>NC_051196.1:6124809-6487309 GCF_015220075.1 Falco rusticolus
GTTTGAATCTGTTTTTAGAAGTAATAGGCTGCACATATTATGTGATGTTTGCTTGTCTATTATAAATTGTTACCAATATATGTAAGCAGGAAACTATTACAAAATATAGCCCTGAGCAAAAATTGACACTGTTTGAGAAGACAAGACTCTTTTACAAATGCAGATCATATGTTTTATCCTTAAAATATAGGAAAAAATGGGTCAGAGATGAAAACCACAACAAGGCGCTGTGTATTTCAATGGTAAACATACTGCATCACAAGTTGTTATAGAATATTTCAGTATTTTAGCTAAAATCACTTGTGAGGGGTCTAACTGAATTTAAATAGCAATGTTAAAATTTTTAAAATCACTGACAGTAAATTTGCTTTTTACGTGTTTGGGTTTTTGCTTTCTAATTATCTGGGGACAACTTCATTTGACTGGGCCTTTGGTTTGTGTTTTTGTATTCTGATAATTGTGCTTCATGCTGTTCTTTGACACATTTAAAAATCCTAACACAGAACTTTGAGCACCTGGAAGTGTGGAGCAATTCAGAGCCTGGGCACTCTTCACCTTTACCCTCACGACTGATTTTGCCCTGCATGTTTCCCTCTTGCTAGAGATCACATCCTGTATGCTGTAATCTTCCACGAAAACAGGATAGTTGAGGGTCCTCAGTTACTGCAAGTTATTTCTCCCTAACAATTTTGTGGTGCATTGCAGAACTGAAACCAAAAGACAGGGAGAGCCTGTAGTTCCCTTTGCGACTGCTGCAGTTGCAGAGTGCTGTGTGCAGGGACTGCACGCTGCTGGGTCCCTCCAGGCTGTGATGAGGGGTGTGTGTTTCACCTGTGACAATCACTTTTTAATGTTCTCTGATTCTTTTCAGTGCCTAGACAAAATATCTTAATGAATTCCTTCAAAAGACAACACTTGCACTGGGACACTGTTAGTAGTAAACAATGATTTGGTTTGTGGTTGGTTTTTTTTGTTGTTTTACTAAATAACAATGAAAATACTTGATATTGTTAAGTATGTCATACTAAGAACAAGACTATGAATAACAATGTATTAGTTGCTTTAATTTTCTTTTTTTTAAAGGCAGTTAAGATTGGTAGAGATTTCATCTGTGGATCTTGTGAAAGGATAGGAGGTTCAAAGTCTCAATAAATTGAACTTTAAATTGTTTGCATTTAATGGCCACTGATTAGCTTAATTAACAGAGGAGATAATGTTTTGTTTTACTTGATTTAAATTCTTAGGCTGTTGCAATTATTTATCTTTTGTCTTCATATTTTCATATTGAAGTAAATTAATGTTAAGAAAAAAAGGGCTCCATCTACTCCCTCTTATGAAAACTTGCACAGCCCAAGCAGTGGAGGGCTTGGTGGGGAGAAAGTGAGAAGTTGCTGCGCTGTTGTTCTTGGCCACGTTGCCAATCAAACAGGGATATTTCTGAAATATTTGCTGGGTAGTTTCAGCTAGGCATAGTATCCTCTGTAATCTTTTTCTAAACAGTGTGCTGCTTCAGACTTCCCTGTCCTTTATCCCAGTGGTAGCTGCAGCTCACTGGTAAATGAGGTGGTTCCTGCAGGGGTCTGTAAACACATCTTAGGGTTCCCATTATGCACATATGTAAGGATCATATTGTGTCAGCCTTAAATCAAAACAAAGAAATATTGTGCATGATGCTGCCTTGTAAAAGCCTGACTCTAACAAAAATCAGAATTTCTCAAAGCTGCAGAAAATGGGGCATTTTTCTACTTTTGTTTTATCTGATCAAAATGCTTGTGACTTTCAAATTGTTGTGGACTCTTGCTCCCCTCCTTTCTTCCTATGTTCCCAGTGACCCATATCCTAGTCTGTCCCTCTAAATTTGCTGCTTAGCCCCTCGAAAATAATGCCAATATAAGGAATATCAGCTAGAGTATATCAATATTCTAATAGAGTGGAAAAGAAGGTGCTGTGTCGTATGACGCAGTGTAGTGTGCAAGAGCATCGATGGCCAAAACCTGCGTGCAGGTTGTAGCTGGAAAGCCCGGCCTTTCGCTGCTGCACCTGAGCTCCTGGGAATGCGATGCCTGAGACAAGTCACAGGAGTTGTTCCCAGTTATGTGGAGCCTGCATCTTTTCCTTAACCTCTTCTGCAAGGCTAACGAGATATTTAAGTAGTCCTTGTGCCTGCTCTCGCTGCAAGGGTTAGGATTACATCTGGCTCTGGTGCAGTTGTGCAGGGGGGAAAAAAGCTGCTCATCCCTTACTGCTATTCTTAAACATTCCTTCAGGAAAAAAACAATGTCAAAGACCGATTCTTGGCTTTGCATGTTTTTCTTTTCTCTCTTTTTGTAACTCCTCCTTCACTGGTGAAACTTTAAAAAGTATTTGAAAGTGATGTGCATTGACATCAATAAACATACAAGAACTTAGTCCATGCATTAATAGAGACTGGAATATTTATACAGAAAAGGTAATCCATGATAACACTCAACAATGCAAGTTTTTCATGAAGAATTTAGGTTTAGCTTCTTTTCTATGAACCAGATGAAAATATTTTTTCAAGTATATATCCTACCTAAGAACACTCTTTTATGTCTTATAGGATGCCCAGAGCTACCGTAGATATAAAACACAATTTCTGGTTATGAGATCTCTGCATCACCAAAATGCAACTTTCACTCCTGAATATGTAGGCCATTTGCTGAATATCCTAAAGAAATATATGGTGAAAATATTAGTTCTCATGTATTCAGATCACCCCCTTCAAAGGTTTTTCTCGGGTTTTTAATATCCTGAAAGTCCCAGGTCTGAGGCAGCCTGCAGTTCAAACTTAATTTTCAGTTCTTAGAATGAAGTCATTTAAATAAACAAATAAAAAGTGGCACGTCATGTGTAGCTTGTGCCAAAGTACGCCATGTGCCAGTTAGAATTAATTTTTATGAATCCTCACACATATGAGCTTATAACAACAGTGCAGGTACGTGTGCTTGTCCCTAGCATCTCTGATGACAATTGCAGTCCTTTAAACGTGCACAAGTAACATCCCAGCGCAGTTCTGACCTGTGTTTATTTTTAGTATTTCATGAATCGCCTTCTTTAGCTGTTTTTCTTTTTCACTTAATGAAAGACATATAAGTCTTTTTGCTAAATAACACTAGGATATTTGATAGGAAAAATAAAATCCCTCCTCCTTTTCTTTGTGAATAGCCAGATGGATATGTTTACCCTTTAGAGAAATACAGATTTGATATTTTTGTTATGTTTTCTTTTCTTCCTGGTAATCATGTTGGCACTTTGCTGATCCCTAGTTGTGCATTATTACAATGGAAGGTGACAATTTGATTGTCTTCAGTTGGAGAAACAAGTAATTTTATATTCACCAAGCTGTCAGGTAACAGTACCTTGCAGTACTAAGAGCTCCTGGCAATGTGGTTTGGCACCTATATTTAAGTGCTTTGATGCTTGCGTAACCTCTACTGAATCAAGTATTTTGCCTGCTAGAAATGTTTCTAGGCTTGTAGTCGAAGGTTTTTATTAAAAAGACAATCCATAACTGAGCTGCAGAGCCATTGTTTCATGATACATAGAGGTACTAATTAGGTGGTTTAGTGCAACTGTACAGGTAAACCTGAAATTGATACTTCATTTCACTGAGGTGCACTAATCGATTTGGAAAAAGAATCAAAAATATGGAGATGGAGAGAAGAGAACAGGGAAGGAGGGGAGAGAAATTGGTTCAGAATATTTCTATTCTAAATTAGGTGGTGCACAGAAATGGCACGTAACCTTTGTTTTCACACCTCTGGGACTGAAAATTAACTCTTTAACTCATTACATGGAAGTTTAAGCACCTCCTGAAAATTAACTGTAGGAGGAAAAAAAATGTAAGAATACTGTATCTTAACTTTGGAGTATCTATCTCATAGAATATTGAAAGGATTTAATGAACCTTTCAGGAACTTATGCCCATCAGGGTTAGTTAGGTGTGTTCAGGAGGATTTCTATTATTAGAACAAGTGCTCAACTGACTTTGTAAGGGGGGAAAAAATATGTATTCTTGTCTTTTGTATAAAATCTCAACTCAAAGTCTAAACATGCTAAAATAAATTCCTCTTAGTATTTTTAGGCGTCCTTTATCAAAACCATTTATACAATCATTCAGCTAAACAAGTCATTCTATTCCATAAAAATATGTGAATGAATGCTTATTTATAGCAACCACTGTTTTTAATTTTATTGTTAACAATTGCTTTTATTTATATTGTATATTTTGTTATTTGCTGCCTAAAAAACCAAATCCTAGTAAGTTGCTGATGGATAAATTCTTGGCACGCTCACTCTTTTCCCATAGTTATTGGTAAAGATTGCTGGAAGTCAGTACTGCCATTTTTCTTTCTCTTTTTCCAACAGTAGGAAATTGGATATCGAGACACATGGTCTAGTCATAGGACTTTAAAGGCAGTCATCACTGAGAAGCTAATACCAACCAATTAAACAGAGGTGGTTACGTGATGTAACATTATCAGGAGAAACAATTCATGAGTCAAAGCATTCCAGGGCATATGAGCTCTAGTCCAAAGAACAGTCTCAAGCTGTTTAAATAAAGTGACAGCAATATTGTGAGCTAAATATAAACTATAGAAAACATTAACTACAGTGACTGAAGATGAGCACATCCCAGGTGCTAAATGACTATTCTTTCCCTGCCCTGGACTGCGTTCAGTGTGAGGGGGTTCACTTTAGGCATTTTCAGGGAAAGCTCCTGGTGGTGAATAAAGAGAATGGAACATCTGACCTACTAGAAAGGTAGGTTGGATTTTTGGCATTTTACAAATCCGAATGAAGACTTTGGATTTTCACTGAAAACTCATGAGGGGCTGTGATTGATTACATTGTTTCATTACAAATGAGAAGAAATACATAAGAAATTGTTCTAAACCTTCGGACCTTTGAGGAAGCCTGAATCTGAAGTCAAACTTTGTGGCTTGGATTCATGTCCATTAGCAGAAATGCAATTTGTGTGGACTGGAAAAACAAATGTAAGAATAGCTGTGTATCTTGGAAGCTGTGGGTGTGTTGCTTAGCTTGATGCTTATTTCCCGAGAGATTCAGGTGGTCGGTTAACATTACAGCTGCCATTTCTTGAATCATATCTCCCTCCTGCCCCCCCGCCCCCTTTATTTCCAAAGTGATTCCTGCAAGTACCATAAACTCTCTAATCTTGCAATGCTTTGTTTATGATCTATATGTAACCAATCCTTGTAGTATCCTGCAAAATCAAGCCAAGGAAGAGCCTGAGGGAGCTGAGCTGTTTGGCTTAAGGCCTTGCTGTGAGTCGAGCCAGATCCAAGAACCTGGGAGATTCTCTCCCATTGCTGCTTTGTCAGTTTATAGAGGTTTTGTGCATAGTGATTCCTGTTGGGGTGTGAGGCCCCAGAAGGATAGAACCTGTAACTATTCATTGGTGTTACTAAGGCTTCTTGGAAACTGATATGAAATTTCATAATTTTAGGAAATAACTGTTTATTTAAAATGGCAGACAGATTACGGCATTAGATTTACAATGCATTATGTCACTGAGTTATGCCTACATAACATTGTTTTACAGGAGCAGAGCTGTGAAATATTTTGGCTATATAATATTTGGCAATAGCCAAAAATATTTGGCAAAGCATTTCCATTTTTCTTTAAGTCTATCTGAACACTACTGTTACTGGTATCCTTATAGAGCAAAAATAAAGATCAGTTTTCCTGAATGTGTAACTGTGCTAAACTGGTTTGCAGATAGAAATAAGGAAATTGTTCCAGTTACTTCTGTGCAACTATATCACTGTACCCTGTTCTACATCAGACTTGAACTCGTACAGGTGACCTTGCACTGCAAAATAGGTTGCATAAAGGATCCTCTTGCATTTCAGAAGGGGTTTGAGGATCCATGAAAGACACAGGACCAGCAAGCAATGAGGTGTGCCACGGGTGTGAAAGAGGAGGATACCGTGGGCAGTGCAGGCAAAGGGTGTACGGTGCGTTCAGTTTATCCCAGAGCCGAGTGCTGATTTGTGAGAGAGGATCCTGTAAGTTAAGACACGAGTATGCACGTTTGTTGCTCTTTTAGAAGGTGGGGAGGGCTAAAATGCTGTGGCCGAATTTTACTTTTCATGAACACCAGGTTAGCATAAAAGTTTAGAAGGAAATATTTAAAAGGTTATGATTACTTCTAAAAATGGCTTCTCTTAATTTATTTAGTTCTGGAGTCACCAAAGCACTTAAACATGTGCTTAACTTTTTGAAACAGAGTAGTCCAATTTGAAATTAGTGGACTGCTTGCATACTTACAGTTAATCATGCACTTAAGTACGTTAATCTGGCACTTTGGGGAAAAGGAATGGAGACTGTTCATAAAAGCTCTGTAAGTGAATGTATTTCTAATCTAATCTGATTCCAATCTACTGTTGGAGCTGTAGACCTAGGCTACATCTGTACTGCAGTCACTAAAGTGGGATGAATTAGCCCATCCAAGTACCACGCTACTGTAGTTGGAGCGCTATCAGAAACGAGCTTGTTGAAACTTCTTTTGGATATCTCAGCTCTACAAAGCAGTCCTTTATGTGGCTGCAGTGTAGATGTCTTTAGGTTTATGAATGCTTTGTGAGGGTGGAACAGAGCAAAAGCTAGAGTCTCCGGCCAACTACAAGTCTACTTTTTCATATATCTCATTGTTACTGCTTAGTTTGTATGTTTTTGAAATAGTGAATAGAAATCACATTGTTATCTGTGTTAATACTTTGTGGCTTGATTCTGAAATGTCTAGCAGCTAAAATTCCAGGTCTAGCTATAATTTCCACTGTAACGTTTAATCATTTCAGCAGTCAGCAGGGATAGAAGATTTTAGGCTTTGGAAGCCTTTCATGTCAGGCATGTCATCTAATTGTTTCAAAAAAGAAGATACACATTGTTTGAAGAATTTGAGAACATAGAAGAGCCTCAGACAAAAAAAAGATATTATTATTTGTATTTGGAAAGGTGTAACACACACTGTCTGTAGGAAAAAAGGAAAACTGATATTTTGAGAATCTGATTGCCAGTCTTCATTAGAGCAAAGAGAATTTCTTCTCTGGAGTAAAACAAAAAATCATGTCAGATATATAGAGAATGGAGCTGTTTGGGTCTGTGTTTAGTTTTATGTAGGTAAAACAACCTTAGCAGCTCAGTTTTAGCTTTACTGCCTTGGTATTGAGGCTGACTGAAATTGGGGTCTTATTCCTAGGCTTTACTGAGGTTTTGATAAATGTTCTCATTTTTTTTTTTCTGTCTCAAGTTCAAAATGAGATAGAATTTATTCTAGTTTTGGAAAATCCAAACCAAGATTTATTTAATTCTCAAAGTTGAGGAGGTGATAGGACTTCAGATAATTCGGGCCTTTTCCAACCCTTTTTTCATACCCATTAGGTATATTTTCCACCTTTAGTGATTGCTGTGTTCAGCTAATCTGTCAATTTAACCAAAGCAACAATTTCACAATGTAGTTTTCTTTCTGATTGTGTGCTGTGTAATCAATATACTGATATAATGTGAGTGTAATTTCCTCTCTTATTTTATCTCCATTGCACAGTATTATAAATAAACAGCTAAAAAAGAAAAAAGAAAGAAAAGCACCAAACAAATCTGTTGCATCTTCTTTTAAGATTGTACCACTGTAGACACTTGTTCTAGTAAAGTAGAATTGGACCCACTTGATTGCATTTAAATTTTTCATGCTTCAGCAGTTTGTCTGGGAGCACAGTAAAGAAAACCCCCCGAGCGAGGATAGTTTAGAATAATAGAACTTGATTTTGTGTATTATAGCGGCACCATTTGCGCTGCTGTAGTTAGGGTTGTGTCAGCACTTCCATTATAAACCCCTGTTTGCAGGGGTTATAACTAGGGAGATATTTTTTATCAGAAACTTTTTCTAAAATCATTTGAGTGAATTTAATTGATAATAGGAGAAAAAATAAAATAAATTATAACAGAAATTAGTAAGTTCTGGATACCTTTTACAAGCCTTGTTTATGATGAATATTGATCCCTCCCTCCTCTGTCTCTCCAGGGATTTTAGCAAATGCATTTTGAATATTTTAAATGAAAAACTGGGAAGTAGTTATGGCTTAAAATGTGCCTGCTATTCATACTTGCATTTCAACATTAAAACATTTTAACACAACAACCTGTTCTATGGTTTAATGTTATCGTAAACATAAATGACTCAGATGGGCCAGATTCTTCTCCCTTTGAATTTCTTGAGACCTTGGAGTTATTGGCCAAACTCTGCCTTTGGACCTGGTGGAGTTCTGTGTACAGAATTCTCCCATTTAAGTAAAAACAGACAGGTAATGAGTAAAAACCTGCATGAAGTAATTGTCTGGATAACACCCCGTCACAGAGTTTATATTTACTGTTTTACTGCTTATAAAGCCAGGCATAATCAATATTTGGTGCATACCCTGGCACCCTCAGAAGACGTACATGAGGTGTATCGATTGAGTTAATGATTGTGCTGGGAAAAGAAGGTGGAGGGCCTAATCTAGCAAGGTCCTACATCTCTGTCCCTTTTACCCCGATGTTTAAAATCTAGCAACCAAAAACCTGAAAGGTCCCATTAAGTGCTGACCTCTGACCATAAATAATGTGCTCAATCTTGCCATTTTGACAAAGGTTTGGGGGAAAATAGAGTGAAAGACACCCCTAAAAATTATGTTGAGAGGAGAGCAAGTGCCTGGTAGACCTGCCTGAGCTTGTCTGTGCTCCAGGACTACGGGCAACTGAGGAAAGCACGCTATGGAAATGTGTCTGACCATAATGCAGCGGTGGGGAAAAGGGGTAGGTGGAGCTAGGAAGCATTTGAACCCTGCTCTCCGTCCGTTCTCTTAGGCTAATACACAGAGAAGTTGCTGGGCATGGCTTGAGATTATTAATGAATACGACTGTCAGTATAATTTTATTTTTAAGGTTAACTGAGTCCCCTTTTCACCACGTAATCAACTTAAAGAACAGAACGTGAATAGAGATTTTTATTTCATTGTGTTTAAAACATCATGAATAAGAGGAAAGCGTATTAGTGTATACGGCAAAGAAAAAGTGTTTCCTCTGTAGTGCATTACCAGTAGATAGCTTTACTGAATGGTCACTTGAGGAAATACCAAAAGCCTGTTTATGAAAAAGAGGTGAAGCCTTTCTAGACTAATTATATTCAGCATGTAATTTCTAAACTTCAGTCTGAATTTTGATTTTCAATTAACATTCCCAATTTGAAGATAATTTTCTATTTAATGTAATTGCAGGAAATAATTTATTGGCTGATTAAGACTGAGGGCCCAGCCTTCCTTAAGAAAACAGTCCCTAACAAACCAGCCTTTAAAGCCAACTCGTAGCTTTGGACAGATTCAGCCTATTTTTGCAGCTGCAGAGTTGTGTTTAATTAGGATTGTGCACTATTATTCATTGGTGCAGTTTGTAGTTGAAATTATTCTTAAGAGACATTTTCATTTCTAGTTTTCTGTCATGATTAATTTATGGTGAAGAAACAGCCATAGCTATTTCTTTTCACAGAAGCTCATTCAGTTTGAAACAGGAATGAGATCCGTTGAGGAGGTGAAAGAAAGGAAAATCCTTTATTGTGACTTTCGGTTTTCATGTCTGGTTTTCAAATTGCATAGAGCATTGACTTATATTTTCACGTGAGTGATTACATTAACGTGACTATTTTAAAGAGAAAAGGGAAAGCAAACCTTTTATTTTATCTTGGATCATAGTAATTATGAACCAGAACCTTTTGAAGTACGCAGAATAATGCCGGTTGCTGAACTCCTGGCATGTTCTCTGTAGCATCAACACAAATTCTTTAGCATAGTAAGAATGTAAGACACAGTTTAAATTCCTCAGTTCTGCTTATTGGCAACATTAATATCAGACTCCCACTTACACTCAGGCTCCCCTCAAGAAAATGCAAAGCTTTTTTTCCCCACCAGTATCGAGTTTAAGAGGCAGGATTATCTCTATTTACAGAATAGTTATTCTAAATAGGTATCAGTGTTTTAATATGTTTCAAAGCACTTCAAAGCTTGTAATACTTTCATATAGAACTGTACATAATTAGATTAATTGATCTTATATTAATTTTTTTTTTCACTGTAGGATACTAAATCTGAACTCCCTCATTAATTGTGAGAAATTTAGCATTAGCTGTTAAATCCTATGTGAAACACAGGCTGCTACATGAAAACTACTGTTTAAATTGGAATTAACTTAATTATTTTTCTTTGCACTTGATATTTCCTTCACTGTAATATTCATGAAAGCATGTGACAGATTTTTAAATTTAACTGTTAGTCTCAGATTTCCAGACCCTTTAATCAGTATTTATTTGTCTGTAGAAACAGTACTAGCAAGTTAATGATTTGCTAATTTGAAAAATGCTCATGTGGTTTCCGATGTTAACTGATTTGTGCATTTTTAAAGAAAAGGTATGAAATCAATTATTGTTAAAAAGCAATTAAGGTGAAGATCTTATTCCTTAGTTTCTTAGCAATTTCAGTGTCACGGATATTCTAAAGTTACTAAAACCTGGGAAAATGGCTTAATGTATTTTAGCTGTCTTCTTGCAGGTTTATTAATGATTGTTTTAACAGTTGCAGTTAATCTTATTAGAAATTTTAAACAGAGTGTTTTCAGATTTTGAGTTGAAGTCAGTTATATTTTCATTTAAGTGCAGAAACTGTGGTGAAAGCTGTGTTTGCATACGAGATGGTAGTAAGAGGCCATTATTAGGAAAAGACATTTAACATATATCAATGCATTTGTTCATTACACTTTTAAGTCATTTAAAGTAATTTGTTGAGCTATATCCTGTACTCAATGCCTAATATGAAATGCAACATAATTATTTTAGATTTTTAGTTTGAACTGTAAAAGGGTACTCAGATATTATCCATCCATTCAATAGACCCTTCAGTTTTAGAACACTTTTCACAGGAATGTCTCGAAACACTTTTCAAAAGGTAAAACTGAGTAAAATTTTAAACAGGTTAAGAGCAGATACAGCTTTCAACAAACAGCAAAAGGACGTATATGGCAGAATGTGAAATGGATTTAAAAATTCTTATCTATGTGGAAAACATCTTCTGCTTGCAAGGAGTGAAGTTAGGAAAGCACGATGGACTCTCTCATTTAAACATTTGCTTATAACCTTCAGATTGCTCATGGGAGTAAGAGTTTAAAGACGAACTCTTAGGCAAATTCAACATGAAAATACCAATAAGATCACTATTTTCTTATGGCTGGGGAAAATTATATTGTTTGACAAGTCTAAATGAATAGAATGACATCATATAACTTAACCCTGACCTTGACTTGGCATCAATGAATACTTTTTCTCAGTGTTTTGGATCCAGATGCCCCACACCCGTACTTTTTAGACTACTTTTCTTGACTGCATATGGTTAAGTTTTAACTGTTGTAGGCAACTGTGGTGTGTTTAGAGGACTATTTTGAGCTTGATTTTTTTTTCCCATTTAAAACCAATGTTTTCTTTTTTTCTGTTGTTTTGTAGAAGAATGTCTTCCAAGCAGGCTACCTCTCCATTTGCATGTGCAGCTGATGGAGAGGAAACAATGACCCAGGACTTAGCATCACGAGACAAGGAAGAGGGCAACAGTGATCAGCATGCGACCTCTCATCTGCCTCTACATAATGTAATGCACAACAAACCTCACTCTGAGGAGCTACCAACTCTGGTCACGACCATCCAACAAGATCCTGAGTGGGATGGAGTCATCTCAGCCCAACACAGAATGGTGAGTTTCACAGTTCTCACTGTGGCTTTCTAAATCAGAGTTGTAAAAGGCTGTTCACTTCCATTTTGAAAGATGTGTTCAGCATAATCCTTCTTGGGTGTAAAGCTTTTTAAACGTTAAAGTGTCGGTGTTAGTAATAGATCAACATCAATATGTGTAATTGTAAATTACAATTGTATAATCTTCTTAAGTATACAGGTCTATATGAATGAGGTCATTTGATGAGTTCACCTTCGGAAAGGAAACACATCTATTTATCATGTTTTCATTCATACCTTGATTTATGTCATAACCTCTCTAGCTCATATATTCAAACATTAATTTCTGACAGGAGGATGTAGTGCACAACTGTTTGTCATCTGCAATGTGTTGTGCTGAAGGAAGAAACTTTAATGCATTTTTCTACTTGTCTCTCAAAAATAGAACCCACCGAACCTAGAATATTATAGCTTTACACCACAACAAAGAAGCTGGCATTTTAGGTGACACAAACATCCTGCTGTATTTATAGGAAATTACAAGTTTTTGTGGAGGGGAAAGGTGTTTATGAGTAACTATGCCATGCTCTTCTGCTCTAGATCACCAGTTTGTATACAGGTGATGTTAGCAATGATCAGAATTATTATCTGTATTCTCTTCAGTAGCCTAGATAAAATTATTTTGCAGTTGAAATTCTGCCTCTGCATCCCCAAAACGTTGCAATAAATGGGCAGACTGAATTAAGACTGAATGGGCATAGCATCTCAGTCAATTTATTTTCCTTGCATGTGTTCCTCAGGAACAGAATTAAGGTACGTGGAGCAGCCAGGTGCCCTGTAAATTTAGAACATCATAATTCCAGACTCTTCATAAAGTGATTTTCACAGACATTAAATTCACACAGTTAGTTTAAAAAGAATACCCTGCCTTTTCATAAAATTTCTTCTGTATTTTTATTAAATGTCTGAGTGGATTTTTTCAGCAAGTTTTTTTTTTTTTTTTTCAGTACGAATTAGCAGCTTTCAATATGGTTAAAAAACATTTGTAGGGTTTTTTTGGCAGAACTAAATAACGAACTTATTTCAAGTTTGCCTTGAAATAATAATTCTAATGCGTTAATCAACATAGATACTGGAATTCTTCATGCATAATATGATGCCTGGAATTAGTTAAATAGCAGCACTACAATAATATCTATTTTGCTAATATAATGTTTGGTTTTTTCTTTCTAAAATCCAGTTGATTCAAAAGATCACACCAAACCAGAAAAATGCTACCTAATCTGTAATGCACAATTTAACCCAGTGCAGAGCTTTGTCAGGCCTATAATATTCCTAAGTATTTGGGTGACTGTCATGAAGGAGGCAAAATTTCAGCTGTAAAAATGGCTTTACAGAAAAATGGTTATAGGTTAGTAACCTGGCAAAGTAGGTTGTAAGTGATGTATATGGCTTCTGTGCAGATTTCTCAGATGGAACCTCATCCTGGATGGAGAGTCGCCCTTTTGCCCAAGTCATGCAATAAACTCATCAGAATAATTTTAACTTCTGTGTAGTCAGGAGGACAAGCTGGATGCAGACTAGAAAGTACTGATCAAGTTTGTTGGTGGAAAAAAATAGACCTGTGAATTCATCAGCTACTTTCCTATTCATTCAGAGAGGCATATGCACTCTGGGAATTTCAGACACCAATAACATTGATAAAATGACTCTGTCCTGGAGAGGAAGGTACTCCTAGCCTCTAGTAGCCCCTCCAAGCATTTGTTCAAGCTGTTCCTTGGGCCTGAAGTAATGCTTAAGCCAAAATGATAGAACCTCTGTCAGTGTAATCAGTTGTACTCATTTGTATTGCTGTGAAGCGGTTTTACACTTACAGCAACAGTGCAATCTGGTTTCATTCTGAGTGCTGTACTATGATGTCAACACTTGCCATACCTCTGGACAGGCACGAATCAACACCTGGCTTATCATGTTTCAGGACAGGTGCATAAACTTTGCTTGAGTGACAGGACTCTGGTTCTCCTTTCTCCTTTTTCCAGTTAATATTCCATCATATATGTAGATGAATGTCCTGAAAATCGTTAGGAGTTTCCACAATTCCCTTGGGTTAAATCTGGCGGTGAATGTATGTCATCCTTATTTAGGTAGTTCTCAGCTAAACCAAACAAATTTTTTTGCCCAGCTCAAAGCTGGGTATAATTTACAAGGCCTGGCTGGAAGTGAAAACCGAAGTTCTAAGGCCTGCTGTTTGGTTGCACTTAAGAGAGATCTAAAATATACAGACCAAGATCCCAGTGTATTTACAGTTTAGGTGAGTTAGATGACTGGTTAGATCACAACAGTGAATAGTGATTTTTTTTTTTTTTTCCCTCCTTGAGGAACTGTCATTTAGGGAAACTTATTGGGGTTGTTTTCTAATTTTTTTTTTTCTCCCTTACGTCCTTCATGAGCAAACTTTTAAGCCTCAATTAACTGCATAAAGTTTCTCTGAAACACCTCAGTTTCCAAGCAGGCATCAATATTGCTAAGAAATAATTCAGAGGCATCTGCAATTTTCCTGATGAAGGCAATTTCATACTCCTTTAAGGGAGGATAGGAGCTTCTTTCCAGAAAGACAAATTCCAGAAGGTGGATTGGGCAATTTTGAGATAGGTGCTGTGGTAGTGACCGCTTTTCTACTTAATAAAACCAAATTCCCAGAAGGTAAGTGCTTTCTGACCTTTCCCAGACGGATCCTTTCAAAGCAGATTTGAAGAAGCACCTGCTCATACCATTTACACTGAAAGTAAAGACAGTAGTGCTGTCATTAGAATGCATCAATAATGTGTGTTGTCTGGTTATAAGATAGTAAATTCAAAGAATGCTGTGTCGACATATGGGGAGGAAAAATTTTCTCTTTTATGTGGTATCTAATTAAGGGCACAATCCTGCACCCTTTGTGCCCTTAAAACTACTAAGGATTTCACTGGAATTTGAGGCAGCACACAGTATGCATCGTAACATGCTACAAGGGCTGTACAGATCTTAAGTGAAAAAAAGACACTGTAGTAGGGCAATTTGACTGAAAAAAAAATGGAGTTTTTTTCCCCAACATTTGTGGTATGCAGCACTTTCTGTAATGTAAGATACCTTCAAACTACATTGTGTATTATCATAAAAAAAACACACTGGCTAGAAATGTTTTCAAACTTTCACTCCCTTTTGATATCAGGCATTGCTTTCCACTGAGTCCTTTGTGTATTCTGAATGTCTGGAAGCCAAAATATTTTGTTTTAACTCCCACTCTATAGTATTTCCCAGCTGTGTACTTATATGGTGTAATAAAAGGATTTAACAAATGGGAAATAGCAGCTGCATTTGGAAATTCCCTTTGTGCTCCCTTTTCATTTGACAGATTCAGCAATGTGTAGCAACTGTAACGTCAGACCTGTAATGACTTACACTGCAAGTATCGTATCACCAGCCAATTTGATGTTACAGTGGGGAGAAAATAAAACAACCAAAAGATTTCTGTAATTTCATATCGCTGAGCTGAAGAGATTATAGTTATATTTCTAACTGTAACTTAATATAAAAATACCTGGACATATGGGTATTTATTGCTGCATGTAGTTCTACTAGAAAATAGAGTCTGTTTTAGGCTGAGGGTATCTGTTTGCTGCACTAAACTGTAGGGAAGAGGGCAAGGTGGTACTAAGATAATGAGGAAAGTATCCTGCTTTCTCCCATGGACAGGCAAGAAGAAATACAGTCACATTTTTAGATTGCATCCAAAACCTGGCTCTTTTCAGGGAGCAGACTGAGAGAGGATGTGGGGGGGAAGGCAACAATACTTACTTTTGTTAAGTGTAATCGTAACTGAATTGCTGTCTCCGAATAGTTTATTTACTAGTGAATACATAAAGAAATGGAGAATCATAATGTGTGCTTTTTTCACTGGGGAACCAGGAATGATCCTCATCTCCATACAGAGCCCCACACACCTTGTGAGGTAAATCAGGAAGGTTTTGTATTTTTTCTCTGAAGTATCAGGAGAAAGCAGTGCCAACAAGACAAAAAATTAGATGGACAAGTGGCCTTGATCTTCTTTGAGGAGTGAGGTGGTGTGTTCCCAGGCTGTAAAGGCTAGATGTGGGCCTTGTGAACAATACATTTGAGCAGCTTTAACCTAATGAAATCCGGAATCTTTCTCCAAAACACAGAATTCCACCCCCTGGTCCCCAACAGTAAAAAGGAGAGAGTGGCAAATTCTGTTCCCCTCCCCAGCTCCAGTATAACAGTCTGGTAACAGACAAGGTTTGTGAAGAACTCGTAGCTACTGTGCTGATCACTATACATAATGGTGTATCACTGCGATGGTCACCACACTCTTCCCACTGGTGTTCCTCCCCTGCCTACCACTACAGGGTAGCTGTAGGCAGTGTGTGCATGCACAGAATGAGGGCATCCACATCTTTTTGCACTGCTGGTACTTGAAATAACACAGTGAGAGACTCTTACAGGGATCCACAGCAGCAAGTCAGATCTAAAGGATGGGTGTTATTTTCCTGTACCTGAGGAAGAACAAACACATATACATATACAAATTAATTACATCCAATATATGCTGTGTTTCCCTATACGTTATGTAACATCACTTAAAGACCCCTTGGGTTTAGAAATGAAACATATCTCATTGGATTTTATCTCAAATGGCAACGTTAACGTGTATTTTGTAAATGTCAAGTCTCTGTCTTTTGTTGTCTTCTTGCCAAAAGAGTGAAAGGCATGCTACCTTTCCACCATGTCTGCACGTACATCTCTGCAGTACTGATAGTGGGTTTCTATGTGCAGCAGGAATCACTTAAAATCACCAAGTATCAAGTTTAACTTTCTATAGCTTTAGCAAAACTACTGGCATCACAAAGGCAGAAATAGGCGGTATCCTGAAGGCCTTAACGTTTCAGTGCTTACTGTGTCTACATAAAACAAGCACAATCCTGTCGCTCCCCCACTTCCCTTGTTATTAACTTCTCTTGTTGAAAGTTCTTCCCTTTAAGAAAAATGAACTCAGGTTTTTAGGAAAGATCACTGAAAAATGTTTAGACATGCTAAACACTGTGAATTTGTTTTTATATAAATTCATGGCTTCAAATTCTCAAAAGTTACATGTTTTGAAATTTTATTTTTAGTTCCTTTACAGGCTGGATACAAGCATATAGAATGCATCAAATATAAATGCCCCAAACTCTGGCAGTTCTGTATCTGCTAAATTGCTGTTTATTTATATGTAAAAATATGAATTTTGTGATGATAGAAAGCAGTTCTGCTGTGCTTGTGATATTATTTCTGCATGCCAGGTAGTGCATCAGAATTTTTATCTAACTAAGGAGATAAATACCTTCATATGTAATTGCACGGGTATGAAGTTTTGGCTGAAACTGAAGGGTGTGAAAAAGCAGATGATATGATATTTTATTTTTCCATAAAATAGACTTCTATGAGAAATATATTGCAGAAAAGATGATTAAAATAATTTTTTTTCAAGAGTGTTGTGATTTGAAAAGCATTCAGGTATGCGCTTAGCTTGACTTTATTAGGACTACCAACAACTGTAATGTTCAGAACACGTCTAAAGGTTTGAAACATTAAGGAGTTAGTTTTACTAGCTTCACCATAAAAAGATGTTTACATTTCATATTAAAAATAATAAAACAGTTCCCTAAAAATGTGCAGGATAATGTGCTTAATGGGAGTGGTGAAATACAAAATTGACTTTATTTGAAGAAGAATCAAATAATTGTTCTTTTTGTTATGTCTCTTATATTTGTGTTATTTTCATTTTGACACTGTACAATTTTTTTTCAAAACTCACAGTCTGTTTTAAACCTTTCCCTGTCTTCTAGGGTGAACTGTGTTTAAATAGACTTAATCATCACCTGAATTTTTCACGAAAGAGTTGTAGGTTATGTTCAGCTAAACCTGTAGTTATTTTAGTCCTTCCTCATATTGTAACATGTCCAATTTTTTTATAAAGCAATTTCTAAAAAGTTTTTAATTCACTTCTGTATATTGACATGAATTTTTTCAAAAGTAGAAGCATTAACACACTCTAAATTGTTAATTTATTTTTTTTTCCTTGGGCAAGAAGGAATCAGGTATGCATGCTGATTAACACACTCCAGTCATTAACATGTGATTATGTGGGCTGCATATTGAGCACCTGCCAAAAGATAAAATCCAGCACTTTACTACATCTGTGCAAGGACTTTTTGCATTTCTTTTGTACTTTGACAGCTCAAGAAAAAACACACTTTGGTATCTTTGTTCAGCATAATAAAACTGTGTACATAAAATGTCTTCGTGGAGGAAGGAAAGATACTACATGTATTTATTTTAATCTTTGAGGCCATGAAAAATCCAGGGACTGAGACACAGCACCAAGTGTAATATGAATCTCCTAATGTACTGTATCGCTGATTTTCACATACAGTTTACAACATTCCTGCATGTTTATAAGGATTATCTGTTCTGGGATTCAGCCAATGTTATTGTAATTCACAACAGTTTTATGTGATACCTTTATGTCTCATAAATGTCTTATTTTTATTTCAGTCTTCCAAATGTTTCATCAGTGTTTACCTTAAAGAAATACAAGTACTCTATGCAGCAGGCTGGCTTCCTGCATGTGTTCATCTGCAAATGCTAAAAGGGAAACATAAAGCATGTAATATATGTCATGTAACTACATGCAGTGAAGGATTTCCATGTGCATTTGATATTGCTGAAAACGTAAATACAAATTTTATTTTGATATTTACAATAGATCTAGTTATAAGTCAGACAACTAAGACGACCTAATAGGGGGAAGCTGGATATATACAAAGTTATCTGAAATATCCAAGCCACACAATCCTTGTTTTATTTGGCAGATTCTGACAAGCATACCTCACAAAATATGTGTCTTTATTTACCCAAAAGGTAAACAGTGCTAATCAGCTGGGACTGATCACAGTGCATCTTCAGTTTCAGTTTAGATGAAAATATAGGTCTAAATACTCATACTGGAAACGGTTGTGCATCACTTTTTCCTTAATAAGCATTTAACCAAAGTCTAGGGCATAAAGTCTCAATGTGGTGATTTACTACCAAACCTAAACACCATAAGTTAGGACATATGGTATTTGGACGGTTAAGGAAATCCTTAGCATCTGACTCTTGCAAAAGCACACATGAGTGTATGCATGTCATTTGTGGGTGAGTTGATTGCCATACAGAAATGGTTGTGCATTGTATTTAATAATTTTGAGGTGATTTTCTGTTCTGGAATGGAGCAAAATGGCTGTCAACATTTTTCACAGATTTGCTCGTCTGTAAAGCGAAGGGTTTAAATCACGTAGCTGAAAAATTGTAAACTTCTGAAATCTCTCTACCCAAAAGCTGGTGTACCTGGCTTCATTTAGTTTGCTCCAACAACTGAGTATGAAGGGACTGCTGCAATTAAGTTGTCATATTTTACATCAATCAAAAAGTCCCTGCCTATTACTTCCAAACAGGTATCTATTCCTGCAGTGGCCTTTTCGTGTCATGTATGCCTGACTGTTACGTCATCTCATTTTTAAACCTCTGATCTAAACTAAAGTTATCTTCCTCTTTTTTTTCTTGTTTTAACATATTGTTTCTTGCCTTAGAGCTTATGCTTACTCTTGTATTGTTTCTAGACGTTTTTAGATGCGTGTGAAAATGGAATACAAGGCTTTTACAGATTGTAGTCAGTCTATACTTTGGCAGTGAAATCAGTGTAAGTTTTACCAGAGCAAACGCTGAGTTAAAGACTTGAGGTTTTATTCCATTACTTGCCATTTGCCCTCCCACTAGCATAATTTGCTGAGACTTTACAAATTATGTCCTCTCAATAGCTCATAGCAGTCATTCTTAAGCCTTGGATTTAAATAAATCTTTCTTAATAAAACTTTTGTGTTTTTTTAATCGGATGAGAATTGGAAATGATCATTTAGATTTTTAATTTCTCTTAATTCTATTTAATTAAATTCCTCAAAATGGGAAACCTTATTTAATGTAGTGATTGGAAATGATTTTGTAAACATTTGCTTTCATTATATGTTAACTCCAGACTAGTTCCAAGTGCCAGCATGCCTCTAGTACTTGGAATCAAAATCACTCTGGATATCCAACTTTCCTGGGGTGTTTACATGTGTCCCATTCAATGCAGAGACAGATAAATATCCTTTTATAACAGAAAAGCCTCATCCACATGGAAATAAGCAATTCAGCTAACACATTTTATGTTAGTAATATTTGCTTTCTACTTCTTGGCCATTCATCCTGTGGTTTAGTTGAACTTACAGGAACAGTTTTCTTGCTGGCTATTGAATAGGGTTGCAGTTGTCAACTTTCAATCAGAGTTGATGGTAGTTATTTTTTGATTGCTAACTAACACAGTCACCCTGATTTTTACAGCCCAGAGTTTCAGTTCCCAAGTTTTCCTCTTTTCTCATCTTCAGGGACCGTCTCTCTTTGAGACAGAATCTCTCCTCCCTGCATGAAACTTAGATACCACCATAACGGGATATCTCTTTGTCTCATGTCCCTTTATTAAAATCCTCAGCCTCATGCGCTTCCCCCTTCTAAGGCTCCTGACCACAGAATTCAGTTCACCAGGCTGTTGGTCTGTCCTTAACCCTTAGGAGGATCCCAAAGAGAGATCTGTCTGAAGCCAGATCTCCACTCATGATTGTGGAGTCCCCAAACTGATACGTTACTTCCCAGCCACCTTATTCTGTACTTTGGCCATTAGGAGAAGGAGCAGGAATATTGAATCTTGGTTTTAGCCTACGATCTTTCATCGATAGAGCTGCCATTTTATGTGTGTTTGTTCTATTTTTGAAGTGAAAGGTCTTCATAGAAGGTGACACAAGTCGGCTTATGATTCGGGTTGCAGCTATTGCTATAAACGTTATCTTCCCAATCTGAAAAATACTGGGTCAGCTTTCAATACCCTTATTTACATCACTTACAGCAGTACTCCCCCATCTGTCCTGCTAAAACCAGTGGGACCACTGATGGGAAAGTGAACTATTTAAACTGTTAGACTCTAAATACACAAGAAAAAATGTATTTTTACACTAACAGGAAAATTACGATTATTTGTTCAATCCCTTTTCAACAGAGACATCTATGAAAGTATAAGCATTTCCCTTCCTTTGCACAGAAACTAAGCAGCTCTCTTTTTGAAGAACTTTGCCAATGTAACTTGTGAAATGTAGTGAACGTAGATGGTAAAAAATTATTTTCTCAGAGTAAGAGGCATGCTGAAATATCTCTACGTATTAATGTAACAGTTTTACAGGAATTATTATGGAGTGTGAAGAATATCCCATATATGTAGTCACAAAGAGTCCCTGTCTTTCTTTATACCAAGCCGTTGTTTGTAATTACTCAGAATTGTTTCTGTTGTTAGCAAAACTAGACTTCAGCCATTCACAGAAGCTCTAAAAGGAATGGCCAACAGGCCACTTATTGTTTACACCAGGCAGCCTGAAAAGCTGATGAGACCAAAGGACACTGTTGCTGGACCACATATATTCACAGCAAACTTGGGATTGGTTAGAGAAGTACACTGCCCCTCTAACACGAAAAAAGGCCAAGGGAAGACCTAGGAAAGCTCTTACCATATTGCACTGGAAATCTTAATGTTTTCTCACTGGCATATGATAAGGGGGATAGGTAGATGTTTTAGGGGTAAGTAAAAGTATGATTTCATGCATGGGCTACCTATCCCTGAGTAAACCCCGCATAGTATTTTAGTATTCATGCCTTGCTAATTTCTGGGTTTCTGTCTTTTGTGCATTTATTTACTTTTCTTTGTTTTCTCCACTTTGAAACCTAATCCTTATATTTTAATGACTCTTTGTAGGTGTTTAATCTGTTATAATAGGGACATTTTGTCTAAACACTAAGCACAATGGGTTGAGTGATCTGTAATAAATATTTGTCTGTGCTAATGGGCTGGTGAGGAAATGTATACAGGAAAAATGACCTTTATTTACCATGGCGTTAAAAACCAACATTTCAAAAATAGTTTTGTCCCTGCTGAATAGTAAGCAGCTGGAATAGTGGTCCAGACTGAGTTTCTGTCTTCAGCTGCTGAGTAGTAAGATTTTCTGGTTCAGTCATCTCTGCAAATACATACCTCTTCAACATAAAACACTTTTACATCTGACTGAGTAAGGCAAAGAAGAAAGCTTAAGATGTAAGATCATCATAAGTGTTATTCCTTAAGCAGTCAGATTCATGCCTAAATCTCTGTAAGAAGCTGTCTTCAGATTTTATTGTTTGCCAGTTATTAAGGGCTAGTCTGGAAACACCACATTGTGGTGGGCAAAAGTCCCTGGGCAGTAAGACCCTCGCCTATTCTGGTATGGGCATAAGCAGTTGTCCTACAGTTATCCAGTATTAGTGTGTGGGTGGGAAGGTAGTTTCATAAGTCTAGCAACGGTACGATGGGATCCTGAGCAATCTGCACCAGATGTCATTTTGGATCAGACTGAGAAGAAACCCACTTTGCTATATTATCTTTAGTAAGCAATGCTTTTACCTAACACTTTCTGTTAGGACTGAAATAAAAATTTTACACACATCGCTTTTTCTTAAATTTCTTCTTTTCTAAGCACTCTGTTCTTATTAGAGGCAAAATGTGCTTCGGATTGACATAATCTTTTGATATTGACACTTTATTAATGTGTCAATATTGTTCTATTTCTTGACTGGAAATTGAATTAATCTGAATGTAGTCAAGATTAAAAATGTGTAGGGTTCACTGTGATTGAATTTCGTCAATGTTGGATGAAGAAGCATGCTCTGTGTTAAGTCTTTTTTCCATGGACTAGAGTTTGCTATTTATCTTATCATAAGATATTCCCTCCCCCCGCCCCCAGTGGAAATCACTGAAATCAGTAAGAATAGCATACCTTGAAAAATGCACCTTTCAAAGGGACTGTCATGTGTTGAAGGTATTATTTCAAGTTTAGACATAAAATGCCATTTTACAGAATTTCATGATTTTTTAACCTAGAATTCATGGATGTATCAGTTACTAGTGAATTATGTAGCTACTGGATGGATCTGGACACCAGGCTGTGTCCAAATACATTATGCGGACGTTCATATCAGTCATATTCTGTTGCCTATTTTCTTGTTATCAGTTTTGCTGAGAAAAGTTGGCTTACATGGAGAATTTTCATCAGTGCCGACAGATTACTCAGCTGGATTTTGCAAAGGAAAAATATTTGAATTGGTCCTGGCTAGGCACTTGTCTTTGCGTTTTCTTCCATGCTCTTGGAAAAAGCATGAAAAATAACCTTTAACAGCATCCTTTCCTTCTTCTCTTCAGGTCAAATGAACTGGGGCTTCCTTATTCTTTAAAAGGTGGCTGCGTAAAGCTTCTCTAGGATATGATCTCTTTTATTATTGAATCCTCCCATATTCAAAAGGACCAGCTTCTCCTTTCCTAACAATGAATTTATTTTCTTGTTCTGTCATAAGAAGCATGGGGGTCCTTTCCATTCCGGACTTCAGATTTTCTAGTGAGAGTACCTTATGCATTAAAGCAAGAGGACCAACAAACTTGTGGGGATGATATGCCTCTTCTCTCAGACAACGCACGTGATCCCCCAGGCTCTTTTCAGAGGAAATCTGAGGCATGAGGCCATATTTCCAGTTACATTAGGAGGGTAGCTGCATGCTGCTTATGAATGTCAGTGCAGATTAATTTTTGATAGTCAGGACTGCATCAGATGTGTGTGATAGTTGCACTTGTGGTCATGCAGTGGGTGAGGTGCTAGGACATAAATGTGATCTGTTGGTTTGCAAAAGATTGTAAGGTCCACCAAGCAAATTAAAATCCTTCGTAAGTATGCTGCAACCTTTTTTCGATTTGCAACGAACTGAACACTGCAGTAATAACTTCCCTTCGAATACAGTTGAGTCACCTTTCTAGAGAAAAATAGAACAGAAATGCTTCCCTTGCCCCACTGCTTTTTTATCTGTCTGGTTTGCTGTGAATGCGAGGTCAATATAACCTGTTCATATGGCTGGAATAAAAAAGAAAGCTGCCAACAGTAGATACATAGGAGTAAAAATGTATATTCTGACTGTGTAGCTATAAAATTTCTTCTGAAGCCTTTTTAAAGTTTCATTTTGGCTGCATTTTATTTGTAGATTATTCACAAATTTATCTAGAATCATAGAATGGGAATTGGGTTTGTTTCTTGCAGATAAATGTACATGCAGCTGATTTAGATTTTTCTAGCTGAGTTCTGCTATTATTAGATAAGGTATTTACACTGGACTGGTCTACTGTTGCTCCGTTTGCCCATTTAATCCTTTGAATGCCTTTCAGTTTGTGCAGTTCTTCTGAATCCTCAGCCACTCTTTTTAACCATTTCTGATTCCAGAAAAAGATGGGCCTCAGAAAGTCATCCTTGCTGGGTTTCTTAGAGTGCCAATTCAGATAATACACTGCAGGTACATTAGGCATTTAGTAACCCCAATGCTATAGCTGTAGGGCCAGACAGAACCAAAAATATTAGAGATACCTTTTATTCTTTTCTTTTTATTCTACATTTTAATTCCCCATAAAACTGACAATATAAGACACAATTAGTTGGACAGACGCTCATTCTCGCAAAGGCTGTCGTTCTGCCTTTATCCATAAACATGCGTCATTTGCATGGAGTTTAAACTTGTCTTATCTTCCCTGTGGAAGCTGCAGTGTTTTAGGCAAGGAAAAGAAGTGTGGATGTGCAGCAAAGGAACGTTGTGCTGGACCACGTGTGTGTCCAGATGAGGGTGGAGACAGGGTATCAGGAGGAAGGCCATTCAGTCATTTCTACTTGCTTCACAGATTATGTTATCTTCTCATTTCCAGCCTAAACAATAGATTTAGTGTGCCTTTCTGAGAGCGTGAAAAACCCTGTATTGAGCCTGAGGGATATGCTTCATCTACTCTAAGAAGATGTTGCTTTCTTGAGAACAAACTCCTTTAAAATTACTATGTTGCTCTTATACTGTAGTCTTCAAAGGTAAAAATGCCATTGTTATATAGTATTAATTCTTCATTGAAGCAAAGTATTATAGAAATTTAAGTTTTAAATTTGAGAAATATCAGAAGATGCTTTTTTCATCTCCATTGTAACTTAGACCAAATTTTAAGAAAAATGCAAAGTAGTTTTCAGAAACAATGGAAGATAAGAGAGTGATCCTTTCCTAAAGGTAACTAAATAAGTTCAGTTCTGTACCTGTTCTGTGTAAGATATTGTTGTCCTTTGTGATGTTTGATTCTTTAATGAGTACAAATGGATGGAATGAAAATTTTTTTAATGTTTGATAAATGAAAAAATGAAGGCAAAGGTTTTTTTTTCCCCCATGCCACCTCTCTTTCTGTCTCCTCTTACAAAAACGCCCGTAACTCCTACTGTGTTGACAGGGGTGCTGCTAGGGCTGGGATGTGATAGCGTCTTCTTCGTTTCCTATCTTAGTGAATAAATATGTTTTCAACATCACTAGCAAATGCTGCCTCCTCCTCCAGTGGCAATGATGGGGTTGTGCTGATCGTATACTGCTGTGCTGGGTGACAATTTGTCACCACCACCTTCTATGCAGTCCACAGCCCTCTGTTACCACAGTTACTCATTGTTGGTGTTACTCCTTCTGTTACATTGCACAGCTACTTCTTAATCCATTCAAGGCTGAAACAAACATTTATGACTGATGTTGCCGATGGTTGATGATTTCTAGTGCATCTTTCTTCAGACCTTGGTTCACCCGGGACACAATTTTCTTTAGTGCTCTGTAGCTGTGTGTTTTCAGCTCATAGAGTAGTTGAACTATTATGGTTTGTGGGGAACGCTATGCATTGAGAGCATGATTTTTGATAGAACTATAAATTAATCTCTGAATTCTTAAATATATTGCTGCTATTACTATTACTCTTTAATTTTAAAGAAAATCTGTTTTATGGCATCAAATATACACACTGCCATTTCTAGGCATACCATAAGCAAAACCCCTCTATTTTTTAGCCATGATGTTTAGCATTCCTAGCCTGGCACTATTAGAAATTAAAATAGAATAATAATTTTGGAAAGGGAAGTGTGCAAGAAATTCCCATTGTTGAGTTTTTGAGGGCAAACTGAAGGATTTGTGTTCTCTTTACCTGAAAGACTGAAAGCAGAGATGCAGCAAATGTTGCATCTATGGTGGGGAGAATGAGAAGTCTGAGCCAGAGAAATCCACAGAGGGCTTGACTGTTGGGTGATATCACAGAACTGAGGAGAACAGGCATGGCTTGTTGTTTTTTGATGCCTTTGGTTTTTATTTTTTTAGCTTACTGCTCAAATATTATGTGTTATTTATTGACAAGGGAGAAGAACCCTTTTTACTTCTCTTTCTCTGTTTTTGACTGTATAACACCTTCTCTGATCCTTGTAGTCTCAATACCTATGGATCAGCATACATTACTTGTTCTGCCATAAATGCATTTCCTTGCACATTCTCATCTATGTCAGCCTGGAAAGTAACATTTCCTTTCCTGTATCAGCAGCATTATAATCTTCATTCTTTAAGAAAAGGGTTTAATTTCAAGAGCAGTGCATGAGCGTGGGTAGACACATACCGTAAGATTTGTTTAACTGTGAAGAAGATTCCTTGCTCCTCAGTCATTACTGGCCTAACTTTTTCTAGCTTTTAAAGTTATGTTGTCTTCCATTAACTGAGGGTCTATCAGAGAATAATTTGTCCTTGCCTGTATTTTCTCTCTTAGTGCTACATGTATTGCCCTTACTTAAGGAACTAAAGAAAACTGTAAAAGCTTAACACATTCATTGAAAAAAGTGTTGAAGTGGCTTGTGTCTGACAAGGAAAATGTGTGATGAGGAGTATCTCAGGCATTAAGTATGATTAACAGAAGCACGGAGAGGGCTGATCTTAAGCAAAAAAAGAGCCTCTGTCAAGCACTGAAACCAAAATCATAATGCTCATTTTAGAAACTGGCGGGATACATGTAGGCTCATTAGTATTACAGGCTAAGAAATAATGCTTTCAACTTTTACCTGTTTGTGTAACACACTTCTGATGTAAGAGAATAGCCTATGTTTTCACATTGTATTGTTTCTTTGCAGGAGTCAGAGAGTAATAAGTTATGTTCCCTATATTCCTTCCGAAATACCTCTACCTCACCAAACAAGCCCGACGAAGGAGGTCGTGACCGCAGTGAGCTAATGACCAGTGTTAATTTTGGAACGCCAGAACGCCGCAAAGGGAGCCTTGCAGATGTGGTGGACACACTGAAACAGAAGAAACTAGAAGAAATGACCAGGACCGAACAAGAGGGTATGTGTTGGATAAGACCAATGGTTTCCCCACCCCCAAACCCTACAATTTTTATGGCATAAAAAATGTGTTTGGTATCAAGAGCCAGAAAACTGCATAATTGGCAAAGGCTAGGATAAAGTTATTCACAGGTTACCATGGCAATGGTAGTTTGAGATCCATTAGGGATTTTAGGCAAATATGCCAGTTTTTTAAAACTTTCTGAATTGTTTTGGTTGTCTGTGAGTCAAAGCAAGAATATCGGTTTAGGTGAAAACTCAACTCTTATTTGAAAGGTTAGGCTGAATTCTTAACTGGTTATAGAATGAGAAATATTCTTCAGTGGTACTTGTTCTTTTTCTTTTAAAAGATAAATGTTTATTTTAAACAATAGGAATGAATAAAACATGAGCTGGTTTGTTTCGCCTTGGAAATTCTCATCTTTCACCACCTTAATGACCCAGCATCTGCAGTGAGGAGAATGTGAAACAGTTTTAAGTGCAAAGAGTACCTAGTTCTGACCTATATATCTAGAATTGTGGCTGAAAAAATAAAATTTCTTTACAATCTGCTCAGATATCTTTGCAAGTGTTAGCAGAGATAAAAATGAGGACAAATCTTTGAGCTTTAAGGCAGTTTATGTGTTCAGACCTTATTGAGATATTTTCATCAACTTTGCTAAGTTTTGGGCCTTGAAAGGAACTAAACACATATGGCGAGTGAGCTTATCAGTATACGTGTGCACGTGGTCAGGGTCCACAGTGCGAATCTCTCCCCACGTCAAGTTGAATGAAGTCTTGGTTGCTTCTGCAATGGTGCCTTCTACTCTGTGAGCTCATCCAGGAGCCTGAACCAGGGAGGGTGTGAGAGCAGGGGGCTCTGAAATAAACTAAACAGGTCTGGAGGCATCGGTTGGGTTCTGGTAGTTATTTTACCAGTGTCATTTGTGGCATTACAAGTAACCCAGGAAGAATCTTTGTAAAGCAGTAGAACCATAAGGCGGTATAACTTTGTGATCCCTTTTTTCTTTGAAATATGCATGAGTTCAGAATGATTTTACCTCCTCAATTTCAGGGTACTGTCCCAGTGCACTTCAAACAGTGTACTTTAAGATCCCTTGGCTCCGTGTAACAATGTAGATTTGAATTAAAATTGATGCTGATACAATAATATGTTTAAATATAGGATAAAATTATGTAGGGCTGGAAGTAGGCTTTCAAATTTCTTGGCATAATTGTTAAATGCTAGCACATAGATAAATGTGTTCTATAGGTGTCCTTTCTGAAGCTGGCGAAACATCTCTAAAGAGAGAATGTCCCAGATTCTTTACTACCATCTGTCTGTTTTCAGCTGTAAAGATCACTCTTTTAAAAATTGCTTTCTTAGATTTGGTGGTTAGACTAGAAAAACTATTTTAAATGTTACTTTGGCAAAGTTGTTTTTTACAGTCAGGAACAGTCGTTCGACACTCCATTCTAATCAAAGGTCTTGGCTCATATTTTGCTGCAGGAGTATACAAGTTGCTGTTGATTATAGTGACACCACAGCTAAGACTTTTCCAGGAGTATACTGAATGGTGTCCTAATAAAAACGTGCATCAAAAAGTTTAAACATAGTATCTTAATGTAAGGATTTAAACATTTCATAGCTTATTTTTGTATGAATTCTCAAGAATTTTCTGCACTTCCTCTGGGTTAATATACAGTAGAGAGGTATGAGCACAGCAGAGAGATCCCTCTCACCGAGTGAGCCTTCTGTGCTGTATGTTCTCACCAGCTGTGAAATAAAAGTAATTTCTGATCTATAAAATAATCTTGCCTTTTATGGACCACATTATACTGGAAAACTAGTCTAAAGTCTGCCTCTAAGTTCAAAGGTAATTGACTGTGTCTTCATGTTAAGTTCTTTTCAATTCATCCAGCATTTTTTGTAGAAAAAAAGATTATCTCCATTTTACAGAAAATAATTAATGAACATCCAACTGGTACCATATAAGCTACCGCTGAAAAATATTAATAGAAAGACTGGAAACTCTTCAGGATGTTAGACTTAGAAAGTTCATTGATTTTAAACTTATGTGTAGACTAGGAATACCAACATTCTCATGACAGTTTTGAGTGCCTATTTCAGTATTCAGAGGTTTCTCTGAATGAAAAAGAAGTAAACTCTCCATATTTAATCCAAATAAAATAATGTTTTAAAAATAATTACTATTTTAAGACTTGGATCTTTGTTGTGACTCTGGGTGCTGCAACTGATCCAGTGCAGAGTCAGTTGGAGAAATGAGGTGTGAGATTAGGAAAATGTTTTGCATCTCATAGTCTCTTTTAAAAAACTTAATAACCTAATTGGACATGTGCTATACATGATGCTCTTCAACATCTATCCTTTAAAATAGGTTTCTATGCAGTTTTTTTCTTAAAATGGTGTGCTGCCAATGCCATTGAGGAGCCCTTTGTGTAGTAAGTCCTGACCTATCACAAAATTGTTTGCCCAAATTGAAAACCACCTGCTGATTTTTATTTTTTTTAAGCAAATAGATAGTATAATATAATTGCTTTAATGAATGTAATGGGGAAAAGTTATATTTCTATTGTATATTACTGTGTAAAATCTGTGGGGCTTGAAGTCTTGCATTACTCCTTTGAATAAATTAGTAAAACACGTTAGCATCTTCCGTAGTGAGGAGCTCCATGACCATCGACGTATCTGTGGGAACTGAGCTAACATACGGTCATATGTCAAGTTAATTGTAGAATTAGAAGTGGAATAAAGAACTCAAGAATTCCCGTCATCTGCTCTAACCCCCATGCGAGTACAGCAACATGTCTCTTTTAATGTGATTATATAGTAACTTTCTGGTCCATCTATAGGATCTGAATTTGAGTAATATGAGTTGCTGGTGTCAAATACTTAAATACTTTGTGGTGTACCTTCAGATATTAGGTGTCTGTTGTGCTTGTATATACTGCTTGTGGTCTCTGTTGTACCTCCTAACGCTGCAAAAGAAATATGTACTGAAAGACTTTATCGTATCTAAATACATGTATTTAATCAGAGTCCTTTGGCTTCTGAAAATAAGTTGTCTAATGAGAATTTCATCTGAGCAGCTGTGACTGGGGAGGTCAACAGGCATTGCCTAAGAGAATATGGCCCAGCTGGTTAAATCTGGTTGTTGTAGTGATTTAAATGGTCAAGTGCTGCTTGTAATCCAGGACCGTCTGTTTGTAAAGGAAGGACTGAGTGCTTCAGCATAATGTACAGCTGTTTTAATCTCTCTTTAATAATAGTGCTTCAGCCAGTGTCATGCCTTGTGTATAATACTGGGAACATGAATGCCTCATACAGGACTGAATATACCTTAGGTATGTTTTAAGCATTATTTGTAGTTTGAACAAACATTACGAACATCACAGGATAAACAACATTTTTTCACTTCATGGTCCAGTATTTGCCGATTTTATAAATTAAAGCATTCCTGTGTCTTAATTTGTAATCATTTGGAAATGAGAAAATTGATGAGGAAATTGTAACTGGGAAAGAAAAAAGAATGCTATGAATACTTGGAGTTAATTTGAGTATGTAAAGACTTTGCTGACTTGTGTTCTCATAAGACAGAAGAGGTCAGAAATGAACAGGTGTCTAATTTAATCAACAACACTAGACTCTAGGGCCTCTTGGATAACCTCAGTATATTCATCTTAGTTTTTCTAGGAGCAGAAGGATTGTTTTACTGGCTTTTTTCTTTGGAAGTATCCTCCAGTACAATCAAGTATTAAATCTCTTTACAGCTCAAACAAAGAGTTTATGTTAGATAGTATGGTCAGACTGCTTCTTTCCTTTTCTGTCCCCCTTTAGTAAAAGACCCTTCTGTCTGAATATTGCTTATATTACTTTTGTGAGACAGATTTACATTGCCTGGGCTGCCTGAATTCTAGGCTGAGAATTGGCTTCCAGACAACTATCCTACTGTACTTCGTCATAAGCCTCTACGAGCAATAATTAGTAGTACACATCTTGTCTGTAGCTAGGAGAGCAGATTTCCCCCTTTCGGATCTGGAATGCTAGGTTGGCAGGTCAGCTGGCACTTCTGAGCTGGAAACTGGGCATGTCATTTCTGCTAAGTGCTAAGCCCTCATTACTCAGGGCCTGGATTCCTAATTCACTTTTGACCTTGATTCTGAGCGATGTATACAGTATCATTTTTCAACCGAGCTCAGTTCACAATTCTAGCACCAGCTTTTTATAAACTGCTTCCCATTCTTGTTTCCTCCTTGAAGACCAAAGTTGAACATTCAGAGATCAAAGATTTTTATGTACACATGTTGGAATAATGAATATCTATATAAAGAGTAGTATATTCATAAATTTCCATCTATTCTCTGTCATGTGCACCTGTTTGTACTCTCTTTTTATGGGTGGATATATGTAACATAGTGATATATAATATGTCTAAAGATATCTAAATTAAAAATTAAGGATTCACATGTATTATTCATTTTATATGCAATAGGGAAAATCTTAGTACGCTACTCAGTAGTGGTGGTTTTTCTGATTTTGTGTTTTGCTTTTTTTTTTCCCTCCAGCTTCATTAGTTAATAATAATCGAAGGTTTTCTTTTACATTGACTTAAAATAGATTAACAATTCCCCTATATATTTTTTTATCATGCCCATAAAGACAGCATACTCAAGTATTGCACACACAAATCCGTGCGTATTTCCTGTTGACTTCACTGGGAAGTAAAGAAACTTAAACTTTCAGATACTGTGTTTTATAACTGGACACTGGTATGCCAGTTTGGTTGTAATTTTATGCAGGTGTATTTTTTTTTTTTAAATGGAATCTGAGAGAACTCTATCTTGTCAAATGAATGGAGAGTTTCAGTTTTATATTCTTTGTTTTAAGCCTGCCACAGCTGAGAACAGACAGAGTTCAGGCATATACACCTGTTTACTGGTATAGTTTTAAGCACAACCTTTGAGGATATTACATGTCAGGAGTTGTCTTTTGTGAATCAGGTCTGGAAGCGAACTACTGACCATCTGTAGTCAATGAATATTTTTCAATGTTTTTCAGAAATTTTACTGAGATTTAATTAAAAGTTATCTGTCTTGTGGTGTGCTCTATACCTACACTTTCCACTGATGAGGGCATGATCCCTGGTTGTCCTAATGCACCTGACATTTATAGACCCCTGTTCTTTATTCTTCAGTTTTCTTGATGGCTACAGGTATTTTGTTCTGTTTCAAGGCCTTAAAGATATTATGGGGATTTGATATTAGGGCTATACAAATAATTGCTAAAAATTAATTAATACTACTGTTCTATTTTTTGTGGTACCTATGGAATTGGTAAATTGTAACTGGTGTTTCTTGCCACAAGAAACAAGCCTTTTGGCTGTGGTAAAAAAACCCCTTCTTCAACACCCTTTCATCATCTTTGAAAAACCTTGCCACATCTGCTAGGCAACCCCCTCACAGTGTTTCCCTTCTGAAAAATTGCTTTTGGTAAGCAAATTCAGAATCAGTTATACATGTAGTAAAATATATCTTTTACTTGCTTTTTGTTAGAAACCATATATGGCAGCATCTAGGCCGAGAAATTTTTCTGCTAAGCTCCAAACATGCTTTGAAAATAAAAACACAAATCCCAAAAGTCCACACAATTAATAGATGGCTCAGATCGAGTCAGAGGGGAGATATGAGGCACATCTTCCTAAACGACTGTTTTCTTGAATTACCTACCACTTTACCATATAATTAAATCCAACTCATTGTCTGTGTGGTTTTTTTCATCCAATGATCTTGGTAAAATCACATGGGTCACTCCTTTTCTTGCAATTTATGTTGCTGTTTTAGAAAAATATATTATTCTATTTAAGAAAGTTTTATAGAGTGTACAATTTCTAGTAATTCATTTATTAAAGTATACAGTGAATTCCTGTATCTTAATGTGTTAACTAATTTAGGACTTTTTAGGAACACTACCACAAAGAAAGTGGCTTCTAGGGTTATTTTCCTGGTAACTAAAAGAAGATACCGCCTAGTTTCTTTCTACCTGATTTATTTGATTTTTCTAGCAAAAATTCATTCTTGTTTGAAGCAGAAATAACTTTAATGAACTCGTTTTAATAATATTTAGAATGCAATATTTGTTTAGGTAATTTTTTTTTTTTTTGCAAAGGCAGGCCCAGCCTGTGTAACCATACTGTATTTGGTCACTAATATTTTGTCTCATATTTTTATTTATCCTTCCAGTAACCTGAGAATTTATAATTTTTTATTATTACCTGTCTTATATCCTTTAAGTCTTTCAGAGTACTGTTTTCTGATTGTGCTATCTCACAATTTTTATTTAAGAAACCGGCGTATACTGTCATTCTTCCATCTTATCTTTGCATTTATTATATGACTGTCTACACTACAATCTTGGCCAGTGTTGTAGCATTTGAGCATCTAGTCATTACTCACAGATTCTGTGTGGATTACAGTATAGTAATTCTTCAGCATTTTTCAGTATGTCTCAAACTACATTTGAAAGTTTCCCTTCAGTTTTCTTTGTTCCAAAATTTGTTCATGGCACAAAAATGGGGAACAGTACAGGCTTTGACACAGCTATCATGAATAATGAGTTCTATATGAATAATTCCATAGATTATGGAGACCATCTTTTTTGCTAAATTTTTTTCACGTCCTTTCAGTTCTTACTTACCAGTTTAGGATTATCAACAATAATGTGGGAAGTGTGCTGGTAGCATTTTTCATAACAGGATCTGCTGGAAGTTGAATGGAATTAGCTACATGAGGAGTTGTCAGGTGAAAATACTCCATGGTTACTATCAGGCAGTTACCTAGATGTAGGATCTATGGCATTTTATTGAGCATCTACTTTTCTGGAGGTTCAATTTCCTAGTACAGGTTGATTTCTTGTGGGAGCTTTGTACCTCTGCACCTCTACAAAATTGTTTTTACTATTAAACAGAGTTGATAACTCAAATCCTCATGTGGGGAGAGTCTGAAATTCAGGTCTCGGTTCTGAAGACTGGACATCCCTTCTAGCTATGATAACTCTTTCAAGTATTTTTGGGTAGATGTTTACTTTCGTTTTGAGGTACTTACATCACGTTGAAGAAATGTCTTTATTCAGCCCTGAATATTTGAGATGAGTGAAATCTTTTTCATTAGAACAAATGGGCTTTCAGCCTTTCCTCATTGTCTCTGAACTTGAGCTGTAGACAGGGACAGGTTAAACTGAAACAGTCCAAATTCTTCTCAACACTACCATCTGACTGTTCCAACCAGTTCCTCCCCAGTGACTACGTTTTCCAGTGTCTTACCTTCAGGGGTCATCTCATCTTTTCCTTTAATCCCACCGTACCTCTGAATACTGACATTGTCCACTGCTGGATACAATGTAATTTAATTCTTATTGTGTGATAAATCGTCTCCATGCTTCCTTTTTATATAATTTTCTGCATTATGCTTCTCTACATTTTTGTTTCCTGTATAGGCAGGGTGTAAGGTCTGCTATCTTTATGCTATTTATATGTTATCACTAGTATTGCAGCACTATTGAAAAAACATATCTAAAAATCCATCTCTTACCTTAGGGCAGTAAGACAGGCAAGTTCAGTATGAATGGGTACAATTGACTTTGGGCTCTGTGACAAAAAATGTAAGTCAGTAAATAGCTGTAAAAATATGGAAAGTTGCTTCAGTTGCATGATCCTGGCAATAGTAAAATAAATTCAGACTTCATTGGTCTCTGATGTACTGTGACACAAAGTTATGATCAGATCATGCCTTAAAATGGGAATTGAAATACATTTTGTAGTCATCATGTTAATAGCAGGGACTAGACTGCAATGCTTCCCTTCCTAAAACCGCTAAGATGAGTATAAAAATATGAAGTGAAACTAGGGCTCCTGTGTGGCTGATCTTATATGCCACTGTATTTTCCAAGTTCTGTAGGGTGAAAGACCTCAGATTTCTTTGGTGATGAACTTTAGTTTTAGTTGGTCTTATTTGCTTCGCCATTCCTGCTGTTTTGCAACAGGGCCTAAAAGTGCTTTAAGTGCTTGTGACTGGGGTAATGAATGAAAATATCTTTCCAGCACTGAGAGTATTGCATTAGACTGAATAGTCACCTTACTTGTAAAAGCACTATTAGAGAGGGGCAGCTGTAAGTAAGGATAACGATTTGTGTCCAGTGCTTATTTACTGAAAATTGTAAATGTATTATTTATTGAGAGCTCTCCAGACAGTGCTTGTCAGAATAAAAATGTCAACTCTAAGCAAAATGTTATAATACATAATAAAAATGCCAGGTACGCACTTTAGAGATACAGCTAATTAGATCTGCTTTTCTTAAAGAAATGACAGTAAAAATGCTCGGCAGCATATACATTTTAAATGCTGATATATTCCTTATTTTTCTATACAGTATTTGCTTTAGATACCTTATCATTACTTAAAAATAATTTTGACAACTTTATTTGGTTGCCACAGGAAATACAGAGGCATTCGCTGCCTGGCTGCATGAGGCAGCTACATGCTCAGGCTGCCTTGTTCATCTAATGGAGAGAGCAGCTACTCTCACCTCTGTTTTAGTCTGAAACTCCAAGATGCCAGGCCTTTCACGAGGGAAACCTGCCTCCAGTGGAAACAACAAAGAATTATTAAGCTTAGTCTTCAGCTGCGTTAATTAACCTCAAACCAATATTATTTTAAGGAGACTAAATCCATGCAATATCAGTGTTACTTTTTTGTATTATGAAATACAAGTAAGAATTAGGAAAGACTAAGCGGTTCATTTTTTTACATTTAAAATACTACTTTATTTAAGTATCTTTTAGACATTTTTATTTTCCTTGAAATTTGTAATGGGAAGAATTTGAGCTTAAAAATTTTTGAAATCTTTGGGAGTGTTTTATAATGTGAGGAAGGAAACTGGATTTTTAATTTCTCCTTTTTAGAAAGAAGTGCTCAGTTCAGCATCATAAAATTGAGGATGCCATCATTAAAAGTAGCTTTCTTCTTTCAAGTATGTCAGCCAACATGGGAAAGAGCCTGGCTGCGTTTATTTCAGAGACAATCCCTCCATGTTCTCCTGCGCTCACTTTGTTGTTGGTTTCATAGAGCCAGAAAATCACGAAGTGCTTCACGAAGGTGGGAAGGTGCTGCTGGTGATCATCTGGTCCAGCCCCCACTCAGAGCCGGAACAGGTTGCTCAGGGCTGTTTCCCATCAGTTTTTGTGTGTCTCCAAGGATGGGAACTCCATGACCTGCTCAGTATTTGCTCATCCTTACAACAAGAAAGGTTTTTCTTATGTTTCAAGGGAATTTCCTCTATTTCCATTTGTGCCCTTTGCCTCTGGGCCTGTCACTGGGCACCACTGAGAGGAGCGTCGGTCTGTCTTCTTTACTCCTGCTGACAGATATTTATATATTATCTGCTGGAGCCTGCTTTTTTCCAGGCAAAACACTCAATGGCTCTTTCAGCTCCTCTTTGTATGAGAGCTGCTCCAGTTAGTCCTGTGGCCCATTGCCGGGCTCTCTCCAGTATGCCTGTGTCTGTCTCGTACTGGGGAGCCCAGAACTGGTCACAGCACCTCAGGTGTGGTCTCCAACACAGTTTATTTTGAGGCCTCTAGTTCTTCAATGTAGGACTGATCTGGTACCTTGAAAGCCAAGAAGGGCTTTATCGTGAACCTCAGTGGTAGTATGCTCAAGCCCTCTCTGAGTCTTATTCACCTGTATAATTTGAATTTTAGCCCTGCACGTGTGCTGTCACTTCCAAGTGCATAGCTGATGACACGAACAAATTCTGAACTACGTGTTTCTGTGCTTCCTAAGTGTATTTTGGATCATGGAGAGTCCTTCTAATTCCCATTTGTAGCCAGGCTTCTTCCTTGTTTATCCATTGGCATGCTGATCTCCAAAATGAAGCAAGAGTTAATAGCTGTTAATTTGTGAAAATCCCCCCTCTTCTGTATTTCTTTAATAACATAAGAAGTGGCGTTTCTTCTGTAGAGTTCAGATTGCAGTATTCATGAAAAAAAGAGTGCAATAGCTCTTGTTAAATATAGTTGTGAGGGCAAGTACTGTGTAAACATCTGCAGATAGCTCCCGTTAGCATTGCTCCATCCTGACTAGCAGCACCCATTCTGCTGCAGTCTTGGGAAGGTCTGTAGCATGGGCTGCCAATCAGTAAAGCTTTGCCAAAATGTCTTGTTCTACAGCCTAGCACTTTGGAATGTATCTAATAGCTGTTTTCTTTTATTAATCATAATATATTTTTAGTTTTACTTACATAGGTGCCCAGAGTTCCTGGGCACGGTGCCCTATGTATGAATGCCTGTTTATTTTCGTCTTCCTTTTTTGTTAACTGTTTTACTTAATGCTTTGCATAACCATTTGCCATACTTCAACATGAAGCTATAATGCACTGCTGCCTGCTCACATTTCTTGAAGAACTTGATGTGACATCACCTTCTATGGTGAATCACGATCTTCACTGAACCTAAAAAATCCCATCTTGAATACTCCTCTGTTTTCTATTTGTTTGAAAATGTTGAAGCAAGCAGGCTCTTTCACCCATCTGGAGGAACTCTGAACACTCCAGTCTAGAGAGCCTGCAGTGGCACCACAAACATTGAGAGCTCTGCACTGAATTTCTTGTTAGTCTAACACCACCTTAAGACTGAATTCTGTTTGCATTTATAGCTGTGCTGTATGTGTTAAGGGATACACGTGAGGACAGGATTCGGCTCTTTCCACTCTATCTTCAAATTTACCTGCATTTTCAATATTTAAAACAGCTGTGGTTCTCAGTGTAGGTCTTAGCAGTCCTTATCGTATCTTAAATATGTAACAAGCAGATTACTTTTAAATATTTACAGTGAAACAAAAACTAACACATTGGGCAGAGGTTTGTTAAAATGTCAGAACTCGCCGTAGTGAAAAATAAATATTGAACCAAGTTTATTCCTGAGGTGACTCTATTAATTTCAATGGAATTACTGCAGGAGTAGTCTGGAAAAAATCTGTCTCGATTTTGTATCATAATATTAACATTTTTTTACAGAACTTTGAATAGCCCAGAAGTAATTTTATAGATTTGGCGTGCACAGGCATCACTAAGTAAAATAAGCTTCCTTTACTTCAGTTTCTGTTTCCTCTGTGGACTGTTTGTATTTTTAGCTGTTTAAATGTGGTTATTGCAGCTTTATTAATAGGCTTTTTTTATATCTGCAGTTATACTTGCAACTAAAATTGTAGTTGGAGCATTGGTTCCTCCAAGTTTCAGTGTATCTGTTGTTTCTGTGATATACTGACTAGACAAAGTATCCTGTCTGTTGCCTTTCTGTGTATCAGATAACACAACAGACAGTGGCCAGACGTAGAACCTCAAAAATCAAACCAATTTGTTGATGAACTAACGAGGCAGTGTAATAAGCATCTCTATTCAGTCTTTTTCCCCAGCTTTCTGTTGTTCCTTAGAGTAAGAGTAGCAAGTGCTGTACCAACAAATTATTTGATGACAATAATTTGGCTGATGAGAATACAAGGAAAAAGCCCCAATCTAATTAGAAAAAACTGTATGTATATTAGGTGGTGAAATGTGGCTAATATTTTATCCTTTATTGTAAACCTGTGATTTGCAACTTTTGGTAGTTGATGATTTTTATGTCCCTCCTCCCCCTCCCCGCACACAAAATCATTAAAAAAATGGCCAAAAAGAGACTACAGGACTTGAAACACAGTGGCCCTGAAGTGATGGGAAAATGGCCAAGGTGTCACAGCTAATTTCTGACCCTGCTTTATGAGTTCTGCTGTTCCTTATTCCCCTTGTCAGTCTGTGAATCCCTGAGGCTGTACAAACTGGCCTAACATCACTCAACTCCAGTTTTATATCCTCTTTTAATAATGTTGAGTCTATTCTGTCCAACTTTGATTCAGACAACCTGCTTGTCTTGAAAAAGTGATATATTTAATCAGTGGCTCTGTCTCCAGCATAGCTCCCACTGCGTGAGACTAGAGCCAAAGAGTAGTGCAGTGGCCTGTCACTTCTGTTTGAATAGGTAATGTGGAGCCGTTCAGCCGAAGAGACAGGAGCTGGAACTGCTTGTTAGGACACATGATCAAAAGCCACTCTCTGCTTTCTGCCAATCAAGCCTCATGTCGCCTTGTGGGGCAGACATTAAATAGATTTTTCTGCCGTACACTGTGGGCACTCTGCCAGTTTGACATGTGAACTGTTACAAAAGACACCAGAGTTTCCACTGCTTGCTGACTGCTTTTAAATATTACCAAGCCCTTGCTGTCCAAAGTAGAATATTTTAAATAATGGATTATGATAAATTTCCACTACTATTGGGCAGTCTCCTTCCTGCTCCCAACACTTCAAAGACCTTTTTAAAAACAAAACTGTAAGTTGGTTTCTGAAAACAAACAAGCAAACAAAAAACTGTTGAACAGCCCCATGGCACATGGATTTGAACAACGTGATTATTGTCTGAGAATTAGAGTGAGTTGTCGCTTTCACTGGAACAATATTGGATATTGTTTCTATTTTTGGTCTTTTTACGTTATTTAATTAGATTTTCCTACTTGAGATCATAGCACTATATTTTATTATTATGTTTATGTAGAGGGATATTAAAATTGGCTGGTTTTGTAAATTAGGTTGAATTTATTTATTGTGTTTATTGGCTACTGGTGCAAATATAAATATCTTAAAATGGCTCTGTAGTTGTTTTTAATTATACTTTCCCTTGGTTTTTTTCCTCTTTGTCTATTACCCTTCATAACCACCTCAGCTCTTGTGCCCATGGCAACAACACTCAGTGGTGGAGGCTAACAAAGATGACATTTAAGCTTTGCCTAAGTAATGAATATTCTTTTGTAACTTCCAGGGCCACTGAATTTGTCATTTTTTGGAGGTCCCCAGCACCTAGATGACTGCTTCTATTAATGTACTTATGGTCATGATACCCAGATATTTGCTCCCTTCTGCTTGTTCTTCCTGATATTTTTTTTTTTTTTTTTGAGTAAAACTTTTACCAAAACATACCATGGCAATCTAGTGGAACTCATTTAAACAGTGAACTACACATAAACAGCTGCTCCTTCAATAAGCCATTCTTTATAATGCCCTTATTACCTTCTAGTGTCTCAAATTCTGATTAGTCAACAGTGCTGATTACTGTATGGCATTCCACTGCCCATCTTCCTTCGGCTCAGCTGCTCATGTCTTAGCTGTTATGTGATTACAACACTACTTGTGCATTGTTTCTTCAAGTTGTTCTTCACATTGCATATCTTAAAAAAAAACCCAACTAAACTCTCTTGAGGAGATGGTAGAATTTATTTTAAGTCACTATGAATTCCCTGAAACTCTGTGAATTGTTTTTGTACAACTGTGATCTTCACAGTCTGCGTGCTCTGCAACTTTCCAGTAGGATGAGTAAGTTCTTTAGAATTACAAGGGTAATCTATAAATAAATTCCAGTTAAAAGAGCTTTAGAAAAATGATGGCTACTTGTTGTCAAGTTTGTAATACGGCAGAGCAGGAGAGACCAAAGACTGTGTGTTAAAAAAAAAACCAAAACAAACCCCCAAAACCATACAGAGCTTTGGCCTAGCTTTGCTTTCACAAAAATCAGTGAGTTCAAAAGTCAGTAAAAACAGAGCTATGTCACGAGAAAGCCGTTTGGAAAACATAACCCCAGCAGTACAGGCTGAGTTTCAGAAAGGTGTGTGGTGGCAGCAGGAATGCACAGAATGAAAACGGAAAGAGAAGGAATTTTATCACCAGAGCTCTGGATCTCTGATTTTTGGTCAAAGCAGCAAACACAGGGGTTTGTTAAGGACATTTAAACTTTGTCAGCTGGTGTATAGGTAAATAGCAGGGCAGTGAGGAGAACACCCTTGCTGTGGCTCCATAACCCCCTGCCGCTTCCTTTGGTGCAGCCCCTTAGAATCAAGTCCTGGTGAGTATGAAACGCTGACACACTCAAAATGCAACCCCATTAAAGGCCTTAAATCTGTCATTGTGCTCTGGAGCCTGCTCTGAAAATAGCAAAGCTCTTTTTGTAAATTAAAATCGGTGTGAATGGGAACAGATGTTGACATGCTTTACTTTATCTGCAGGGATCCCCATTAGGGGGGAGCGGGTCAGTGAGGTTAGATGGTAGGAATTACTGCAAACGTGCAAAGAACAGGACGGTCTAATATAGACATTGTCTTTGGTTTTATGTAGAGCTGTAACAATATCCAGTGGTTACCTCTGGTTGCTTGTAAGTCTGTATGTAAGGAAAGCTGATTGTGTAATACCTTTAATTCCTTGGCGAATCTGTCCCCTTTTATTTCTGCTGACACAGAACAGGGGAGGGATACTTGCCCTGTTGTTTTCAGAGTTGCTGTACTCGGGCAGATCTGGATTCCAAAAGACTCTGAACAACCTCAGTTCCCATTTACTCCCATGTTACCTGGGCTCACTCAGGACCTCATGGAAGGCGCTTAGCATATCCTATGCTGAACCTACAAAAAACCTGTATTGTCTGACGCTGGCTAGCATTTTTGGTATTTCAGCATTACTTTTTAAGATTTTGGATGAACTCTCATGTTGCATTGGAGTCGTCATCAACTTTTAATAGTTTTTGAAATCAAAATATAGTTCTATTCTGAAGAGTGGAATTGATTAAATAGCTTTGCTAGTCATTCTAAATAAATTCTTGTTGAAGATTTGTCCTGATTTTTAAAAAAAATATAGCAAAGGATGAATTTATTTATAAGAACTGTAATAGTTTCCCTCAATTCCTTTTATATTTTGGATTACCTTATAATTTTCTAAATCTACATGAACAATAATGATCAATTTTGTCAGTATTATTCACACCTTTTATTAATTTAGCATAGATGAATAAATGTGAATGTTGTGAAGAGTTGATTGGGAATAGATTTTAAATCTGACAGTTAGATTACAGGGTACCTAAGAAAAAATGGCTCTTTCACTAGGTACCTAGTAATTTAATTCTTGTTTGAAATTATTATAATTTATTACAGTGTGTGGGTCCTAATGAATGTCTACTATTAAATGAAAAGGAGAAATTGAAATTATAAAATTCTTTTAACTTGTATCTTAAAAATCTTCTTAAACAGTTCTATAGATATTAATAAGCAATGTGCTTTTCTTTCCCTTTTACGTGAGTGCAAACAAACACATTTTTGCCAGTACATAATGATATTACAGGAGTGCTGCTGGAGATTCTCACTTAGAATCAAGACTATCTTAAAATAGAATGGGATAATTTCATGTGATGAAAAATATCAAAAATTTGCTATCTTGATTAGACATTTAGACCTTAACATATGAGTCCTTCTTCAAGGAAAGCTCAAAATCATTCTCTAGAAGTTTTATCTTTGATAGAAATGCAGATATGTGTGTGCTGAGAAATTAAAACTTCTCAGCAGAAAGAATCAGTCATCAGGGCATGAGACTATAATAATCATTTTACTTTTACTATCACTATATAAAATTATTTTTCCACTGTCTGTATTGACTTTATTTTGAAAAATAGGTAGGAGAACTTGGTAAAAATGGATGGGTATTTCCAAATAGATGTGAAGAATGGGCTATAGTGACATTTTAAGTAAGTCATGGAACACAAATTATGAACTATCTTTGTTAAGAGGATGAATACACATTAGAAAATTCTTAGATACTAACTGTATCAGTTCATACTACTGTAGCTCACAAAATTAGGCTACTAATGGGGTTATACCAGGGTAAAGTCTGTGTAAAGAATAGAAGGCCTCTAGTTTTGTCTGTAACATACCCTGCTACCTATAAATTATGTGAGCTTTATATAAGCATCTGATAAATAAAAAAAAGGTTAGAGGTTTCAGTAGAAATGTTTGCAATTACACTGTTTACAAGTCAGTAACAGTTGTGGCCGTTGGCATTCACAGGTTTCAAACTGGCTCAAGTTTCTCATCTGTACTGTTCTTTTTGTGGCTCCTCTACATCTCTTACTGTAGAGGATTACCATTAGCAAAAGGTGAACAAGGGTCTTTCTACAAGTCAGAAAAATGTGTTCGTAAACTGAACAGTAGGGTTCAGTAGCTAAGTCAGTAGGGTTGCCAGCCATTTCTTTATTATTTTATTTACGTGGAAAACAATACAATTACCTTTCATAGTGAAATCAGGTTGGTATGTATAATAAAATATTACGTCTGGTTACCTGTTGCTGTGTGGCAGCTGACAGATGGAGCACCAGTTGGATATTCCATTTTAAGGTACCGAGGCAGCATTGAGCGCTTGCATCCTTTGAGATGCGTGTGTCTTTTCCTCTGGTAAGAGTGTGGGATATTATTCCACTGCATAGTTCCCAATGTAATGCCAGAAAGGAAAAGAAAAAAAGAATGGGAAAAGACAACAGGAAGAAAAGGAAAAGAAAAAAGAAGAGAAAAGGAGTCAGTTCTGTTCTGGGGCGCAGGTGTGATTTTTCACTTCAACCATTTTTGCACTTCCATCAAATAGATTTTTATAAGTTCAAGTGGAAATAGCTGAAGCCAGTATTTTAAGTAGTAACCTGGGTTTGGGACTGTTTGGCGGGTGGGTTTGTTGTTTATTTTGGTTGTTTGTTTGTTTTGGTTTTTTAATGTTCTCTCTCCAAAATTAAAAGACAGCCAGAACTACCATATTTGAAAATAAAACTGGGCACAGGATAAAACTGGCTATGTTAACCCCTGGTGCTCTTTCTCACTGCACACAATTGTGGCGTAGAATCTGGTCATGTCTGAACTTTGCTAGCTAGCTGATAGGATCCATTTCAAGCTACTAGTAGAAAAATGGAGACTTGAACAGAATTTGTTCTTTTCAAACTACTAAAAATACTTGTGCCTTTCTCATGAGTTAGGAATTTTTATATGTTTACTGTTCTTCACTATAACCAATTCCAACAACTGCTCCGTTACAGTAAAAAAATAGGAACATGCTCAAACATGAGCTGAAATATCCTTAAGAGCTAACATTTCAAAATATAGATACGAATTAATAGTAGTGTCGATTTTCTCCCATTTTCTGAATTTCTTAGGCATATTCTAGCTATGCATGCTGTTTATTAAAATTTATTTTCGGTAAAATATGTAAGTACTATGAAATGAAATTATTTATTTTATTAAACTTGTGGTTTTGGTATTATTTGAACCTTGAATGTGGAAATCTCAATGAGATGAGATTAAAAGGTTTAAATAGCTTTAAAATTATATTTACATTAGTGCAATCTGTCCATTTTAATACTAATCTGCTTTTTTAGTTGAGATTGTATTATAAAAACACCACCCAGAGCAGGTTAAAATAGCTCAAAATATTTGCACTATGAAGCTGGGTTTTTTGGTTCTTAATCAGTCAGAGTTCTCAAGGAAAAGTTCAGTTCAGATATTAGCTATACTTCTTAGAAATGACCTTGTGGGGTAGAGAAGCATGGCACAGTGGCACTTTCCAGCTGTACACATGGTATCCGTCGGGGTACAATCATGCTCAGTCCCAGCACCGCAGGCTTGGACATATGTTGAGTTTTATTTCTTTCTTCTGACATTAATCCTATTCACCAGCTGTTCTGCCAGCTGCCATTCTTCAGCTTGGAGATTACATTTTGGGGGATACCAACAATCGCCTAGTTGACCAGTGTTCTCCCCACTTACTTTAAAAATGATTGGAGTTCTGGGTTAGGATTACTCAGTCTTTTTTACTGCCTATGTCCTTAACTGTCTTTGAATTCTAGACTTGATTTATGATCACTTTGATACACTGCAGAAAAACCCTCAAAAGAGCGCTGATTTCCACCATACTGGTAAATCTGTGCTCACAGGAAAAAAAAAAAAAAAAGGTTTGCAGTTAACATTCTGAAAGCTGTAATTAATGTTACATGCTCTATTATGTAAACAGCATTAATTAGTGACAAATTCTTCTGATAAAAATCATATTTTAGTCAAAAGAATGTCTTAATTTTTCATTTTTACATGTGTCTATTTTAAGAAGTTGCATTTTTGTAAGGAACGGTTTCACTAATCTAGTTTGAACAGACTATTAAATCTCTGTTACACTCATAACATATACTAATAAGTCGTATAGATTTCTCAGTTCATATTCCAGATGATCTGTCCATAAGCAGGATGTTAAACATCTGTAGTTTAAGCCTTCTGGGACTAACAAATGCATTAATGCTGGAAAGAAATGTGGCCTGAACAATAAGGTTACAGACCATGTGGTAAAGAAACAACCCCAATATCATCAACTCAGCACATACGGTGCACAGTGCCCAAGTTGTAATACACTAATAAAAGAACAATGACAGTCTTAAACCGTGTCCATTTATAGCATATATCTGCCACATTCATATCGGTAAAGACAGAGAATCCCGTATTCAACATAATTATTTCATGTGGCATTTTAAAGATCTTTGTTGCCCACCCTTCACAATTGAGCAAAATTGGCTATTAGCTGGATAAGGTTAAACTAAACTATAATGGTAAATATTTATTACAGGAATATTCAATTAATAACACATAGTCTGCATTTCTTTGCACAGCCAGTGATTATATTCAGATCATGTAAAGCAGACGTTGGAATCATCCAACTCCGATCACACTCTAAGGAAACAGTAGCTACGTTAATAAAAACCACCCACCTTGATTCCTTTTCCCTGTTCTCTTTTGCAGACTTCACACAATGTTCATTTAATACAGTTACAGAATTAAGGTATCAACACTTAACACGGAGAAAATATTTTTTAAATGGGAGTTACTCTTGACTTCCATCATAGTCAAGAAAAGTTTTGGGGAGGAATGTGGGGGGGAAAATCCTAAGAAATATTCCCAATGAGATGATGTTCCAGATTCACCAGTAGTGAACCCCCTTTACTAAATATGGCCATTCTATTTATAGAAATATCCATATTTTCATTGGTGGCCAAAGCACTGCTTATAGGAAAACCTACAGGTGACTAATAGGAGTTGCTCACTAAGTGGAATAATGAATAGTATTAGGTGTCAATTAAATCAAGCTTCCCCGAGGTGCAGGTGCTCCACAATGTACTGACACATTTCAAGTAGCAGCGCCACTTCACCCATGCATATGAACAAGCACATTTGCATATTAAAAAGCTGAAAATTATTTAACTGAAGCAAAAGTCTTTTAGAGATGATGGAGGTTATTAAAACTGTTGACAAGAAAGAAGGTAATTGCCTGAAAATGAGAGATGACATTCTGCTATACACAGGGAACGTTGTTTTTGTTGTATTGTGCAGCAGTGCCTGGGTGTATAACCTATTACATTGAGATTGCTCCTATGCAATTAGACCCTTTTTGTCCTCACTTCAATAAGGCTATGATTATGAAGGATTGAAGAACACTTGGCATATTGAATGTCTGTTGTTTTTATAACTTCGTCAGAAATGACAAAACACGTTTTGTGTCCTGTTTTTTCTTTGTAGGCTTATTGATTCTGTGATTATAATATTCATAAAAGACAATGTGTTCATGGTTGAACACTCTGTCATTTATACAGGTTTTATTTTTTTTATTTTTGAGCATAGTACTTGTTTGAATGCCAAGGTGTTAGTCAGGAAGATGGGCATATAGAAAGTAAAAGATGAATAGGTGAGAAATATAGCACTCTAATAATGCCAAATATTTCTATTAAAAATGAAAGAAAAAGCCCATTTATTTCAGAAGTGTCTGCTCAGAAATACTCACCAACTTACAGTGAATTTACTTTTTATCTCTCAACTGTGATTGTTTTCCCGTGTGTTTTCTTTGTCCTGTCTTTCCTGGTGATAGGCTAAAGAAACCGGATGAATTGCACCTTGCAAGTGGCAGGAGAAATTGCCTCTATGTAAGCCACGAGTGAGAAACTTCATTTAGCTCACGCACTGTTCTACAAGGAAGAAAACAATGGAGCTTCATTTTACGTAGCTCTCTGAGATAAAGGTGCCTGGCAGGCAATACCATTTAATGCTTACCACCTAAATGGTCATTTGTGGTGGGATTTGCAAAACTGCCTAAGAGATTTGGATGCACAGTTCCCATTTAAAGTTAATGAGAATTGGCGGCATCCAAATTCCCTTTGCAGCTTTGAAAATGTCAACCAGCCTTTCAGTGTTTGTGATCATGCTGTATGTTAAGAGAATGTTTCCTGCGAGCTCTGTTTTTGTTAGGTTTTCTATTATGTTCCAGGAGTTGGCTCAGAATCTGGAGAGAAGCACAGTGATTGCAGTGACTTGCTTTGAGTTTGGGCAAAGATGTTAACCTTTCTGCTTCAGATACCCTGTCTGTAAATTTGAGACCCTGGCACTTAAGTGATTTTGCATTACGCTTTGATATCTTTTGAATTACTTTATTTATATGAAAAAGTATTAATACTTCTTAATGAGAAGGTTTTGTTTCCCTTAGTGTCCTGGTCTGTTGAGGTGTGAGAGACACGTAAGACCCTTATCTGTCTAGAAGAGTTTAAAATGCATTAAACCACAGAACATTGTAATGATATAAATTATTTATGATATAATTGATGTACTCAAATACATAATGAGTCATAAGGATAGATGATCCAAACTCAAGTAAAAGTATGTCATCTATTAGTATTAAGTATCTTTTCAAGAATGCATGATTTCCTCCAAGTTGTGGCTTTTTCATATGTGATTGCATTTTAATCTTTTGTCAGCCACTGCATGCCATATACTTTCAGCTGACCCTTTCATAAAACCATTTATTTACTTTTACACCGAAATTAGCTGGTTTCTTAAAATTACACGATTTGAAAAAGTAGAGTTTACAATTTATGGGACCAGTCTTGCAGTTCTTGCTTAGATAATGCACCACTATACCCCAAACATAACAAATTGTTATATTAAAAGTGGTAGTTGGACTTGCTGTCATTCTGAGATACCCTCACTGGACCAGGTTTTCAAATGTTTGTAGTGTTAAACAGTTCTTCTTTAGTCACATTGAAAAAATGTTTCATTTATTAAAACTCTCAGCGCTGAGAATAGCAGGAACACTTCAGAGAAATTGTTCACATCTTTGGAGTGCTTGAAAGAGAGTCAAACTTTCTGGAAAATCTAACTACTTGATTCTTGGTGTAAATGCATGAGAAAAATGGAAGCTCAGCAGTTGTCACACTGTTCTATTCTAGTATCATGTTTGGTGTGATATATGGTATGTATGTGTATATTTCAACAGTTTTATCTTGAATATTTGATATTTTGTTGCCTTAGCATCTGGCATTCTTTTCAAACAAAGAAAACAAAAAATCAAAAAACCCCTGATCTAATTGTTCCAAGGGAGTGCACCACTTACTAGCTGTAGAGAAGGTCTATCACTTGATAAAATAAGCTGTATGTAGCTTATTGATAAAATAAGCTGTAGCTTCAAACACAGTAGCTCACATATTGTTCTATAATATGCTGTGGGAAGGTTTCTAGCCAGGAGAAAGGATAGATGACTGTTATGGGCCAGGAAATATCATTTGATAGGTCTTGTGCAGAAGCCATTATGGAAGTCTTTTTAAACTAGAAGTAATCTCATAGATTTTAGTAGAAAATAAATCAGTTAGCATGCTATTGATAATTAATGTTTCTAGAATAAATCTTATTTTAACCAACAAACATTTGGCTTCAACCAAAAGAGAATGTTCTTTATGCTATTAGTGAAGCAGAACATATGTTTCTGCTTTATCGGTGGCTGACGTTAAGTATGCTGATTTACTGGTTTGAAACTGGTAGTTGGGCCACTAGGATTCGTTTAATTTGTATTAAGAATTAAGTTTAAATTTTCTGCTGCACTTTTAAATTTTAGAATCTTCTGTCATTTTTTTTTTTAAATATTACAGAGAGAGTCAGGAATATTAGTTCAGGATCTTCCTTGAACAAAGCCAGGCAACCTCCTGTGCTCTGAGGCATGGAAAGGATGAGAGTGGTGGCTTTCTTTTGCGGGACTGTCAGTTGGCGGGCATGTAGGGAAAGAAAAATGACATTAAACCCAAGGCTGCTGAACCCCCTGCTCTTATAACCACTCTGAAATCAGAACCGTATTCATTTTGAAGTGCAGTAGCCACGTGGAGCTTGGTGAACTTTGCAGACTTTGCTGCTGATTATTACATGGTTACCTGCACTCATCAAGGACAGGCCTTGTGGGCTCAAGAGATCCCTGCTTGGCCGGGGCTCTGAGCGTACGGGGTGGCTACTGGCATTTCTGGCAACTCCTTGGTAGCTTTTGTGGTGTCCCAAACTTCCAAGATAGGAGGTATGGCATAGGCTTTGTGAGTTGTGGTAGAAGGACCTGCGAAAGGGCTGTCTGAAGTATAATGAGAAAGGGTTAAGGTCCCCCAAAGAAGTAGCTGACTCCTCCCAGGGAGGCTCTGAATTCTCAAAACATATTCGCAGCTGGTGGCTCCTGTATTGCTTTGTCTGAAAGGTATTATATTACAGCCTTTTTTTCTGATGGAAGCGATATTTAGCTCGTCGCGTCTTGACTCTGTAGTTGTGTATACTGTGAACATACTTTCCAGTGACCCAAATGATCAGTTGTGGTTACTGATGTTGGATGCCTAACTTGAAACATACTGGGACTGATTTTTGAGATATGTTCAGCACTTATAACTTCAACTTCCCAAACTACTGGGCCCACCAGCTTTGAAAATGAGATGTAATTTGATTCAAGTTGTACCTAAAACTTCTGGCCATTTTTTAAATACTGCAACTGTGTCTGTATCTGTGTCTAGCTATAAGCACACAGATGTATAAATATGTTTCATAAGCATTCGATGTACATAAAATACATGGGTTCCATGTATTATTTCGATTCATCTGGGCAGTAAAACCCAGCTGTCATTAAACAACACTTTTCCTCTTTCAAATGACAGTTATGAAATGGCAGACTAGTCATTCTTTCAAAGACCCAGACCTCGGTTATTGAGATGCTCAGAAGCATCTGTTGATTTTGCTGTGCCTTTATTATGCCAGGCTGAAGGTGCTGTTGATAAAGCCTTCTGAACAACCTTCCGTTTTAGCAGGGATCAAATTCCCTTTATTAGCATGAAAAAAGAGAAATACTTATCATTTGAACTGGATAAAAGCTTCTCCAATTCTTACTAAATGTTTCTGGAATCACAGTGGTCAATAAACTCTTCCTTTCTTTTCTGATATTTGGAGGAGCTATCTTGTCTGCTAACAGCAAATCTGATAAATAAAAATCTATATGTATTTCAGTGAAAATTACACTGTATTCTGCCTGTATTTTTGCAGGCAAGATTTTTTTTTCTATTTTGCCTTTTATTTAATTTTGTCTTTAATCTAGCTTAAAAATGCAATGGTTGAGAGCTCTTTTACCATTTTTTCATAGGGATAATGCTGAGAGTTTCATTAATAGTAAAGCTTACATCTCAGCGGAATACAGACACCCAAACTGTTGTTTAGCTATCTAACTTCCAATTACACAAATGACAATTAGACACTTAAATCGTATTTAGATATCTGAATAACTTCAGGGATTTGAGCTAATAGATCTTTGTCTGACATTTCTTATGTGGGAAGGAGAATTAGGGAGGGGAGTGTAAAAGCAATAGCGCGATGTCTGATGAATTGATTCCTGGGTGATTTGCCTGGCTGACTCTACACAGCATTTGTAAGCATCTCAATGAAATGTTTAGGAAATTAGCCTCTGTCCTACTTACAAATGTGGAAATTTCAGAGATCCACCTCATAAATTTGATTTTTCCAAAAGGTAAGTTAAAAGGAGAGCAAACTCTTTCGTGAGGCCAGATTCTCATTTGGTGTGACTCAGAAAAGATTTTAAACATAGTTTCTTTTTGCACCTTATTTCACTGTATGGCTCAAAACAATATGATTTTTGCATGACATCTGTGGGCAAATCTGACTTCTGCCGAATAAGCCCCATTGAAGTTTATCTGAATAACTGCTTGAGGAAATGACCAGGTCCAGATTCTACTTTCTTTCTTTCTTTTTTTTTTTTTGTATGTAGATTGCACAAAGGCTAAGAAGGGACTTGGTGAGCAAGATCATTTGACCAGTTTTGGGTAGTGATAATAACAAAAATGAAATTCTGAGCCTTACTTGGAATAATTAATTATTACATTTTCCAGGCATGAGTATTTGGGGCAGCTCTTTTCTGTCACATGTAATCATTTAATACTCATTATGAAATTATGGTCAGGATGAGCTTAATAACTTTGCATTGTTATGTTTTCAATTCAGTTATCTCTATTACATGATGTTATTTTTCAAGTCCATTTTTTAAGATTGTGGTTTGCCAAATTTTCCTGTTTATGAACTATTCAGAGATAATTGAAATTGCCTGTTTCTCACATGTATCCTATTCATGCCATCTGCTACCTGAAATTTAGTTTGGATACTTGCCATGCAGTTGTAAAGTGTTTTCAGTTTTATTTATTTCTTGTTGACCATATGTTGTACTTATATCTGTGTCTATTTAATATCATATATATATACATATAAAACAAAAGGCATTCATTTATCTTGATTTACCCTGTTTAAAGCAGATATTATTACCTCATGATGTCTCAAGCCCCAGTTTAATTTTATTTAGATTTGGTGAAATTTGGTCTTCATTCATGTAAAAAATTAAGAGTTACTGAATATGGTGTAGTTGTGAAAAAATGAATGTTGTCAAGTAAACTTAGAAAATATGTAAGAATTAAGATAGTGTAATTGAAAAAAATGATACTGTTGTGCTTAAAGCTGTTGGTATTACCAATTTGCAAAAGGATTAAATTGTTCAGTAGTTGCATGAGGTAGAAAGATCATCTTTCTATCTGAGAAATTGAGTCATGAAAGGACTGAGGGGTTGATTTCTCCCCCAATGGTGTTTGAAAACCAGCGTGTTTTTCAGGAGTGTGATGATAAACTGATAGTCCTGTATTCCAGCTTCATTCTGATGGGGTGGACCAGCTAGGCTGGTCTGTGTGATCATCCAGGAGTAAGCAGAGCAGCTTCTGCAGCTTCTTCAGGCTTGCGTTGGTAGTGTTACATTACTGAGAGACTTTTCCTGAGATAGTCTGAGAATTGTTAGATTTTCCTTAACACTAGTTTGAACAGCAACATTGTGTGAATATAGGTGTGCAGCACAGCTGAGAGCTGATTTGTTACAGTATTTATCTTCCTTTGTGCCCTGAGATGGTATAATATACTTCTGGCTGTATCACTCAAGAGTAATGCTTTCTCTATTTGCTCTTGGAAATAAATTTTTTAGCAGGTCACTGATCATCCATCTTTCAAAGTATTTCAGAAATATATGTTTGTATATGTCTGTATATATAATATTCATTCATTTATCATCAAGGGCTGATAAAAATGCCCAGTAGCAGTGTGGAGCGCACAAAGCCTTTACCAGCCCAGTCATTAGGGTTGGGTGTGCGTGCTGACTGTCTGCGTCTGCTCCTGTAAAGTTCCTGGGGGCAAGTTACTGGAAGGGGGGTGGGAGAGGGGTCATGGCTTCACCTCAGCATCTAAGCTTATGTAAAGATCTGGCTGCTTAGAGGGAAGCATTAGGCTCCATCCACAGCCTCACCTGCTGAAGCGAAGCTGCTTTGAAGTCTTTCTGGGTTCGTGTGGCGATGTTGAAGGGCAATGGCATGTGTTTCACTCAGTGTTTCTCAACATGGAACTGTCATACTTTTCCATAGACAGAATGCAAGAGAGTTATGGAAGTGGAGAGGTAAAGCTTACTATGTTACTTCATTCTCCAAAGTATTCATGGCTCTCATACACATATACTCTGCAAATAAGCCTCTGAAGCCCTGTGTCAAGCATTATTTAATTCCTTGAAAGCTATTTAATTCTCCATGAAAGTCCTTAAAGTAATTTCTGAGAAGGGAATCTTGCCTGCTTTGGGCTCATTGGCCCAAGCCCTCAGGCTCACAAAATCCAGGCTGGCCCCGAGGCGCTACCTGCGGAGCCCGCCTGAGCAAAATGCGTCTTTCAAGAGGTTCAGAAGAAAAGAGGCAAAAGAGAAAAGAGTATGTGTTAACATAAAGACTAGGTGAATCTAGGTAGAGGAGAAAGGGAAGAGAAGAAGCCAAAAAGAAAATCATTAAGGGAGAAAGAGAGATTTTTCCTAATCAAGTCTAAAGTGCAAGAAGGGAGTGTTTGCAGAATGGGTACAACAATTTATCCCTGCAGCCCACTTCCCCGCTGGAGAGCACCTTGCTGTATGCACAGAACCCAGCCTCCCTCTTTCATGCACGAAGAACCCAGTTCCCTAAGACCCACGTGTTCCATGTGGGGATTAGAATTATTTCATATTTGCTCTCTGGCGTTTAGCCTGTGGTCACCTGACAAGTGTGGCAGTTTTAGGGTAAGTGCTATTATTTTTCCAGGCGGCTCGGGGTTTACAGTCGTCATTCGATTTGGAAAATGTGGACTGGATGAATGGGCTTGTTCCTTTTGTAGGGGATTACAATAATACACGGAAGCTTGTGAGTGCTTCTGACAGATGTGCTGGCGGACTGCCACTGCACGAAGGGTGCGGCTCTGACTGACAACTTGCAATTATATGATGATGAATGGTTCTGATGTGTGTTCAAGAGAAAACCACTTTCTAGAAAGTGAAAGTTGTGCATACGGTTCCTATAAAGTAAGTCTTAAGAAAGGCCCTAACTTCTATTTCTTGTTGGGATAACCAATTTGGATCCCCTTTTCTGTCAAACTTTTTCTGGTTTTAATAAATAAGGGCCAAACCGAAGTTTATATGGGGGAAATTAGCTTTGGACCATTTTGGCTTAAGAAATGCTTTATCTGCGTTTTTAGTCAAATTGACATCATCACTGCAGAGATACACAAATGCATACACACAGAGAAATACTTAAATATATACACATGACTGTGCAGTAGCCAACAAGTTCATCAAAGGAAATCCATCAAGTAAAAAACCACTTTTCTGTCAGGGGTATAATTCACCCATCAGTAGGCCTGCGTCGCTCATGTTAGTGTTAATGGGAGTTTCAGCCACACACCAAAGACAGAATGTACCCACAGATGACTTATAAATGACCCCTTTCTTTGCTAGATTTAATCCAGATTTTTACAATACAGTGCTGTCAGAGTCACAGCCTCTTAGCAGCAAGATGTAGAGGAGGCCCAGTACAGGAGGGCACCTGGCACCTCGGCCCTGGCACGTTGTTGCAGAACATGGCTGGTGTTGGCTGACTCAGGATTGTTTTCCCAGCGTATGGACTGCATCTAGTAGCTGATATGAATTGTCTAATTTTGAGAAGCTGTTACGGATAACTTTGTGTGTTAGAGCTATGATACTGTGAGCTGAAACTGGAAAACCCGGGAAAGAAGAGAACTTGGGCCTTAGGATTTGGATGTGCCATCTAAGCAAGGAACAGGAGACTGTAAAAGTAGCATTTAAAAAAAAAAATCTAAATTTTTATTTTAACAAAAATAAGAACATGTGTATCTGACCGTGTAGGTAACATCTTTTTTGGATGCAAAATTAGTGGTTTACAAGTGGGTTTTGTGTGGTTTTCTGTTTGGCCAAACTTCTGGCCCTTTTTGTGGACCAAAGGTCCTCGATGTGACTCATACAAGCTTCTTCAAAGGTAAAAAGTGTTTTTGCTTGAGTGCAGTCTTCAGTATAGGTGGAACGTGCTCATGTTATTCACATTTTCAGTCTAGTCTTTGCAAAAGTTTCCACTGTTAGAAAGTTGTTGTTAAGCAGTCTGATCCAGTTCCTGTAATTCCTGCATGACTTTGCAGTAAACAGTTTATCATGGTTTTCCTATACATTTGTTGTCAATGCTTGTTCTTATTCTCTGGTCAACAGTTTAATACGGTATAAGTATTATATAAGGGCTTAGATCTCTGTCATTACCCATCTTTTGAAATTGTTTCATTAGTGCAAAAAGATGCAATCAAAATGAATGGGCATTTTTTATACTTATTTTGTAAATAACTGCAAAAAAGCAATGGACTGTGGCGATTTAAATTCTTTAGCCATAGTTCTGGGACTAATTGCCTGTAGTCTTAGATGCTGAGTAGGTCCAGTTAATAGTTTTCAGAAGAAGGGAGATGTTACTGCCTTTGTATCAAAGTTCACATTTACACCACTGTTTATAAGCTAATAAACTCATGAGGAAGTTGCATTTTGCCGAAGAAGGAAATAGTTTATTTCCTGTCACCTAAAAAGCTTTGGGGCAATTCCTGACAATATCTGGATGCGGGATCGTTCACTGAAAGGAACTGTTGTTCCTAAACGCAAGCTATTATCACAGTTCTTCTTACTTGCCTAAAATTGGAAACTTTTTGAATTTGAGAAACTGGAGCAATCTCACTATGGAATTAAAAAAAATTCCATGTGATTTCGGTGTTCATGGAGTATACCAGCATCTCTGGGACCTGCGGCAACCACTTTGCCTTGGGAAAAGCCATGCCTGGGCATACTACCCCCCTGCCTTTGCACAGGTAGAGGTACAGTGCTCGGTGACTACTGGCTTAGGCTGAGCACTGGTGGTCGTTCCAGTTGAGATAGTTATATGACATATATAGCTTTGAAAGGAAAAAGGAACAAAAATAGAGGATTTTTTTCTGTGGAGCTCAGGCCACTGAGTTCTGAAGGGTCTCTGAGTTTCCTAGAAGTAATTAAGATCAATTCTTCACAATTTTTTCCAGGTGCCTTTACGTGCTGTACATATAGCAGTAGTAAAAGCAAACAACAGTCCTTTTGCCAGAGAGCTCTTGGTCAGATCTAAGAAAGAACAGGTGAAAATGTGATCGGTGGGGAAAAGTGGGCACCACTGACAATGACGCTAGCACATTTGATATAAGGAGCAGCAGTCACAGTGTACCACCTGCCCAGCCATACATAAGGTGGTGTAAATTATACCTTGCCCATAAATAGGTGTTTAAAAAAAGCTTGAGGAACCAGAGACATGTAACTCGCAATGGTTTAGACTCTGCCTTCCTAGTGCTCATGATTATATTAATAGTGTGAGTGCAAACGTGGGAGTAGGTTTTAGGCAGTTTTGCAGCCCAGAGATTAGAGAAGTCATTTGTTGACAAAAAAAAGATTGTATGGTCGTCTAAATACAATGAATTTAGTGGGTAAAGTCAAGATAAAAACCTCAGTAAGATAGTTCTCATGTGGAGTAAAGACAATGAAAATGCAAACAAAGGGTAAGGGATTAATCTCAGCTTTAATGTATGTAAACACAAATTAGATGGACCAAACCATGAGCACATGGAGAACCTGGCAGTAGACCAGACTTCTGCCTTTGGCTTGATAGTAACAAGCCTTTGCATTGCATGTTCGAATCATTGTGGCCACACTACTTTTTTTGTATGAAGTCCATACATACAAGCTTGTACATAAAGGATCTAGCCTTTGAAATCATGCCATGGGCTGGCTAAAGGCACTCTAAAAGTCAGGAAGTAAAACTTCCAATTCAGAAATATATGGATCTGGTGCATTTTATTATTCCTAGAGCGCAAGTTGCCTGAAGTGCATTGATAGTTAGACTCAATAGACTGTGATCTATTGAATGCAATAGGAATCAAAACTTCACCTGTTACTCATGCACTGAATTTGGTAATATATTTAAATGAATAAGGCAATACAATAATTTTCCAATATACTATGGCATTTGGCATTCTAACAAAGTTATTTTCTACCTGTCCTGTTCTTTGGAATGGGTACTTCTAAGATCATAAATCAGAACTCCTAATTGAATAATCTTTTGTGTCGGGGTTGTTTTGATAACATGAAATTTTCTATTTGCCCTAAATACGAGAAAAATTGTTCAAAACAATGGAGTCTTAGTTAGATTCTTTTGCATTTGTGTAAAGAGTATATCATAAACCAGCATTAAGCTACAATTTCAAAGTAGCAGTGTAAAACTTCATGTGTGCTTAATTTTCTGGGGAGTTGTGCAACTACAATTCAGCTCATTAATTTGAACTGTTAGAACTATAGAGTCTGGATTAAATCAACAAAAGCAAGACGACTAACTGTTTAAGACAGAAATTGTGTTAATTATCTTTGTTACCTGCAATATAACTCTCAGCGAAGGTTGTGGCGTAATTCTCTAGAGCTCCATTGCCTATTTCTTGCTAGTAGTGAGGGGAACTCTGGAAAAGGAAGGATGTTTATTAGCAGAATAGGAAATAATAACATGAAACAGGTAGCATGAGCTTCCTGTGGTTTCCCTTCTCTGTAACTATGAAGATTTAATTGTACTGAACATGTATTTACCTCTCTGGGTAGCAGATCTGGGGATGAGAATTCTCCGAGTATTATTAAAACTCCTCTGAGATGTTTCCATGTGACTGCCATTTTCTTGGCTCTGATATATATTGTATTTCTATGCTACGTATTTTGGGAAGATGTATATGGTGATGAATGTGTGCAACAGCTTTGGGGGCAAAAATTACTTTCTGCTGAGAAACATAGGATCAAGTAGCTCATCGCACTGTGACAGCACTTGCTCTAAGCAGGCAGAGGAATCTGTACACGTCTGTCAGACTGTTCATGGGGAATGTCAAGGTTTGCTCTGAGGAGTGTGAAAGGGGGCTCTGGCTGCTTTGCCACACCAGGATGGGGTGCAACATGCACTCTTTTATTATCGTCAGTGCTCTTAGGTGGTGAAATCCAATGCAGAGAAACCAAAGTCCATTACCTGTTCACCCTGTCTTTCATTTGCCATGACCAGTAAGTACCCTTGAAATTGCCAGTGTTTCCAAATCTGGCTACTAAATCTAATTTATACAAGTCTGAGCTGTGTATAAGCACAGGTTTAACACTCTCAGTTTTGCAGAATGTCTGCATAACTGGTGAAAGCTTTCTTCAGTTACCCAACAGAACTGAATACATTTTAAAATGAAAATGATTTTTGTTTCCATGTAGATACATTTACTTACATGATTAAACAATATTTTTCCTCAAAAAGAATTCTGATTCATCCAGTTCACTAACAGGATGATCCTTCATGAATATGAAACTATCCAGTGCCTTGTTATATCCTTACTGGTCAAAATGAAGCCTTAGTGTCTATTAATTACTTATTATTCAAGCTGAGCTCTGAAGACATGAATATTACAAAACTGGCTGGGTTTTTTCAGCATAGTCTGTAAAGGTGCTACAAACGAATTACCTTCTTGGTCTTTGTAAAGGGGGAAAAAAAGAGTAGTCAGTATACCAACTTCACAGGTGTGGGACTAGGAGTGTGAGTTTGAAAACATCATTGATTTATTGGTTGTTCAGCTTGAGGTGTTTAGGTCCTGATTCTTTTCCAGAGGACCCAACTCTGTGCAGCAGTTTATATATAGCTATATATATTATAGCCTCAGTCTTTACGTTGACTTTACATTGACACAGCTGCAGCTGTGAATGTTCAGCAATTCCTCAAATAAAACCCCAAGTTTTGTAAATTGAGCTCCCAGAAAATGAAACGGCAGCCCATGGTGGCTCCTTTTGCAGCTCCCTCCCTTATTCATGTAATTTCTTTGAACTTCCGTGATGAAATGTGGCCAGTGATTGTGCAGGCACCAGCCTCGTTTGCTCTGCAGTTCATCTTCATGCTTTTGTCTGGGGTTGTCCCACGTTGGCCTGAATGCAGCAAGAATCCTGTACCAAAATGGCATACATTTTTTGTTTTTATTGTAAAGTTGGTTTATTATTTATTTAAAGAATGTATCAGCATGTTCACACAGGGGCTGAATTAGGATTTCCTCGACAGCTTTAATGCTAGCATTTCTGTCTCTTTCCAGTCCTTGACTTCACAAAATTATAATGGTCTTTTACAGGAGAAAAAAACCCCGATGGCTTATTTTCAGCTCTCTATATATAGGGAAATGAAAATGTTATGATATTGTTCTTGAAGATATTAGTGTATTCTTCTCATAAATCTTTTCACAGATTTGTAACAAACCAGCTATTATTCCTGAAGTATATAACCATGGCAATTAGATTGGTGCTTGTGAGGTCTGTGAACCTTTCAAAGCTCTGTATCTTGAAATTAGCTCAGGAAAGTCTTGCTTGCTCTATGTTTCTGTTTCTATAGAATATGATAGTTTAAGTCAGAATTTTATTAGTATAAAAGTGGCTCTAGAGCTGATTTTGTCAGTGTATTTTAGCGTCCTGGAAAAGACTACATCATGTGCCATAGAGACCTTCAGAAATGGTAAATAGAGAGGAGATTCTAGCTATTGTTTTCATTCCTTTGCATCCTTGTTTGAAGTCATTTCAAATCAAGAGCATATTATTTTGCTGTCTTTGTATTATACTTTTACATACAAAAATGCTTAAGGATTTCTCGTGAAAAATTCTTTTTGTTATACAATTGTTTTAATTTCAGAATATTTTATGTAAGAGCTGAGTTAAGATTTTTATACACAATATTAAGAAGCCTTCAAATCATTAAACAGATGTTTATTACTGCATTATTAGGGTAATGAATAGAACATGATTTGGGGGAACAAAATAGAGGTCTTTTGAATCATCCATGTTTTGTTCATAAATCATCTGGTGTCACAAATTTTCCGGGGAACATTAATCAGTTTAATAGAAACTGATTTTTCTTGCTTTTCAGGAAGCCCCTTCACTCCCACTCCCCCAACTCCATGAAACTAACCTGGTGTGAAGGAGGTTACACACAGCTGTATTTTTGTGTTACCTTTTGTTTAAGATGATTCTACTCCACTAAACTTTGAGTAATCTTTTCATAGTAAATTTACAGAATTTCTACTTTGTTAAAAGATAATGTTTAATTGGCATTGCACTTGATAAGACGCAATAATGTGTAAGTCTATTTGTGCTACCAGGTGATTTCTTGATTTGAGATGGGAACTTCTGCTTGTTTCAGCTTGGTATAAGAATCTGTGACAGTTGCAATGTTAAAAGGAAAGAAAATCTTACTAAATGTCTTTGGTAGGATGAGTCCAGTGGCTGGGTTTAGTATGTAGCTGAACACAGACTGACATGCAATCTGCAACTTCTTGAGCTACGAGGGAAATTTGTTTGTAAAAGAAAGACATTACATGTCCAGAGGCCATACGATACATGATTTGTTCCAGAGCAGTTTAAGAAAGAAAGATTTAACGATTAAATTCCCAATAGTTTGTTTTTTGGTTTTTTTTTTTTTTGAGTAATAACGAGAAGAAAGTCACTTCAGCTTGGAAGTGTGTGAGAAGAGTGGATACCAAAGATGAAAGTGAATTGTTTAGGGTTGTAAAAGGACTGTAACAGGAATTGGAGGTATGAGATTAAGAGAAAGGATAATTAAGCCAAATATTGGTGGAAATTTTAAATCTATTTAAGGCGAAGTAGGCTTTGATGGAGCTATGCTGACGAGTTCTAGCTAAGATAGTGGTTCAATCCGTTCTTCTTTTCCACTCTGAGTAAAAATGATCTTCTAGAGCTGGTCAATACAGTAAGATGTGAAGATGTGGAGGCAAAGGAAAATACTGAAGATTTTGAGACCTGATTCCATTAGCAGAACTTTGCTTTTTGCAAAATAACAAATATTGCAAATCCTATTGATTTCATTACTTTGCTAATACATATGCAATAAGAGAGAGGAAAATAAGTGTATCATTCTTTTTTATTATATCAGTTTATGTAATCTTTTGGCCAGGAATTGCAAGCAAATTATGCTCCCCTTTTCCTGATTATCCCTGATTGCTGTTGTGTAAAGCCTGAGACTCTCTCTTGCCAATATTATATGTTCACTTGGGAAGTAAATAGAGGTGCACATACTTAGGGAATAGGTGATTACATATAATATACAGTATGCTATCATTGTAATGCAAATAAGGCAATGATGTGTACTTCAATGAATGCAGCCAATCTAACAGTAAAATATAGCTTATAATGGAAGGGAAACTTTAAGTGGAGGAATGAAATGTATGTGTAATTCTGAAAGACTTTAAAGATATTTCTCTTCTACTAATATGCCAAAACATTGCATCCAAGCAATTACACTGACATTTGAGAAAGCTCCATTTGACATACATAGTGTATCGTCTAGTGCAGTGTTCATGAAATTAACATTTTCCTGAAGTAATCATATACAATTAAGTGACCAAATAGTTCTGAGGCAATACAACTGTATTTCACAGGAACTAAATATATTTCTTCACACTGATCCTGCATGTTTTAGTTGAGCAGTCATTAGCATGTTTATAATGGTTCTAATTTAGCACAACATTTTCTGAATTTTATCCTTGAGTCATTTACAAATTGTTCATATTGAGTAAACAAAGGAAACAGATTGCATTTTATACTTAGTAATTTATCTGAAAGAAGAGGGGAGGGTTAATTGTCTGAAAGTTTTGCTCTGTTTGGGGAAGTGATTCTCGTCTTGCATTGCTTGGCACACAATGCCTTTTTCCCTCTGTTCTGGGAAAAAAAAACAAGAAAGAATGGAGGAGTGAGTAAAATGAAAAATTAGGAGCAGGACAAGATTTGCCACTCCCAAAGGGGAGTGTGGAGCAGAATTGGAGCTGGCACGAGATTATCTAAAACAGTTGGTGCATTCCTTAATGATCAAGTGCTTGAGAAGTCCAGCTCTCTCTCACAGAGCATCTGTGTTGATGTTTATATCGGTGCCCTGCTGTATGGGAAAAGCATGCTTTCTCTTGTTGCTTTTCTAAAAATAGTGTGGCATATAGCATTGTATGAGTTATTTTAAGAGAACAAAAACATTTGCAAGGTTAAAGGTTCTGCTTTTTAATAAATAAATAAAAATAAAGGTCAGAACTGTATCTTGGGTTATTCTTTCCATGAAATTCAAACTCCTTTTTATCTAGAGTTTTGCACTGAGCAGCATGTGTCTCAAAATGCTTCTTGCACTAGAGAATTCCTGTTGAAACAAGCCATTTTAGATGGATTTGGTACAAGCTTCAGACTCTCTACAGTGTTTTCCCACTAGCCACATCACAGAAAGCAGGTCTGGAAATCACCCCCAGTTAAATTCCAGTGTTTCTGTTTAGAATGTCTGTTGTTTCATGCAAGATCTAGACCATTCAAGCAGTGCAAATGAATTCAGAGGAAAACCAGAACATTTTAATGCCTAATTATTTTTAGTGAGCTTGGAGAGTTTTAATTAAAAGTTAAGAGAGCTCTCCAAGCTCTTACAGTTCTAATTTTATCATATTGTGGAAATCTTGTCACTGTGAAAAAATGTACAGCAGTTGGCAGATTTACTTGGTTCCCCGTCCTAAACAAAACTGTAACGCTGGGTAGTCAGATCTCAGTCGCATTTCCATTATTGCTTTTTCAAGAAAGCATCTAGTGTGAGCCCACTGCCTTTTGCATAGAATTGTATTTAGGAAAGCTTCTTTGCCCTTTGTTTTTTTGGTGTTTTTTTTCCCCTCTTTGTTTGGTTTTACACTACTGCCTACAGGTTGTACTGAGAATGGGCACCAAGTTCTAATTCACGACCAGAAATGTGCTAGGTGTTCCCCAGACCCTTGTGAGATGTGCAGTCTGTGCCAGGAACATCACAGCCTCAATAGCCCAGGCAGACAAAGAGGTGGATAGAAACCATCAATATGAGAGGAGGGAGTAAGCGACTGGCCAGGATTACTTGATTCCTTCATGGCAGGAGGAAGATATAGAATTTAGGAGTGATGATTATTTAAAAAAAAAAAAATTGCAGTAAACGTAGCAAAAGGAATTAGCAGGTTTTCCTGTTCTAAATGTCTTATTGCTCGTTTTTGTGTTGTGATTGTATTTTTGTTTTTCAAGAACTTGGCTTCGGAAAGCTTATTAAATCAAGAAAATCTTGAAAAGTTGGCCAAAGAACTCAGTTCACTGGCTAACAACATGTCTGAAATGCCTTATTTTAATTTGCTGTTAGACCAGAGCAATTAATTACTGTATGAGAACAGTATGGAAATTGAGAAGGATGAGATGAGATTCCCCTGACCTGCCTCTCCACTGACGACAAGATTGAAGCCAAGCTGCTTATGAGCAAGAGACGGTGGCAGTACATTGCAACTACGGATGTTAAGCCTTCAGGCTGATTTTTGATTAGTTTTGTATTGTTGCTGTCTCCTTTTCTTTTATTTAAAGTTTATTGAAACAGAAAAGGATAATTTGTGTTTGAAAGAAGAAAAAAAGTAACTATGGCAACAAAGAATCTATTTTAGTAACATTACACAAACTTTACACCCTTGGATTAAATAAGAATAGATAGTACCATCCTGCAGTTAAGTTTCTGATAGTCATGGTTGAATTACAGTTTTATGTTTCAGATCATGAAGGTAAATGTAAATTCCTTAATTTAATTTTGAATTGTTAGAAGATTATAAAATCATGTTCTTTCAAAGTGAATTAAATTAACCTTTTGCCTTTCCCTTTGATATCAACACGTTAAGGTTTGCATATAATTTTAAAATACAGAACACAAAGCACGAAAATTAGGAAATATTTTTATGATACAGATCTAAGCTAGATGGTTCTTCAAGGAAATCTGATGGGCAGTGAACTCACAAAAGGCATGTAAGCAAGCTGTTACGCATTCAGAGACGGATCACTTAATCAAAGGTCCCAACACAGGTATATTAAAACTCATCGCTGGATTTTAAAAAATATAATGAATTTTCTGAATAATTAACTTTTTTTAAATGAATGGATCTTATAATAGCACCAATGCATCTGGTGTTTTAGTTCAACTGTAAGAAACAAACCCTGACTTGGGTAATCTAAATTATGCTTGACTTTTTTTCAGGAATATTTGTAGAGTACTGATTCTATTTAGTTTTTTGTACTCTTAACAGATTTAGTATTCTGTGAAGAACGCTGAAGCAAACCTTCCTCCTTCAGATGCATGATGGGTTGGGCTGTGATTGTTATTATTTTAGATGTTGGGTCCTTCACCCACTTGAAAAAGCACATTTGCCCTGAGGTATGTGGTGAGATGTGCAAAGTTACAGGAGGGAGCAGGGCAACCAAGTGGTTGCCACTGTAATGATTATTTGAAGCTTATGTGGTTTTGGGGGAAAAAAGCAGCTCTTCTGCAGTAGGAATCCAGCGTGACAGGCCTCGTGAGCACACAAATGTCTGTCACAAGTTCATAATCTCGTTTAACATACTCTCAAAGAAAAAAACCAAAACACCTGCGTAACATTTTTCTCTAACAAATATTTCATAGATGTTGACAGGGTAATTCCACTTGTGCTGTTTTGCTCATGGTGTAGACTTGGATGAAGCGTTTGAGCTCGTTTGGCAAAGGCTGGTCCGGAGGACACCTCTTCTCCTGTGGAGCTGCAAGCAGATCAATGTAATGAGAGTAGCTTAGAAAATACAGAAAGTTAGAGATGCAAAAGTATGATCTTATTATGTTCAGCAATATCTGCTAAATTGTAATGGGGTTTAACTATGGACTATAGTCCTGAAATAGAGACAAAGATGCCACTAGTGCTGTAGTGCTGTTCTTCTAAAATGCAGCTTATCCTCCTCCTCCTGAGGGATCTGATCATGTTTTAGAACAATTTCTCTCACAGTATGCCTGATTTCTAATTCCTCCACCTTGTCTTTCCAGTGCCTTTTTCTCTGAGATGTAACAGTTCAGATACATGTAGAAGTATGTCAGCTATACCTTTGATTGAATTATATTTCTGTATTGTTTATGAACTTGCTATGCATTTGCAATCATTATTAATAAATCAATGTGCTTTTGTCTTCTGTCACAAAGTAATGTATGCATTCAAAAAGAATTGTATGCAAAACAAGTCATGTTTTAGAACTCATATCATTAATAACTATCAGTTTGTAGTATTGTTACAACATGTTGTGAGGGGAGCTTATTATAAAAGAAATAACGAGGCACTGCACAGTAGCAAGAATAAGATGGTTCGGTTGATCACTGGTGTAGGTGTTATAAATATGCCAGTCTGTACTATAGTGTTTTATTAAGTCTCAAAAAGTCAAAGCTGATTTGAAATAATAATGTCTGACAGTCAGTGCTTTGAAGTTTTGCTGCTGCACTCTCACATTTAGGCTTTCTTTTATGTATGACTTTACCATAAAAAACAAAAACACACACATGGCATGAATGCTTTTTTTTTTTTTTTTCATATCTGTATTTCAAAGAAAGTAATAGGAGGCTACTTCAATGAATTAAAAGGGGAAAAAAAAAAGGAACAGCCCCCCCAGACCAATGAGGATAGATGCAGGCCACTGTAAGGTCATACAGTATTCATGTAAGCTATAGCTGGAGTTGGTAACTTGTTGAAGACTATGAAACTGAAAATTAAAAAAAAAAAAAAAAAGGAAGAATAAGGAAGAGACGAGGCAAAAGCTATCCTTGATAGGAACAAGATGACTTTCATGCAGTCGGAAGAACTTGAGAGCTTGGCTGTGATAGCTAACACACTCGTTCTTCATCACCGGTCATGCAACAAAGAGCTGGATTCCATCCATTCCATGACTGATTGATTACCCAATGGACAAATGTTAATTCTTTTCATCGATGCTTTGTCATTGTGGAGAGATCCTTTTCATCTAACACCTAGGCTTTTTTTCCTTGCCTTTTTTTTTTTTTCCTGCTTATTTATCTTTTAACATCCTTTTTCCATTCACCTTTGCAAAACTGTCATGTCTAACAAGATTCTCACAGTACTTTGAACTCCTTTAGTTTACAATTAAAATTGCTAACAAAGTATGTAATAAACCGTGATATTAAATAATACTCAATGATTTAATTTAGTCATCTCATTCTAATTATACTTAACCTGTTTGCTGTCCTTGAAAGAAAATCTTCCCTAGTCCACAAGAGAAGAATATAAAGGATGAGAAGCTGGTGGTGTTAATATAATAAATTGCTCCAGTGCAACTTCACGAGTTTGATCTTACATGTGTCAGTACGAAATATGCTACTTTGCGGCATAAGCCCAACTGTGGTTTATAAAGTCAGTGAGAAGAGCTAAAAATGTATAAATGCTAATTTCTTTCTTTGCTTCTTTTATAATTGTCTTTAACAAGAATACCCCTGAATTTTGAAAATGTCGTGATCCACAAGGTTTTGGAATGGTGCTGAAGCAGAGCCTCAGTGCAGCGAGAGTGATGCAGTGCAGATGTGAATTCGGGCTTCTTCAATGTTCAGTGCTGGATTCTGAGTCGATGTTTTGTTTCTATAATGAATCAAACCAGAAAATGAATCAATATGGATGAGGGCATTTTACTGAAGTCAGAAGCTATCTTTGTAGATTTTATATGTATGGAAAAATTAATTTTCAGTGCAGAAAGAAGAAAAAAATTCCCTTTCTGATTCACAAACCTTTTCAAAATGTGTGTTTGTGAACACAGAATACAGAACTTGAAGGGAGACATGCCTTTCAAGCATAAGCCTTTATATTTAGTTTCATGTCTAATGTGGAGGACCTCCGGAGAGCTTTAACACATATGATTATTTCCAATTCTAAAAATCATGCAGATTAAACCTACTAATTGAAAATTTACAGGGATTTCAAAAGAGCTATTTCTACAACATTATTAAAAAGTTTATTAAAAGGCTCATTGTATGTTTCTGTAAGCTTCCCAATGACAAAATACAGTAGCTATGAATTGTGTGGTCAGATCTGTAACACAGAGTTTGGCTGAGACAGGGGTGTTTAAAGAAATGTTTCTTAAGGAATTTTTCACTCATTTATAGAAATAAAAATTTTAACTAGTGATGTGATTATATATATATATATAAAAAAAAAAAGGCACACAGATAGATCTGTTTTGCGTTCCAGATCTTTTTCAGTCTGTCTTTAGAAATATGATTTTTTTTCCCTTATGTAATATAGGAACGCTGCAGACAAAGATGGGTGCTCTTAAGAACAGTAAGAGAAGAAATAAAGCAAATGCTTTTGAGGAAAGTACTTTATCAAATCCTGTGATATGCTAATTATTATTATTATTATTTTTAATTTAAAGGGTTTTCCTTCTTTGTATGAATTGAGGGAAATAGCTAAAAAGCAGTAAAATGCATAACTTATAGCAAGCATCAAAATAAAACTCTAGAGCTTTTGGGTTTTTTTCCAGGGATGAGGGGTCTGAAATTTTGGCAGGGGAGAAACACAGAAACATCTTTTTTAAACTAATGATGATATCACAAAAAAGGACAAATTATAATGTTCTATTGATAATTGATGGTTATTTCTTGAATCTTCTATTATCAGGCCAGAACTCATAAAAGTAATAAGTGCCTGTTATTGTTAAAAGTAAATTGTTATTATATAACAAGTATTTTAACACTGTCTATTGCAACTCACAGCTCCTTAATTTTGCCTCTTTCATAGAAAGATATAATTAGTAAATAAATTTTCTACTGAAATATTACTTCAAAAACATTTACAAGCCGTGTTGTCTTTCCACGGAGGCTTGCACGGTGAAAATGTGTTGCAATTAAAACCTGATCTTTGATCTTTCAGTAGTTACGCTCTGGTTTGCTTTCAATTGGGTTTGGGTTCTTTTTTGTTTTTTGTTTGATTCTGTTTGTTTGTTTCAAATGAATGATACTAATGTGAATTTTTAGGCTGAGACTACATGCACCCTAAAATATGATTGGCCATGTGACCCTTTTAGTCCTTAAACTTCTCCCAAAATCTTTGACTCCTCCTTCTGTGACCTGTTTGAGTGTTTTTCCTGCCTCTGAATATTTTTTGAATCCTCTGAGATGGAACAAACTGTTACCCATTGCACTGATGCGGTCTGCGTTGCCATTTTTAATCTGAAGTTTTTGCTTTGGTTTTCTCTTGTGTGAATGCTTCTGATGGGACTGCTGACATGAGACTTTGAGCCACGATTTGACCTTAATCTGCCACTAATTTAGCAGAAGATATGTTGGGCTGAATTCTGGACCATGTACACTCTGGTGTTAATTTGGAAGTGACTGGAGTGGGATCAGTGCAAAAGTTGTCAAAATTTGGAACGTTATTAGTTATTTAGAAAGTATTGTGTAAATTGATCTCCTCCTAAGACAAACAGCAGCTGGCTCTGGGAGCTCCTGGCGGCTGAGGTGCCTGGCTGTTCCCGGCGTATGCACTAGGAAACAACCTGCTCAGCAGCACCCAGAGTGGGACATGGTCTTAGAACAAATACGATTCATTTGCAAAGATTAATTTCAGGAACAGATTTGTGTTTAAATAATGTTTTTGATATCTCGCTAAACTGGGATGAAGGGTTTCCAAGGAGTTTAGCATAGACACTGCTGATGACTCTGTCTACCAACAAAAGTAAATGCACGACGTTTGATGGAGATTGTATTGTTACTAACTGGGAAGGGAAAATAAGCATTCAGTTGTGTGAGAAGGTTTCTTGATAATTGTTTATAAATCTGAATTGTCGTTCTTAAAGTCATAAAACTCTGGATCACCCATCAACTGTAAGAATTCCCATCTTAAAAGTTGCCTTTTGTAATTTATCTGGAAGGTTATGTATAATTTAGGCTTCAGAGCCACTTAGCTTAATTTAGGAACTGAAAAAATCTTTAGACACTATTGAAGTCTATTACTTCCAAAATCAAATTTTCTCCTGGAACTGGGGTCTGATCATAGCAAACAGTAAGACTACTTCTACTTTCTCCTAATAATGACTTCAGTGGCAGTTTTGCCTGTGGAAGGCCTCCCAGGTTGGGGCAAAGATTTGAAACATATTCTGAACTTCAAATTATGAAAGTCTGTCTTCTAATCATTGCATGTTGTTTATAGTGAGAAAATTTCTGATACTGTGAACATCCAACATGTAGAGTGCTTTTATGAATTCCATGGAGACATTATATGAATAACTTTTGCATTGACATGGGTATAAAAATGGGTTGCAGATGTCACTGTGTGCCAAATTTCCAAAAAAAGCTTCTAAATCTTCATGTATAATTTCGAGTGTACAATCATTCTCAAATGAAAAAGGCAGAATTTGTATATACATTGGCAATCTATGCATGTAAATTGGCAGTTAGCATGCATAAATCCTGAACGAAGTTTTCCTTTCAATTAGACCCTTGTTAAATCCATAGTAACTCCATTAACCTTGGTGGAATTACTTTGGATTTAAAATGCAGTTAAATAAGAACTCTGTTTAGCTACAAGTTCATTTGCCTTTGAAACTATGGTCCGCCTAGAACAGGGAGAACAGTTTTAAAATGAAGATGGCACCTGTTTTCCTGATGTGTGAGAATAAATTCAGTAATATTTGGTAATATTTTTTTTCTTTTTCCTTGTTTTTCTTTTTTAATAGATTCATCCTGCATGGAAAAGCTACTTTCTAAAGACTGGAAGGAGAAGATGGAAAAATTAAACACAAGCGATCTCCTTGGAGAAATTAAAGGTATCTCACTAGATCAAATTTTAAATGTTTGCATATATTTTAAAAGGAGGATTGAGGATTTTTTTAAAGTTCAGAAAAAATAAGAACTAACAATCATAACAAGAGGGTTCTTTCTTCTTTCTAGTCAACTCATCCTGTTTTTTATGTTTATATTTGAGGTGATGGATGTGTCCACCAAATAAATAAATCAGAGTATGTCACAATCAGTTATAGGCAGTATCAAGGATGTTATCACAAACACCAGGTTAGTTACATTGGTTCACTGACATTAGCTATATGTCTTTGTGACCAGAGGAAAAGGAAGAAACATCTTGAAAACGTGGAGTTACTAGTACTTGGTACTGTTTCTTCCCAGTTGCATAAACTATGTGTAGAAACTGCTTTCAGATTAGAAATGGGGGAAATTGTGTGATTACTGTTCTAAATCCTTGATTCCAAATAGAGAAATAAAAAAATAAATATTTCTGTTCATGCTATTCCTGTGGAGAAAGAGTAGCTTTGGATGAAATTTGGGACCTGCTGGAAAAAGTGCAAGTTTTATTGCATATATAGACAGTACTTCCCAGTATTTCCAAGGTTTGTTGAACAGGCAGTCTAGTAAAAGTGGAATTGTCTTGACAATTAAGTACTATGTAGAAAACTTGAAGTGTTTTTCCCCACCCATCAATTCTTCAATGGATTTTCTCAGTGAGAAGAAATTCAGTGTTATTGATTAAGCAACAAATTAAAGAGGTGGGGGGTTTTGTGCTGTGAGAAGGGGTCATAAGGCATGTTTGAGGAGTACACAACGTACCTTAGATTGTTTTCTCTTCATTGGTATAATTTTATTAAATTGCAACTACAAATATGTGGAAACAGAGCGTCATGTACATCATATTAATAAATCTTCACTAGTGCAAAAAAAAAAAAAAGAAAGAAAGAAAGAATGGCACTATTTGATGAAAATAGATGCTTAGGTTTTTGTATTTCCACCAGGGAAACTTAAGATAGTTCAATTTTTTTTATTACACGTATAGATGAAAGAATGTTCCTTTTTAATAAGTAAGCTGTAATTGGTTCCCTCAGAGGAATCAAGATCAAAATCTTGGATATTTTTTTGGTAGAATTACGAAAATGTGTATTTTTTAGCCAGTTAAGAAATCCTATAGTAATGTCAATGGCAGAAGTATAGTATGCAGTTTTACAGGAACATGTTAAAACTGACTGGAACAAAATCCAACAAAATTATGTCTTGAAATCACATTCTATTTAAAGCCATATTGTCTCTCATAGTGTGGAAAACATTGAAGTTTGTCCATTATTTGCACAATATAACTACTTAATCTTTAAACAGTAACTACTTGAATGCTGTTAGTGAACCAAAATTAAATGAGGGGGGATCTCTAACAATGCAGGATAATGTTTGTTATTCTTTTATATGGCACAAAAAGCTTTTTCATGAGCTTTCATTTATTAGAAGAAAAAGTTTGTTTTTCTCAATATATGTTATTCTTCCTATTTTCTTAGTATATATATTCACTGCAAAATGAATGGACAGAGTTCCTTCTCCTACCCTTTTTCTCATCTGCCTACAAAGCATTCTCACTCAGACTTGGAAGAATTTTCATCTCATTCAACTATGTTTTCTGGAAGCATAGCCTATTAGCTGTACAAAAGGGATCACCTGATTAGGCTCACCAGATTTACATGTTGACAGTCATTCGGCTAGTTTCCACAACTCACTTCCTGAGTCTCATCCCTAGAAACCTCTCCTTAAGTGGTCTTTGCGTCTGCAGTATTGCTCCCTGCTACTAGTTGACTTCCAGCAAGATGCAATGCTGAATCTTTGCCACTGCACCTGCATGTAACATATTCCATGAACGGGCAAAAACACAGAGCAGCATACACAAGCACAGAAGATAAATGATGGTTGCTGTTACGGCGTGCTTTATACTTACCATATCCAAACCTCTTGACAAAGGCATTAGTGTCATTTTATAGAAGAAGAAAGCAAGGTGCAGAGTTACACAGCAGAGGCAGCGGCCGGTCTGCAGTGGGACTTAGTTCCTTGGGGCTTGTGAGCCAGTGGCATGGCTGCAGTCTCCAGGCCGGTAACTCCTAGCTGATAAAATCGCTGTCAACCCAATAGCCTGGTTTTAACTCATATTAGCATTTGTGTGCCTTAAATCATCTCAGAAAGAAAAAAAGAAAACAAAAACAAACAATGCAACAATCTAGCCCATGGCAGCATGAGACACAGATTACAAGAAGGAAATAAAGCAAAGTAGGACAACCAGAAAGGATTTTTAATCTGTCAAAGAAGCATACTTAAAAAAAAAAATTTTTTTCTTTTCAGTGTTCAGGGTGGTAGATTTCCAAATCAATGAAATTCATTTTCACAGTGCTGAATGAATTTCCAGTTAGGTAACTGGCAGGGCATGCTGAGGTCTGAAAGAGCTGCTTTTGAAACTGTGTCATCTTTGGGAGGTCAAATATAATTTTCCTTAATTTCCATTAGATTTGAGATCAATTTATTTAACTGGCTGATATTTTTGGCTTTTGTGCAGACTTTCTGCTCATATTACTGAGAGCCTAACTTAAAGACATGAAGTGGTGCAGTAAAAATAAACAAATGAGGTCATTAGGGAAAAAAAAATCTTGATTACAAGAAAGTGAGGTGTGGTCCTGTGAGGAACTGCTCTTTGCACTGACTGTTACTGGGAGTTGTTTATTTTAGAGAGAAGGCGGCGTTCTTGCTAAGGATAACCTGAGCACATACTCTTCCTCTGTGTCTGCACAACTACAGCCCTCCCCCCTCAGTGAAAGACTAGCATCTTGGTTGTGGGAAGGCAGTTCGCTGAGAATCACTGCCAGAAAAAAGGATGAAAGCAGAAAAAAAATTGTACCACTGACACAAACTGTTTCTATTCATGTTTGGGAAGTGCATAGATGAGAAGATAATTGGCTGAGAGAAACATATAAAAATGGTATTTTCTTGCTTTACCTTCTATATTTAGAACACAATAGTGTTAATCAAGATATAATTATAAACCATATCTATTAATGCAAACAATAGAAGCCAATACAAAAGTAACAGACAGTGAATCATTAATTTTTTCTCTAAGTGGGATTGTTCCTGCTCACAATTACTCTTGCACAGTGTGCTTCATTTGTAAAACTGCTTTTTTGGAGTTTCTTTATTATGATTTCAGTTATTGATAATGGTCCAGATTCTTCCTTGAATTCCAGCCAGACAAGCCATTGACTTCAGGGAGGTTGCATGAAACTCAGAGGAGCATTTGGCAGAATGCTTTGTAGCCAAATTCCAGTGGTTAAAATTTAAGTCTGCTTGTTCATTTGATATGTTTATAAATGAAACACATAGGTCAAATTTTCAAAGGTCTATGAAGCAGTTGAGCTGAGTTAAATGACCTGCTCACCTGGAAAAAACCCCGCAGCTGCCTATGCAAATCATTTGATTGTATGCTATTTGCCGGTGTCTGCATGGAGATACATTTATTTAAGGTATACAAGCGATTTGTTAGGCTTATGTCTGGCTTTTGCAGTGTCTTTTTTTGTATAGAAATTAGGATCAGGAAATACTTTTCATTCTAACTTTTGTTGTCGTGTATTTGAATGAACAAAATGATGCAGTTTTTTTTTTTTTTTTTTCTTCATTTTCTAAATTTCCAGATATTTGGGTGCACAGAGTTCTGTCCTCACCCTCCCTCGCTGCATGTATTTCTGTTGCTTAGTTATCTAGTTTTTCTTCAGCAGCCACAGCTAGGCAGAGTAGCATCATTTATCACTATACAGAGTCTGTTTTAAGTTTTCTGTTTCTGTTCCAAATATAAATCTCTGGAATAGCATAGTCTTGCATACATCAGGCAGTTGTCCCACTGAAATAGCCCGCAATGGTCTTTCTCAGCATGCAGGGTCTTTGAAGATCAAATAAGAAAGGTCAGTCTTTAAGTAACTTAAGCAATGATGTTATCGTGAAAGGGTCAGAATTGGTCTAGCAGTCTTAGAGAAGAGTGACTCCTGGGTCACCAGCTACTGTGTTGCAGGTTAGTTCTCTGGCTTCCATTGGTGGTGTTTACAACTGGAACTATCTATATTTATAGGCATTGTGACTTGGATGTCACATGCTGTCTTTGTACAGTGTACTCTATTTTGGGAAGGATGGTGATTGATGTCCCTAGCTTTACCCGATACAGAAGGCTGTTTGCATTATGTTTCCTGTGCTTATTCCTTCCCTTTTTGTATTTGCTACTTTATTCAAAAAAGCCTGAACCTCCTCTTTCATGTGACATGTACATATCTATTGGCCTCACAATATTGGGATCGGTGGGAGGCAGCATTCCTGTTTCCTAGGATATGTTGAATTTAGTAAAACGAAGCAACTTCACCCACTTGATAGTCTTCTTGTAAGAAACGCTATAAACAATATTGAAGATGGTATTTGTCCCTGGGATTAGAGCACAGGAGAGATGGAAAGAGGTGTTTTCTAGGAGCACTTTTTTGTGTGTGCATTAATGACTGGAAGAGAACAGTGAGGCACAACTGTTTGAATCTAGTAATTTAACACTATCCATTTCTGGAATAGTCTTGGAGAGAGTTCTGCATGAATGAATCCTTGAGAAAGTTATGGTTTCTGTGTTTTTACAGTGAATTAAGTTTTTTCTCAGAATATGCATGATTTACAAAACATTTTAAATGCTATTTTTGCTTCCATTTTATAAAATTTGTCTTCACAGATCGGGTGTTTCTTAGTGCACTATAGCAAATGTGAAGACCATTTTGAGGAAAATAAATCTGATGTTTTCCTGTAGCCCTGACCAACACTGTAGTCTGGATTTGGAGTAATTATTTCTCAGTATAATTGCTGAAATCTCATTCTCATGAAGTCTAAGGGTATATAACAGTCTGCCTTATAAATATGTATAAATAAATATATATAAGTCTTATATCACAGAGGCTCTCAGAGGTTTTTAATTATGTCACTTTGTATGGCTATAGACATTTCAAAGCTCTCCTTTGTGCTCTCTGTTATAAACATATTTTATTTCTTTTGAAGTCTGTGTGATATACATACTAGCAATTAAAAACCCAGCTCGGGCTTTGAGACATAAGGTCTTCTTAATTAAAACTCAAACAAAAGCTACAAGCAAAAGCCCCACTATATGATTAAGGTCTAAAGTGTTATGATACATTAGAATCATTGTTAACTGCTAGGATTTAAAAAATCAATACACAGGAAAAAGGATCAACTGGTTCCAATTAGTGAAACCAATGAAAGCATCCAACAAAACATAACAAAACAATGCAACCCAGAACCTCTACTCCCCAAATCCTTAAGAAATTGGTCCTGATTAGAAATATAGAAATATACCACAGGCAATAAAGGTTTCTCATAATGTATTTATTACCATGATCCAATGATGTGGTATGTTTAGCTTTATGTTGCAGCTCTCCAGGTCAGAGATATATTTTTGTTTTGCCATTTCTCAAGTCTTTAGCTTTTTGTGCAATGTGTTACCAAAGCTACATTTCCAGGTCTAATCTGACCTTCTAAATTAAGTGGTACATTTTTGCATGACTGATTATTTCATAAGCACTTTCAACAGTTAATGCTTGCATACTCTTTAGTTTGATTTGCTCGAAGAAGGTAATGGATTCAAAAATAAAAATATTTTGGTAAAACTTACCATGCCCCAATGTATCTATTTGTTGTGATTAAGATCCTGATATAATTAGTTAGACTAACCACTAGCATGTACTAAATTAAACTGTATGGTCTTATGTCATCTTGATGTTTTTCATACTAAATACTTTTCTCCAGATTCTGGATTTAAGTAGACATACCCCAAACTGTACAGGCAGAAGGTAGTTCTGTGGAAACGAATGGGACCGCTCACTGTACATAATAATATTATTTAAACTTTGTACATGTAAGTCTTGGCAGGATTGAAGCTGTATGTAGAGCAAAGAAAAAAAAAAAAGTAGTAAATATTTTTGTTGCTCTGGTCTTTGGTCAGAGTGTCATATTTCAGTGGCAGCTATCACAATCATGCCTGCTTCTAATGTTAAAAGTTAATGACTATTGCCGTTTCTAGTTCTTAAAACTCCACAACTATAAATTACATTGTAATCAACCTTTCACATAAATCAGGTTTTCCATATTGTTGAATACATTTTATAAATGATATCATCTGGGATGCATGCAGTATATTTCCAGGCACACAATGAGTTTGTTACTTATGGCAGTCACATATATATATATATATTTTTTACCTCACCAGTGTATGTTTCTAAGCTTAACAATTCAGGACTAAATATATGAACTCTGTACTACCCTGAAATCAATGGGACAGGTCACTTACACGCTGTGTTTTGTGGGACTGTGTCCCAGATAGTGTGCTACCAATTGTTCATGAGAAAAAGGAATAAGAAGGATAATGATGCTAACAATAAGGAACTTGAAACAGCAATACATTTATTTGGCACATTAGAAAAGACTGCACTCTGGAATTTGATTCATTCTTCATCTGTACAAATAGTGTCAAGAAAATGTATGATACTAAAAGGTGTTTATTTTCAAATGCCATTTAATATTTTTAGCAGAAAATTGCAAGTTGTTTTCTTCACTTTTATTCTGAAAATGTGACATTTTCTTCTATTGGTAGGTTGTTTTGGTATCGTGTACATATATTTTCAATTTTCATTATATCAGTAATTGTTATCTTTAACAAATACAGAGTCCTTAACTGCAGTTGAAAGGCTTCTGTGCTGAAGAAGCCAGTCACTGCTTGGAACACAGGGCCTCTACTGACACTGGATGTCAGGGGCAAATTTCCTTTTGACTCAAGTCCCAGCTTAGTTGCCAGTGAAGTTTCTTACCTTTACCAAAATAAAACTCCTACTGAAGAAAAATATGCAACTTCATATGAAAAAGCAAGTGCACATGTAGGAGTCTGCACTGCTGAAACAAGAGTGGAAGCTCCATTTCTTGTGTTTCATCATGCTTCATTGCTTTTGGCTTTTTGCTGCTGTAGACATATAAAGCCAAATTCCAACAAATTTAGTTAATATAAGCATTTATCTAGAAAGATGCACGTAGGCACAGTACTGAAAGGACTGAAATTTTCTGATTGGTTTGGATTCTGGGGAAACCTGTAGGTGTACTTCATCAGTCTTTTGTTACAGGAGTTTCCAATCAAGAAAATCTTTAATTTAAGTGTCCGATATAAAGAACATACTGTCCTGCACTGTTCTTTCTCTATGGATACTGAGCAACGTGGGGAAGGGTCTGAGGAAGGGGTAAACATACAGTAATATTTCCTCAATATACTCTTCCAATTTCCCACAAAGTATGATTAATGGGCTTCTTGATTCAGAGGTGGTACATTCGGGTTTAATGACCCTTGATAGAATTACCATCTATGAACATGTCCAATCGCTTTGGAACCCTCTAACAGACAGCTGGCAAGTCTGTGGGGATAAACTCAGCAGTTAACAATATGCTGTGTGTTTGAACCTAATACCTTGTAGGTGTCCCCTAGATCTTGCATTGTAATGGACAGGGAATGACTGGTCCTTCTTCACCTTCTCAGTTACACGACATTCAGTTGTCTCTTCTCCAGGTTGAAAAGTAAAAATATATTGATTTATTCCTTATAGGAAATCTGTTCTGCACTTTGGGTGCTCTCATCAGTTAATTTGGAAAGAAAATTTTTGCACAAAACATTCTTATTCTGAGCAACATCAGACTTTGGCACTGATTAATGAGAACCTTTGTGGCAATTCTTTTCACCTCGGTTGGTTTTGAACTCCCTTTCTGAATAAGGAGTCTGTCTTGAAGTGGGGTCTTGATATGTGGATGTTGTCTGGTAATGAGAGCATCTTCATGATATCAATCAGATTATTTTTTTTCTTGAGAGATGTGAAAATACCTTACTGGGAGCATTATAAATGGTGGACCCAGAGGGGGCTCAGAAATGTCATCTGTAAAACTTAACGGTCGTAGCATTAGTACTCGGGGAAAATTAAGTACAAGCACATTTGGGAAACCTGCATGCAACTGAGAATATCAAGAACGTAATGTGCAACCTGACACAGCCACTGCCTCAAAAGCCTAAGCTCAGTAAGGAATAGAAGAAGAAATACAAGAAGGGTTGTCCTTGTCCTCTCTAAACAAGCTGACCCTTTGGAAGAGGTTAACTATCAGTATTTTTTTCAAGAGGTCTGTTTGTCTGACTGTGTCACCTCACCTCAGGTCTGACCAATGACACCTGACAGTTTTCTGCCAAAGGGCAGATCTAGCCAAACTAGGCTAATTCTCCTTGGTTTTGCATCCTCCTGCCAGCATTAAAGTGATTTCAGGCTAATTGGGATTCCCTTGCTTCAATCAGGTCATTCATGACACTGTCCCCTTCCTTGGAGAGTGAATTGGTCTCAATTCACTGTTCCACTTCTGCCTCTCCCCCAAATATTTATTTTAGATTGAAGTAAATAATTTCTCTCTTTTCCACTCTCCTCATTTTTTTTTTTTTTTTGTTCAGCATGATTTGCCAATAGAGAAAATTTTCCAAAACACTAGAAAAGATGCAGTCTCATCAATGAATATGAGTATTTGAATTTTAAAACAAATTGAGAGCGCTATATTGAAACAGTTTCCAAAGGAAATTTGTCTGAATAGAGGAAATAGAAGTCTATTAAGGGCATAGCCTATCCTGATTCCATGAATGCACTGTATCTATTAAGTTCCATGTTAATAAAATTAATAGATTTATACCCAGGCAGCTTGATCAGAGATGGTTCTTTGTCATTAGCTCTCACACTGAAATCCTGTTATTATATGCATATTTTCTTTTACCTTTTTTCTTTAAATTACTTTTAGTTGCCCCACATCTCCTAATATTTACCTTGGTCTGTATCAATATGAATTAACAAAGTTTAACGTTGGTCATGTTGTCATAAATGTTCTTTGAGGGTTACGCACGATCACGCTGAGACCTGCTCGATAGCTGGTTAAAATGTGTTGCCCCGTAGATAATGAGGGGCTAACACACTCGTGTTGGGAATGAATCCTTATGTCTATTAAGATTTGTTTGAATAGGTTTCCATCACAACAGGTGCACAATTATTTTATGAGTAAAATATTATCAGCCTTCCAAATTAGCCAGGGCAAAATGCAAGTTGTCTGATTAAATAATCAAACCCAATGCTTAAAATGCACTTGATTTCCACAGGAATTTTAAGATGCTAAGTCCCAGTCTCTCAGTGAAACTGTGATTGTTTGCAGCATGCAAGTAGCAGCTTGTGGAGTATCCTGTTTGGTGTGTTTTACATAATTCATCCTACATTATACAAGACAAAACCGCTAAAAGAGCATATAATAATAGGTTTTACTTCTAGTCAAACAATTTTAATCTACCAATGAAGGTATTATACTGTGCATTAAAATGAGAAAAAAAAGTGGGCCTCTAATGGAAAATAGTTTGAAAGTGTCTGCATTCAATTAGGAGGCACATCAGTTTAGAAATACAAAACCCTGTGTTGTTTTTTAAATAATTTAGTTTATGAAGGGGGAGGGAAAAAAAGGAAAATTGTCTGAATCTGAAGTGCAGCTTGCAGTGTGGAGATCACATATGTCACCAGTTACTGAATAGCCCAGTAAACACACTGACTCAGAGACCCGAGGAATGGGTAAAATCTGAAACAGTAGGTTCCCCACAAATTGAAAACTTCGCAGTGCAGCTGTTGGACGCAGATTATGTGCAGGTAACTGTTTTCATATCTGAATCTGTTTGTCAATCAAGGAATGCTATGAATCAGGAGATGGGATCTCAAATACAAAACCACAAAGTCAGAGACAGCATCTGGAGGAGCTCCAAGCCACAAAAATTAGGAAAGAAGCACAGAGGGAACAAAAACTGTAAATGCTTGCGTGGATTCTGCCTCTATATACATTGAATTTAAATAATTGTGTTGATACATCAGTAATAATAATTGCTGATAAAAATTATAGTCCTTATTTTGGGCAGCAATATGTTTTACTAAATGTGAAATTAAATGCAATTTGTATTAATTAGGGATAATATGAAAGTATCTAAGTGGTTGACATTTCCGACATTTTTACACATACTACTAAATGTGAAGATACATCTTTTGCATTTGTTTTGACTTAGAAATACTGTATATTGATTTATGCCCCTAATGCGTTCTGTTGAAATAAGATCACAATAAGTTCTAGTCACTAAGATTAGAAAATTATTTACAGACAAGGTTTGCCATACTTTGAAATTTAGTTATGAGGTTTGATCATTGATGTTAACTTTTTACTAGACAACTGTAGTTCTCTCTGGAAGCTGGAATAGTCTTATTACAGATAGCAAAACAAAATCTGCTATGAAAATGTAGGTGGTATACTCAAGTTGCAGGATTTCAAACGGCAGTGTAGTGATACAGACGTTTTATGCACGTTTGTAGCAATTTAAGTTTTTCTAAAGGTGGGAAAGCTTACAGAGACTTCAAGTTTTCATTGGTAACATCAGAGGAATACAGACAGGTTTACTAAGGAAGGTAAAGAAAGTGAAATGGACATAACTGTTTTGTGGTTTGTTTTTTCAGATTCATTAAGAATCATAGACTTCCTTTTAACTTGCAGCTGAAAGAGCTGCTTTTCACCTTGGCTGCTTTACTCTAGTGCCAGGATCCATTTCTCTATGTATTGTTGAGATTCTGCATCAGTCGCAGGATCGCTGCGGATTTTCTTTTGGGGGCTGTAGTGAATAGAGGGTTCCTACTTCAGAAATTGATTAACCCTCTTCTCTATCTTGTTATTTTCTTCAACTCCCAAGGGTTCTGTAGTACAGTTTTGTGTGTCTCAGGGCTCAGCCAGAGATGGGTGCCCACTTCTTCTGAAATGTAAGGATTTTTCTAAGAAACGCTTCAGCCTATCAGGTTACGGTCTGCCACTGTTCAAGATAACAGTGATTGACAAAGGCACTTTGGGTCTCTCTGCATACCCTTAGATAACATATCCCACCATCAGACAAATATGAGCCCTGGGTGCTAAGAACTGGCTGGGAGTGGGCCATAGTGAGAATTCTCCCTCCGCTGACCTGGAAAAACCATCCTCAGTGTCCACACATAGCCAAAGTTTAGTTAACTTCATCGCTAGGTAAGGCTTTTCTCTCTCTTTGCCTCTTCCTGCTTCCTTCCATCTGTATTGTGGTAACGAACACTGAGAAAAATACTTTTCCTGAATTACAGTTACAAGTACTGAGAAGGTCTATGGTGATAAGTAGCAAATCACCTGTGACAGAATATAGGTGTTAATTGCACGTCAACTGAATCTGCTATCAGAAATTTACATTATGACAGCTAGGCCTGTGTAAAATGTTTGAATGCATTAAACACAGGGAAATTAATACAAAGTTTGGGTTTGGGAGTGGGGGAAGCCTGAAGATTTATGTGATGAAAATAGCATCGTTTAACTTGTTTCAACGAAATAGTCTTCACAAAGGAGAGGTGTGTTCCTTGCTGTAGGCCTGCTTCCACCGTTTGCAGCATGAGCTGTAAAAGGGGAACGCTGCTTCTCGCTGATCAAGGTCAGGTCCTACAGACCAGCTGGCATCACCGATGCTGGGGCTGAGACTGTGGCTGCTATCCGAAATGGAAACAATTATAGACTCTGTTTCTGTGGCAGACCTTAACAATGTCTGAGAGGTGTGTATTTTTTTTAAAAAAGCCAAAACTAACATGCCATTTTTCACTGGAGTTCTGAAAGGGTTTATTTTCTGTGGTTTGTGATCTGAAGATACGTGATATTTGTTTAATGTTCCTGGCTGACAGCTAGCAAGATAGGAAATAGTTAAATGATTTTGTGAGAATTAGCAGGTCTGTTGGTAAGCTAGGTAAGGCTTTTGCCTGCATAACTATCCAGGCTTTTACAGTAGAATTGTGCAGTGGGTTAAGCAACTGAAAAAGTCACCCCTCTTAAGGTATATACACTGAATTAACACCTAAAACAATCCTGAGTGCTTAAGTGAGTAAAAATTTTTATTTTTTTGCATAGAGAAATGAATGTGAATGAGCGTGTGTGAGTGTTGCCTTAGAAATGCATTTTCTGTGATTGCTTTACATGTAAGATCAGTTTTTGTTCATCCTCTTCTGCAAGCTGGTCATCGTATATGGACTTTTGCTGAGTGTGTTGAGTCCATGATATAGCTGAAGGCTTACTGCAAGCTTAGATTTATTGCAAGCTCCTGAGGTCCCCACATGCAGAACATTTAAGGTACACGACAGCAAGGAAATCTCATCTTTGCTATTACATATCAAGCCAGTAATGGAAGAGCTCCAAGGAGAAGCTGAAAATGTGTAAGTGAATGTGGTTCTTGGTGCTTCAAAGTTACCAAAGTGCTACTGAGTTCTGGAAAGTTATATCTAAATACCTCATGTCCTTCAGCAGTTCTTCAACAATATTTCCATTTATGACTGTGTTTACTTTGATACCCTGAAATGATGATGATAACATAATGTATTGATAGTCATATGTTAGAAGTTAGCTGTAAGGATGCAGTTCAAATCTTTTTGTGCTAAAGTTATTACCTATGTGAAACTCAAAGTAAGCAACTGACTTCCATGTGTTCAAGATCTACTTATAATATATTAGAATGCTGTTATAATGCAATTCAAAACCTCTTGGTGTGTTTCCACCATGCTCCCAGTGCTTCAACAATTATTCTGAATCATCTTTTGTCTGTGCTTAAATTTGTGCCTAAGTTCAGGCCTTTGAATATTGAATTATATGAAGTTTTTTGAATAGGCGGTGTTTACATTTTCATTCCGAGTGATACTTTTTGAGTGGTAGGATACCTATAAAAGGGCAACAAAATAACCTGACACCACTCTCTGGTTTGGGACTGTGAAGATTTTCATTACCACAGATTCTGCAGCGAAGGGCTGTGTTAAATGTTTTGGTTTGTGATCAACTAGGTATACACATAAATTGAATTAAGAAAATTTCCAACTGTACTTTTAGTCGCTTCTAAGAAACATCTGGATAAACATACTCATGCTTGTGGTTAGAGTATAATTATACCAGAACACTCTTAGAATATGTGTGGAACTTTGGTCTGCAAATGTAGGCCACCTCCTTTGTGCGCTGCTTAATGTGAATTAAGAGGGTTTTCTGCAGTTGGAAAACTTGACTGATAATTTTGTGGTGTATTTCATAGGAGAACAAGAAACTGGTCACGGAATTCTAATTTGTTCTGGAATGTGTTCTTTTAAATTAATTAATTATTTATTTATAAGATAAACCTTGAGGGAACAGCAAGCATAGTTCACTTGTTTGTTTTTTGTTTCTCATACCCATACAGTGAGGTTGTGGTTATTTCAAAAGACGTAAGATAATTCGTGTTTGTAGCGTTAATATGCTCTGCTGAATTTGTTTTACAGATTATTAGGTTGTGTGTAGCAGATAAGTAGCACTTTCAATTTATAACTGTTTGATTATGAAAGAAATTTGAAATAATATTCAGATTTGCAAGCCTCAAGCTGCCAGTTTTGAGCACCTAATGCCATTGTTCATGAACATATCAATGGACCTGTTTCAAAGCCCACTGAAATAAGTGTAAATCCTTCAACTGACTTCTGTGGACACATTTTAAATATATAAAATGTTTTTGCTTTTCCATACATATCAAAGGCTTTTGACTAAATTGTCTCTGCTCAAGTGAGGTAAGAAGTTTCTTCTTTACAGCTTCTGTGATAGACAGGCTATGCTAATGTCCTTGTTTTGCAATAAACTTTGCCTCTTCATTACTTATCACCAGAGGCAATAAAAATCTTCAGAGGCAAATATAAGTTTTTCATTGATATACTTGTTTGTATTTGTAAGACATGAAAGATGAACATGTAATTAAGATCAAAATTAAAATTTATATTTAAAGTATATAAATCTTACAGTACTAATACCCCTCATATTTACATTTAGACACTTCTGAGTGGTGTAGCTAATAACTACTAACTAAAAACTCATGGAAGTAACTTATTGAACAGGATATAAAAGGTAACTGTAAGACATCGTAAGTCAGAGTATGTTTCACAGAGGCACATCTTTCCTGCGTATATTGTGCATTTTGGATGCAGTAGAAGAAATTCATTTGGGCTGCAATTTTGAGTACTGGAAGAGAGGCAAGATTCCTAGAGTGTTTTGAAGTGGGATCCTCAGTGTTAGCTTTAAGGCAAATGAACTCCAATAATTGAATCCTAATATGTAAATTGAATAGCCTTTTTATTAAAAAGCTGCAGTGGCACCTATGGAAAGGATCTCTTCCCTTCTTGCACCCCTAGAGAAAAGTATTCATTCCTGTCCTTGTTCTCATAGGCCTTCTTAGTACACAGATGCTTAGGTTCACTCTAAGGAGTCACATCATCCTCCTTAAAACTAGGTTAGCCCCATGGAAAGATGCAGTGATGATATGGTCTTGCACCCGATTGGCACATGCGCAACTGCAGGAGTACACATAAATGCTGTATGGACATCAGCTGTCAGCTTTTCTTTACCTTGTCCCCATGTATGTATTTATATATGTTATTGTGCATAAGTATTTAAAGAGCAGATTCACATTTTTTCTGCAAAGACTATGGCAAAAAGCAGAAAAAAATACTATCAATACCTCCTTTTCTGTAGCTTGCTGTTCAAACTTAATTAAAACATGAATCTTTTTCATCTTTCATTGTTCATCTATAGTTTAGACAATATGAGAAGACTGAACAAACAAGCAAAACCTTCTTTTACATCATTAAATTTTTAAATGAAAGACAAATATCAGCTAAAGAAATCACAGGTAACTATGAGTCCTGTTATATAGGGAAATTAATGTAATCTAATTCATAGGGGTGATAGTCATTAAATGAGATATTAAAGTAACTTCCTCTAGACTCGGCTTCCTTCCAGTCATTTTTATGCATGTACATATACGATTCTTTTTCCAGAAGACTAGATAGAGCAGAAATTCAGTTCATCCCTGTGACTGGAGATGCAAGTTTTAATTAGAGAGCTCTTCCTTCCAAATACGTGCTTTTTTGCACTCCTACCACAACAGGAAGAAATACTAGTTTAAAAAGAATGAAAAGTTGTATAGATCACTTGGAATTGTATCATGTTTACATAATAATAAAAAAAAATATTCATTTTTAAGCGTATCGTGGTACCCACAAATCACTTGTTAAAGTTAAAATTGAATATGGAAACAAAATGATTTTTATCCAGCTGTACGCTGTTATGAAAGAACAATCAATGAAATGGAGCAATTTCAAAATCAGTCCTGAAATCTCCATTTATATATCTTCTTCAGCAGACTCCTAATCTTTTCATGGTGGCTGATAAGATCCTACTTATTCCAGACTGTCATCAGTTGTGACTCTCAACATTGTAATTCCAAAGCAGACGCTACCTATGATTGTATATAAGTGAAACAAAATATCATTTTACATCTAAAAGAGGAAGCTACAAAAGAGTATCTTTCTTACACCTTGTACTGCAGTGTTTCATAGGAACATTAGGGATGGCTTAGCATTCATCTGCCAGGCCATCCACTCCTCTGCATCAAGGCACAGGTGCAAATGTTCATCTAAAACTCAAATATTTTTCTTCTTTTCTGGAAATGGAGGGTAGGGGTTTTCCATTGAGTTCAAACACCTAAAACATTACTTAACTAAATTAAGATATAGTGATGCTATTAGAGCAGCAGAACTCCATTCAGTAATTTTAATGAGTCAGAAGAGAAAAAAAAAAATATCAAAAGAATTATCCAGAAGGCAAAATAATGTTTAGGACAAAACGTTGTGTTGGAATTCCTCTGAAGCTGGTGTGAAAGGTGGGGCAGTATTTCTCTGTGCAAGTACCTCGGTTTTAGTTTCATGTCTATGCTTTCACATCAAACTATAAGCTGCTTATGGAGAGAGTTACGAATTTAGTAAGTCCTTTTAACATTTCTAATACTATGGACTGTTTTGTATGACCAGTGATGCCGTCAGGACAAAGCAGCCTCAGATCTAAACCCAGGATGGTGCTATAGAATATGTACATGTATTAGGCTTTTTCACTAACATTTCTAAAAACCTAGTATAGTGGGGTTTTCGAAACCGAGAGATAGAATGTCATTAAAAACAAAGTTACTCCATAATATTCAGTGATGAAGTTTTTTGGACTTGTATTTGATGTGTCTGTTATCGGTCCTCTGACAATTACAAAATTCAGCCAGAGCTGATGAAAGAAACTCTGTATTTTGAGTCGGGTTCAGAGATAGAATAATAGCAAAGGTGAACAACTGGCTTCACTTGCTGTTTATGGGAACTTGGGGATCAGTTCTCCTACCACTGTAAATAAAGGGTATTTCTACTGAAGTTTCTGGTTCCACATGTATGTCTAAATAACATGCAAAGAGAATTAGGCCTGCTCAGTTGTTAATTTCAGCATAATGAATAAGCCACAAGCACTGCAAACATCATTGTTACTGAAGGGCTTGATTTTTCTGATATTTAATACTTGTGTCCCATCTTCAGAAGCAGAAAGTTTGGCCATCTCTATTTCCCTATGAGACTAGCCCTGTTTCACTGTGTGAGAACGTAAAGCATTATAGGGCTATTGGGTTGGAGTTAGTTGTATAGCCCTTGCAAATGCAAAAAGTTACAGCATTTAAAGCCCTTTTTATGACTTTCTCATCTCCTTGAAGAAGATGTAACATTGGCCTGCGATCGTTTTTTTGTGCTTAATCTGTGTCCTCTGATAAAGAAAGGTGAACCCATCTTGTACCATTTTTACTTAAGATATTAACTTCCACAAAAAAACCCTGTGTGGGGTTGTTTGCACAGAGAAGGTTCCAATCCTGAGAGTTTATTCCTGATGTGACGCTGAAGTATTTCTGCTATCGTTATCAGCACAGTTTCTGGCATCTCAGTGTGGTGGTTCTACAGAAGGGGAACTGTGATGTAATTACATGATGATTAGATTTTTTTTCTTTCTGTTTATCAGTTCTTTTCACTTCCAACACCTCCTTTATCCTTTAGATTCTGTATTTCTTAATATACTCTTTCCTTCTGTTATATGGCCCACAAACACAGTTTGGAACCTTTACTGTTCCTATTGTCAGCACTACCTCCTCCCCTTCCCCCTCCCTGATCTAGGGAAGTACTCTCATCTGTATTTAAAGGGGAAAAACTGAAACTGAAGGTCAGGAAATTTTTTCAGTGCTCTCAAGTCATGAGCGAGTACCTTAAATGGATGGACTATCTTTTCTCCTTTCTTGTTTGTGATTTTTTTTACTTTAAAAGCATTGGAATTGAGCATTAGGGTCAATAATAATATTAATAATACAAGTTTTGCGCTCTATATATAACACCACCGTGTTCATTTTTTTTTGGTGTGCTATGCCCTGGGCTATAGTCTTCTCGGTTAAAAAAATGAAAATATTCATTTTTCTTTCTCTTTATATCATATTTTAGTGTTTGTATTGCTGTACGGATTACTCACAGCCTGTGGCCTCTGCTGTATCATTATATTCTACTCAGGCAAGAACAGGTTGGCTCTGAGTTTTTAGCTGCAAAGTGTAATACGTATTTTCCTGTTTATTTCCAGTATTATCACATTTTTTCCACACAGAGTTTGAACAACTTGTATTGAGTATATATGAAGCGTTTCTAAACCTACTGAAACCACTGAAGCATTCATAACCAAATCTCTACTTGCTACTGAAAAACCCTACGAATAACTTTTTCCAAAAATTGTCGTCTTTCTTCCACATGCACATGTATGAACTAACACTAAATACGTATTTGAATTAACACCTAACATGTACTTCTAGTATTATTTAGAATGTGAGGTGACAAGTCCTTCTGGAATTTGAGAGTAATTCTAACAAACTAGCTAAAATTTGGGGGATTTTTTTTTGTTTGGTTTTGGGGTTTTTTTTCATTTTTTAAATAACAAACAATAATAAAGTGGAATTGTACGTATGAGATAGTAACAAAATCTCTAAACATTTTTAAAGTCCTTCAAGGTTTATTTCAGATTTCTCCCTTTCATGTGCGTGAAAGAAAGCAAGGAGTCTTTATAAGTAGAGAGATTTGTTGGAATTCTGCTTTTTGCTGGATGCTGGTTTAGAGGAGGGGGAGGCTGGAGATCTGGCTAACATCACATTCTTTCCTGCATTCCTGACATGGATTACATTTTAGGACGCAACTGTGAGTTCACCACATCCCTACAAATGGTGCAGCATATCATTGTGCCGCTCCGTGAGCGGACCAGGCACTCCTCAATCCAACCCCTTGCCTAGCAGACTGCTTTCACGGTTTTGGAGGTGTTTGGTAGTAACATGTGTACGATTTATGTTGATCCAGTCATTGCAGTGTTTTCCTTTTGAATGTATTGGTTTGCTTGGATTAGAAATGTGAAAAACAGTCAAGGAAGAAAACTTCTGAATATAAGATGTTCCTCGGGAAACACTTGAGAATTGCTGAGAAACAGCACAAGAACGAAACCACATAAGATCAAAAAAACTTGAAAGGCCACAAAAGAACCCTTGTCTCAGCAGAGGTGGTTGTCTGCAGGGGCAAAGCGAAGGTACGAGCGTTCACTGAGGAATGCTGAGGCTGGGGAGCCTGCCTCAGTTGTCATCAGCTGATGGCAAAGCTTTAGGGGGAAACTCTCAGCTGGATTCCTGTATGCATTCTGGTGACTTATTTGCTCTTAATGAAAATAAACTTTTCTGTGATTTGTGAAGTCTGAAGGAGGGATAAAGCCTTCAAATTCTTTTGAGACGGGAAAAAAACAATGGAGTGCAACACTTTAAATAGTCAAACAGTTGAATGTGCGCACTCCCATGTGCAATGGTAAAGCGAGGACCTGTGAGGGCACTTCTGCCCAGGGATGCCGATCTCTGTCCCAGCTTGGTGTCAGGGAAGATCTGGATTTGCATTGCTCTCCTGCACCTCTGTGCTCTCCCCCCGTCAGGCCAGGTGTATGCGCGTGCTGGATGAAAGCCTTCGTATGATCCAAACTAGGCGGCAGTGGGTGCAGGACCCTGCCGTCTGCCATCAGCCATGCAGCGTGGGGAGGGGGCTTTGCTGGGGAGGTGCAGCTCTGCCGCTGGGGTCCCTGCCCCCTCCCCTCCGTCATCTGCCTGTGACCATAATGAAATGGGTCATCACGACCTTGCTGACATAATTCCATTTTCACTCTGCTACCTGCCACATACGGCTAGTCTGGGAAAGGCAGCCTGGCCCATGGTAAGCTTAGGGCTGTGTCGAAACTCTCGAGTTCTGTGAATCGTCTTAGTTTCTTATTGCGTCCACCTAAGCAATTGCTTAAGCAGCTGAGGTCTAGTGTATGTGAAACTAGGATGAATCCTGAGTTTGTCAGTAAAACGTTTTCATCCTTCTCATAAGCATAGCTAACTTAAGCCTTTTTTTTTTTTTCTTCTAAAGCTGCCAAACAGATTTTTCTCTACACAATGTTTTGAGTAGTCCTAATATTAATTCCTGTTACTGTTTATGGACATAGGGCATTAATTTTCCCTTGCTCAAAGCTTAAAACATAGAATAATTTGGAGACATAAGGCAGGGGGGAATCTCACACCTTCACAAGAGAGGCTCTCCAGTGTGGTTTGCATGCTGGACGTTTGCTGTGCTGCCTCCTGCACTGGGATGCTACAAAGCACAATGGAAGCATTTATAAAACTTTTTATTGACTAAGGACTGGACAGTAGCATATGGAAACATCAACAATTGCTAACTGATCATGAAATAAAGAAATTCCAGTATTCTAGTGTTATAAAAAGAAATGGGAGAAAAAAAGTCATTCAGAACTTAGTCATATTGGTTCAGCTGTTGTAACCAAAGACTGATAAGATAATAGAGGTCTTTGTGGCTGTTTTCTACTGAAATGCTTTATCTTTATGATGCACTTGGGGCCCTTTAGAGTGGAAAGCTTTTTAAACTGCTGCTGGAGTTAGAACTCAAATTAGATGCTATAGCAATGGCAAGGGGGCTCCTTAGTCAGGCAGCCCTCACAAAGTGACTTTTATCTCCGAAGCCCGTCCATTAGTTTGTTACTTTCTTCTGTTTTTCCTGTTTATTTTTGTTGACTTTTGCTGCCCTATTTTGTGGCATTTGAAAGGTGACCCAATCAAAAAAGGGTAAATGCTAAACGCTGGACAGAGCCTGTGAAGTAGAGACATCACAACCCATCTGATGTGTGCTGCAGGCTGCCGTGTCAGACAGAACGGTTTAACCAGGTTGTCTCTGGGCAGCTAAGATCAAATACACTTTCTTTTATGTCTAGCATTGTGTTTTTGCTTTCTTTTCAAACAATGCCCATTAAAAAAAAAAAAAAAAAAAAGAAAGAACTAACAGAGGCATTGATTCATAAAGGCTGGTGGGTTTTCTTTTTAAAGCTGAAATTGCTTAACTTGTTTCAAAATCATTTCTGATTGTTGGTTGAATTGCTTCGGTTGATGATACTTTGGAACCACAGTTATGTGATTTAAAGCCCTTAGCTTCTGGCAAAGTCCACGCTTTCTTGCATTACTGTCTCTTGATTTCATAAAAGTCACACTATGTGTTTATTCTAAAAATGTAACAGGAGTAATCATTTGTGATTTATTAATTTGTATTTCCTGTAAGTACATGGGGCAAAAGTTAGTTTAGATGCAGTGCATAAACAAGGATGATATTTGTCATGCTTTACAGCAATCACAGAATTCAAGAGAACCAATAATACTCTGCAGCTGTGTAGAGATTCCATGCAAGGATCTCAAAGCACTTCAGGAGCATTAACTAACCAGGCATAAACCCCTCTGACTGGTGGTGTTTTACTTTGTGTATGTGTTGGGAAACTAAGGCAAGCACAGTCAAGAACCCACAGTAACTTTTTGTCATGGCTGAGAATCCTGCTTTGGCAAGCTTTGCATCACACCTATAAATTTTTGGCTTATTTATAACTCCAGTATTTTGTCTTTTATTTACTCGATAGAGTATGTGGTTTTATGTTTTCTTCGGCTGAGTGTCAAAGAGATTAGTTTAAATTACACTATGTAAGTCTAGAAGTCTATTTTCTGTTATTGCTGCTTATTTTTTTCCCTTACCAGCAGTTATTACTCTGCCTCTATCTCATGACAACTTGCCACAAGGACATTTCTAAATTTAACATTGAAAAGCCTCCTGTGTTTGTTGACATGCAGCTACCTCTGTATATAGACTGAATATGTAGTAAGAGGTAATAGAATTGTTCTAAGGTGGTAAATCAGAGCTTGATGATGGGAACTATAGTTATAGTATGTATCTATACTTCCAAATTATTAGAGTTTTAATCTTTCTTTTTTTTTTTTTTTTTCAATGCTTAAAGAAAATTGGGTAGATAAAATGCAAGGTGATGTTTATGATTTTGCTTAAATATGGTGAGATATATGATGATGATTCTATTACATTGTGTACCCAAAATCATGTAGTATTGCGATCAGTTTTAAAAGGTAGGGTTTTGCCACAAACAGAATTCTTTCTAAATGTAATTTTAGACCAGAAGTTGAACTCTTCTCTCTTTTTTTCAGCAGATTTATAGCTACTTTTTATTTTCTCGCTCCTGGTTAGATTGACCTATGACCAGAATTTCTCAAAAGTTCTCTTTGATGCCTTAGTTCTGTTCAGTCTGACCATTTTAGCTCAATTTGTGCTCGAATCCATACAAAAATGAAGGGTAAAACCATAAGCACACAAGGAAAAAATAAAATATTGCTACAACCAAATTATTTTTCAGCTTGTGATTATAATCACAAAGACAAGAATACACAAGCAAAGGGCTATCAAAAATAATAACATTTCCCTGAACTTTTGATGAGACTAACTGTTACATTTTCATTTTAAAAAGAAGTCCTTAAACACTACCGACTTCCCACCAACATTCAAAATTTTAAATACTGCTGGTAAAGAGAGTCAATGGATCAAATTCAGTATATCTGAAGTCACTGAAATAAAGGCCCCTAAGAAAAATGTGTCAATTTTAAAGGTCTTTCCTAACTGAAGACCATTTTGTGATAGAGCCAAAGGTTAATAAAATCAGTAGTGAATGTAGCAATTTTACAGATAAGCTATTCACAACAAGTGTAGTTACTTGAATAAAAAGCTAATTCAGTTCTAAAATGCCACATGCAGTAGCAGTGAATAGCTGCTTTTAGGTGCTTTCTGGAGGAGGATAAAATACAGAATCACAGCACTCTTCTTTTCCAGCATCCCTGGCTGCCTGTAAATTGCTGTGAATGGGACTATAGGCTGACAGGCTCTATTAAGACAAACTGCCTTTCTCATCGGAGAGATAAAATAAATCAGGTGTTTAGTCAAATTAAAATACTTTGGATGGAGCAGGCCCTGGGGAGCACTGATCCACCTGACAAATCTGAGAGAAACTCAAGACAGATGTGTTTGGGGGATAAGGAAGACCCCATGGAAAAAAAAAAAAATGCACTGCTGTCTTTGGAGTAAGAGAATAGGACTAGAACAGAGAGTGTGCTGTGACGGATAATATTTTATGGTAGCTGGCACATTTACTGTATATTTTTTACTGAGCTTTTTGTTTTATCTGTTTTTATGGCAAATACATTTTACAGATGGCTATATTTTTATTTTATTTATAGATATTTTTAGTCAGCAGCAGAAGTTTATTTACTGGTAATGAGTTTAGGAATCTCGTTGCTTGCTGCAGTAAGTGGATGCAAAACAGATGATGATGGCACACAGCTACTGATGACCTCTCTTGGCCCAGCCAGATCAGCTCAATCTGGTCTGCATTCTGAGCAAGTTGTTTTTTATTGGTATTTAAACTGTAAAATAATGGTTGGGATTTTCCACTCGAAAATTAAATTATACCTCCCCCACACAGTGTTCGTACAACAACATTCTGCATCTTATGCTTTTTCTTGTCTTCAGCAGCGTTCGGTTAGGTGTCTTGCAGCTTCGTGGAGGTCTCGTTATTTTCCAGGAGCACAGTGTACATTTTGTGGTCATCAGTTCTGTTCTGTTGTTGGATTACATAGCACAGTACAAATTAAAGAGTAGACTACTTTAAATGGGGTCATTCAATACAGATGTGTTTCTTGGGGTGGGGGAAAAGGAAAGAAAAACAATGACTATGAATTCCTGAGTAAGAACGGGTACTTCTGCCTGCCATTGTATAAAATTCAGGGAAAAAAGGAAAAGAAATTACCTTATAAATTTGCTGCCACTAGATCAAATGGTTCTAACTAATCATAAGAAAACAATCAAATTCTGTAGCCTTAGCAGGCACTCTTTGTGGTAGCTTTGTACTCATATTATGAAGCAAGTACAAAGTATACACAATAATATGTAAATGCAGCAGGAGATTAATATCTGCTTTGGGTGTGTAAAATATTTTATGACTGTAAGATCGGGGGCCTGCGTTACAATGCAAAATCTGCTTGACAGATGTGAAAGTCTCAAGCTGTGGTTTCCCAGGTGGCAGTGGATGGCAAGAAGGTATCATCTGAGGCAGCAAGTTCCTTCCCATTGGCTTTCTAAAATAGGTGGAGTGGTTGAGCTCTTCTAGTAACGATGGGCAAGGGAGTTTTTCTTTGGTAGAAAAACTTCTATCAGTCTTTTATCCGTGAAAGTGAAATTCAGTGTACAATAACATATTCAAATGCACCTAAATAATCTTTGATCCACGGTGCAAAATCTTCAAGCCTGAGTGGTACAGTTTGAGAGGTTTAAGCTAAGTCTATACTGAAGTTGCAGGTAATTGAACTGATGTCAGGAGTGTGGAGCTCAGTACAAGGTAATGGTTGCTGGCAGGCAGTATGTCAGTGCAGACAGTTTCCTGGCCACATACCTGCCTAAGCTTACTTTCAAAAATATTTTTTTTGTTATTGCTTTGAAACAGCTTTTTGCACAGAACTCTTTTATTGCTTAGGTCACACATATCATGCTAAGGTTTTGTAATAAGTTGGTTTGAAATGGAGAGTATCCTTCAGCTCTGACTTCATGCATCCATCATACTTCTTGTGACCGAGGGAATTGCTAACCATTCCTAAAACTTCTGCTGCAACAGAAGTCACTCATTTTTCCTTATGCAGAGGCCTGCGTCACATGCAGACTGAATTAAGGTATGGCATTACAGGATACTGGAGCATCAGTTTGTTGGAGGCTCTTTTAAGACTAAGTTAGTTAATAGTGTCTAAGAAATTGAGTATTTTCAGTGGTTTATGTTGTTATATGCAATTCAAAATGTACGGAAAAACAGGTACCCTTTGGTTCTGGGAGTTTGCTTTGTTTAGAGTGAACGACTTAAGCCATGCGGTTTCTTTTTCCGCAGAAAGCAATCACAGACAGAGGGTTTCTTGTATGCTGCTTTTGCAAATGAAATTCTCTTTAAGAATTTCTCTCATCATAGCATGATGTAAGCAGCCGAGCATCTTGGGTTTGTCACCTGCTTGGCGCGAGTCCGTTTTGTCTTCCCTCTCCCAATGAAACCTGCCAACCTCTTTCTTCTCTTCCCTAGAAGGTATCCATCTTACTCCTGAGAAGAAGGTAGAATCACAATTTTGGTGACAGTTTCTCCATTCCCTCCCAGGTCCTGTTCCTCACACATTGTCTTCCTCTTCACAAGACCTGTGGATTTTTTATCACAGTCCTCTGTTGTGAATGGAGGAATTGAAGTATGCAAATAACCTCTCTTTTGTGCCACTTCTCACATCACTGGGGCAGATTACAGACCTGACTAGTTCTTGATTTAGTTTGCTTCTTCTCTGACTCCCAGTTCTCCTGTACAACATAAAATTGTTTCATTTTTCCCACTTCCAACTGTAAACCTCTTCCAATATTCCTGAACTGCTACCTTACTGTAATTGTATTACCTGGTCTAGAGCTGTGGGTCTGAGACGCTTACACAAGGAGATGCAGTGTATGGCTCAAATACAGGAGCTGACATTGTTGCTTGTGACAGAGTAATATGTTTGTACGTAAGACGGGATATTCTTGGATTGATTTGCAAAAGGACCCTGTACTCTTTACTTAGGAGACCCATGCAATTTACCCCTAAACAGACCATTAAGCATCATTAGTGCGAAGAATAAATGTACCGTAGTTTCATATTAATTAAGTGCTCTCTGTAGAGTAAACTTTGGAAGTTAAATGAAAATTTTTAAGCCATTTTCTCAGGTTAGCCGTTTCTCTTAGGGACAAGTAGAGCTCATTTTTAATATGCATTCCATAACCAAAGCTTACATTTACCCAAATGAACTACCAGATATATGGGTGTTTTAGAGAAATGATCAATAAACTATTAAACTGCTTCTTCCACTGGACAGCATCTTTTAATTTTTTATATTTTTTTTTAGAATTTTTACATACTAGGGGGAAAAAACAACAAAATATTTAAAGTGAAGGAAAATTATGTCTGATGAACTGTGAATGTATTTATCACACTGGGCAGATTTAGATGGAAAAGATATAGGGATTTGTACCCCATGCATCGTTAATTACTCCTGTCAGAAAACAAGAAATACTCTATATCTTTTCTGCTCCAATTTTTGTTACATCCTCCACTGCTTAGAGCACAGTAAAGCTATGTGCTAGATTCTTTTGGGATTTGTTAGTAAAACATATACTCAAGCTACCGCTTGAAATAAGCATGTTGGTGATTCAGCCATTTTTTGTGTGAATATTGCTTGGTAACTATTGTCTATCTCATATTTACAGTACATCTTTCCTGCACATTTAGGTACACCAGAAAGCCTGGCAGAAAAAGAGCGACAGCTCTCTACTATGATCACCCAGCTGATCAGCTTACGGGAGCAGCTCCTGGCTGCCCATGATGAACAGAAAAAGCTGGCAGCCTCACAAATTGAAAAACAACGGCAGCAAATGGACCTTGCTCGCCAACAGCAAGAACAGGTGAGGCTCCAAGAAAGAAACCTGTGAAAATGTTTCATGCAGAATGCTTATCATAAACACTGTTCTGCTTGGTGTTTCATCTTTTTTGTTAAAAGAGCTTAAAAATCTTCAGAAATGACATCTTTTTCCAGAAAGAGGAAATATTGTAGGACCCTGAGACAAAAAAGTGTGTGCAAACATTCAAATAATCTCTTTCCTAGAATAAATGGCATTTGATATATTTCACAGTTCCTGTTTCTTGCACTGAGGTGCAATTTTGGGAGTTACAAATAAGCCAGACTACAACCATTATTTAACTCGTTCTCTTTTTGTCAAGAAAATAATTGAACAAAAACCCTTAAGCATCCTCAAACCTTCAAATATCTTCTATAAGTAAGGTTTGATTTGTTTGTTCATGGTTTTGCCCTTGGTTTTTTTTAAAGATGCAGTTGTTCAGAGAGCTGACCCTTCCTTATTGCACGAAAGTGTAACAACAGTGCTCCCGTATACTAGTCCCCTAGGCATTAGATCAGACAGATCCAAATTAATGTGTGGTTTTTAGGAATGTGACATTATTACTAGAATTATCTTTTCAGTTAAACGTATTTTATAGGATATATACAGCAATATATGCTCTGTTGATTTTAATGAGTTGTGACGTCTGGTATTTTATGTTCTTGAGTATTTGCCCACATGTAGGAATATGGACTCATCCCCTAATGGAAAATAACATAAAGGAACACTGTAAAAAATCAGAAGTTAGAATGTCATTTAGCCATCCAGAGATGACACAGTAATTAACTATTGACACTTGTGAATAAGCTAGCACAAATTAATCTTGACACATTTGCAGACGAGTGATATCTTACAGTGAACACTTTGTAATTATATTTCAAAATGAAAATTAAATGACACTTAAAACTAGGTTGTCATGCTCAATGAAGCGAGCATGTAGCTCAACCGATAGGCAAATAAAATTCAGAATTTGAGCCACATGGTGCTTGTGTACCCTACTTTACCGTGTCAAGCCTATACATCAGGACTATGTGATGGTAATTGCATTGCGGGGTATTGGGTACATTTTCTATCACAGTACTGCTCCTTCTAAGAGGAACCATTGCCCTTAGATGCTTCACAGTATATTACTGGTTTTCATCAGGAAATGCCTATTCAAACGGTACCGTATTGTCCATGCAAGTACAAAAGGCTGTGCACAAGCAGTCTGAACTCTGGCAGAGCAGTGCCTTTGCACATATAGACCAAGGTCTCATCCCTGCCTTGGCTATAGCTCACCATGTTAAGCAGCAGCCAGGTCACCAGCAGCTCCAAGCCATTCTGGACATAGGATCCTGTGTATCTGTGAAAAAAGATAGAGCACTCAGAAAAGAATGACCCATGGTGCAGCTCGATGTAGTGTCTGATTTCAATGTGAAATTACAAGTAATTCCTTTCTGAAGCTCAGTATCGTGATAGTCTGTTACCTTCACTGAGATTTTAGCAGCAGGGACAATGTGGACATAAACCCAACAGAGCTCACCTTTAGTGACAAGCACTGCAGTTCTAAGATGGAATTGATGTGTTACTCATTAAAAATAGTAACCCAAGCACTCATACAGGTTTTTAAATATTCTTTATAGCACAGTTATCATTGGATAACTAAGAATAGACACTACTGCTGACCACTGATCTGACAGCAGATGACCTGAGGTCCTAGGGGCTGCTCATAGCTTACCTAGGCACACAGGCTGCTGGCTCTGTTTGAACTCTCTCTTTCACTAGCAGACTAGTGCCTGCTTCCTCAGTCTTCATTCACCGTATTTTTATGGGCTTTACTGGGACATTTGTCCAGAGATACTCAAACCAGGCTCATAAAGGGAGTTTGACAGATCCCTGTTACAAGCATCAGTGTAGTGGGCTATGATAGTTGCCTGATGCTGTTTCTGTGTGGCGCTTTGCCTTGATACAGCCCTAGAATCAGATAGACCTCAATTTGTCTCTTTGAGGCTGTATGGAAGACTTAAAAGAGTATGAATTTTGTGTTGGTTTCCCATACAGAAGTGAATTCTAACTGTAGCGGTGAAAAAAATTTACAGCTATTTCCAGGTGATAAAGTGAGACTAAGGACATGGCAGCTTGATCTTTGGTATACACAATTACAAGCTGTTAATATGTAACTGCAGATTCCTTAGGAGTTAATCTGAACAGTTTGCACTGAAACTATGTGATTGTTTATTTCCAAATCAACCTTGCTACATTTCTGTAATTTTTTTTTATCATCAAAAACACTTTACTTAGCTTTCTCTGTTTATAAGAGAGTAAGCATGCTCGGAAGATGGGGAAGGGAGACCAGGAGGGTTGTTGCCAGAACCGGAACAGTGGATTTGAGTTACCAAACTATCTTTTGTCACCAGCTTCTTGCTGTTTTATGTGGTTCCTCTGCTCTAGATAAATATTTATAGGAGGGGAAATTATACTTAAGAAATGAAGGTAGCAGAAGCGCTGAGGCCAGGATTTTCAGGAAACACAAATCTTGTCCTTGTTTCAGCCTGCAGCACAGCTACCCTTCTAAAGCAGAAGTCCAGTTGCTCCCCCAGCTCCCTGTGCGGCTTGTCCCCAATAGCTGCAGCCTGTGTTACCCATCGCAGGGAGCTCTCAGGGCATGAGCCTATTTCCCTGCTACTCTTGCATGCTGGTTTTGGATGTTTGTGGGAACTGGGGAGCAGGGTGGCTGCGGCAGATCGTCTGTCATTTGTGTCTCGGTGTTCCCTGCCCTGAACACTTGCTTCCCTCCATCTATATTAGAGAAGGGACAAAGTGAACCTTTACCCTCCAGATCCTTTACTGAATCTACCAAATGAGCAGGGCTGTGTGGAGGCTGTTACTGAGTGTCAGGTACTGCTTTCACACAGAATGAGATCCTACTTCCCTGAGTAGTTCCAAGGAAGACTCCAAGATTTACAAGAGAAGTAATGTGCTGCTCATTGTGAATGAAGTTAGAGAAGCTTGCCCTAGGAGCTTGTGCTGAATAGTGAAACATCTATAAATACTAGCTAAGGCTCCAGTTCAGCAAAGCAGGAAAATGTGTGTTTAACCTTAAGCACCTGAGTAATCCCATCCCCATTCAGCAAAGCACTTAATTTTAAGCATGTGTTTCATTCCCATTGTAGCTAACAGTAATGCATAATAGTCAAAGATCACCACAGGCTTAAATGCTTTGTTGAATAGTGATGAGATTATTCACGTGCACAGCTAAACCCATGTTTCTATGCTATGCAGAGTTGAGGCCTAAGTGCTTAAAATACATATTTCTTACTGGCTAACTAGATTTTTATGTTGCACTTAAATTTAAAATGTTTATGTCACATATACAGATACCTCTAAAATATCCTTCATTTTTTTCTAAAATATAGATGATGCTTAATAAAAGTAAAATAAAGAATAACTAATAAGATGTTTTTCACTCAAAAATATTGCAGTTTCAATATTACTGTTTTAATTTAATGGAAATTTTATTTCTAATAGATTGCAAGACAACAGCAGCAACTTCTGCAACAGCAGCACAAAATCAATCTACTGCAGCAGCAAATTCAGGTCAGTGTGTTTTATTGCTCTCTTCTGATTATACTTAAATTCCATTTATGGAGAGAGAAGGATCTAAAATAAAGCAGCCACATGCTTTACTAACAAGCCTCAGTAAAGGTGCTCTTTTTGGAGGGTCTTTGCGTCTTAGAAAATTATTGTCAGGCACCTTTTTGGTGGAAAGGGCTTTTGCTTTTCTTTAATAAGTAGAGCTTTCTTCTGAAAGTTATGGACTATTTCTTAAATCTTGTCATTTAATTCTGAAATCTGCAATCAGTTTGAGTTGTCTGAAGTAAAAGCAGAGTCTTAACCATTGTTTATAGAATTCCTTATTCTACAAATGCAAAATGGGCTTTATAAGAAGGTTAGAAGAATGTTTTCCATTTCATTAACTAAAGCAAACAGCTATAGAATAGGGTAATAGACACTGAGACAATGCTACGTCCCTGGGACCAGCCTGCCCATGTAGAAAGACCCACAGGTATATGTGTCCTGTGTACCTCTGGGGTAACTGTGCCTTTGTGGAGCTGGAAGCGTTCTGGAGGTTTCCGATGATCTGTACTTGTACGCAGAACCCGGTTTAATTGTGTGCAACTGTGTGGGGGGTAGGGAGTGACATGTTGATAGTGGCATTGTTGGTGTGACTCTGTTTCCTCCTCTGCTCCCTACTTTGTCTGAACGCATTTCGCTGGGCCTGTTCTTTAATTTAAATATTTCGGTTTGGTCTGGCAGATGATTGTGCTGCCAGTCATTTCTTAGAAGCTTGGACTATTGGGTTTATCCTTTAATCTGCTGATTGCCATGTTACAAGATGCCAAAAATGAAGTTTTTCCTTCCCTCATCCCAAATAAATACTTGTCAATGCTTTTGCAAATATTGTAATGCAGTTTCAGTTGCACTTTAAGGAATTTGATTAACATATATAAATGTGTTGATACCTGGGATGAGAGACACAATTGAATTTTAAAACACCATTATTTTCATTGCCTATCGGAAGACTGTGTTCATATTAGGTGTATGTAAAGGATGAAAGAGAGATAAGAATAGAAAAAGGAAAAAATCACCATCTTCTCTAAAAGTGTTATTAACAAGTCTGGCTTCAAAAAACAAAGCATCGTATAAAAAAGTCTTTACTTGGCATAATAGTTAAGACTCAACCATAGCTGAGTCTGCTAAACTGAGCAGTTATTTGCATGACAAATGTTTAAATTTTTAAATTCATTTAAAAATTAGGCCAGAAAGAGTACTCATGACCAGGTCATTTTTGTTCCTGTTTGGAGAATGTGGGTATATTTTACTGGAAGTATCCCCTCTGCAGTAAAAATTTTGGAGGTACTTTGTGTTTCAGTTCACTCAATACTTTCCAGTAGGTTTACTCTTCCACCGACTCCGACAAAATGAGGTCTTAGAATAGGTTGCACGTTAATTTTCTTGTTCACTCACAACGTTCTCTGACATAGTGCTGAACCCTCCACAAGATTTCTTTCCATCTTTTCCTAGACATATATGCAAAGAAGTGTTTTAGTGCTTATTCTGTTCATGTGAGCTAAATTATTTCTTGAGGATCCTTCCCTACATTTGTTCAAAATTCTTGCCAATATAAGCTACTCTTATTCCATAGTTCCTCAGCAGTTTGGCCTCTTTATGTGTCTTTATATTTACATGAATCTAATCAGGGTGTTGGAGGCAGTGAGGACTGTTTCCTCTCCCAGCTGGTTAGCCAGATTGGTAGTGGGCATCAACTATTGCCCAAGGAATACTGGAATGTTGCCAAGGAATACTGGAGCCCATAGGCTCCAGCATGAAGCACTGGGCATGTTGGGCAGATGCCATTTCAAACATACATTGATCTCAAGAGGAGATTACTAAAAAAAAGTTTGTTAGGAGTTTGTTTCCTAGGCTAAACACCAGCTTACGTAGTCCATTTGCTTGTGAGCCAAGGGGTTGTTCTTTGTTTATTTGTTCCTCCTTAATTCTGTGGCGGGTTTGCTAGCCAGGAGTTGCTGGAGAGAGATGTTGGTTGCTTAGTTGCCTCTGTGGTTGGTGATGGAGTCTGTTGGTATTGAGATGATTACAAGTGGTGCATGTTGTTGAGAGGTGTAGCTCCCTAAGGGCTATAGGTGGGATGCAGGGAAACCAGGAGGCAGACAAGAGATGCAGTGCTGTGCCGGTTCTCCCAGGTCCCTTCCCAGCGTCTTCCCGGGAAACCTCAATACCGATACTGGTCACACCCGTGACTCTGGGTGGGGTTCATCATATCAAAAGTAGGTAACTCTAGTGTAGGCTCTGTCTCAATTCATTATCCAGATTATTTTTACAGTGAACAGAGAAGCAGAGTTAATAGTTTTAGGATGCAATTCATCTTTTCCTAAAGTAGATGTTTAAAATATGTCAGATTAATTGTTGCCTAAAATGGCTGTTTCTCTCCATTAACTAGAAAGGATACGCGTGCTGATGCCTATAGCATATGGATCTGCAGTGAGATGTGAATTGCGTGCGCCGTGGCTTGAGGAGAAAGAACAATTTTCTAATAAATGTTTGCATTCTCAATTTAGTTTTGGGGCTTGGTAGAATTCGGAACTGTGTTCCCAATAACTTACTCGATTTTATTCAGGAGGTGCATTTGTTTAAAGATGCTCTTGAGCAAACCATTTCAGGAAACAGCCATTACTTCCATAAAATGGCATGGATCCTTATCTATACTTTGTATGCATGGAAAAACAATAGTAATTTTCCCTGACACTCCCCTTTTGAAGAGATTACAAAATGTGAGTAGCACAGGTGCCAGTTCCATCTCGGCATGGGCCTATTCATGGCACAGCTACTTGAACTGAGCACTGTATGTTCTTCAGGAAGGAGGAGTGGGGCATTGCTGAGGCAATGTTTTCATCAGGAGGTACACAGTGTACCACTGTCATCTTCTGAGGTACAGCGTTAATTCTTAAACAGTAATTTCTGTGAATAAGTGCATCCAGTTTATTTAACTATTTAAACAATTAGAAATGTCTTTAGATGGGGCTAAAAGTGTAGATAATCCATATTAACTCAAACACATCTTTCCCTGGACACCTACTAGGTTAATTTACTGAAAAAATATCATTATTTGGTATTTATTATTTACTTTGTGTTGTATATTATTTGTTTGTTTCATAATTTTAACACCTTCTTTAAATTAGTTGGGTTTTGTTTTGTTCTGTTTTATTTTTAAGACCATTTACTGGGGCACCGTCCTCCAGGCTTGTTATGCATCTAAAACATTGTCAACAATCTGTGAGCAAAGAGGATATTAGCTAGGCTTACCATATGAAAACAACATAGGTATTTCAAGAGTTCTGAGGTCATTAAATGTTCTGCATAATCGTCTCATGTTTTCTAAGTGAAGCTAATGTTACTTTCAGGGTGTTTGCGTTGGGGAAAGCAGTTTTATCTGTTGGCTAAAGTGAGTGGGAATCTGGAGTTGTTCTTAGTTCTGTCTCTGATTATCTGAAATTTGGCAAATTGTTTCCTGTTCCTCAATTCAAGTTAATGTTTTGAGAATCTTAAATGAAAAAGTTCAGATAAAGGCAGTGTATTATTACTGTTCAGCTCAAATGTTCATAATGTTCATAAACTCTTCTACAGCAGAGTCCACAGAAATGGGAGGAAATCTAGTGTGCCAAATGAAGTCCTTCATTCTGCAAAACTGTGCAGAGAAATCGTTGCTTTTAGTGGAAATAAAGTTGAAAAAATACTGTAGGGCAAGTAAGAGCTCACAGATCGGTCTCCAGGTTGATGCAGATTTTTTAAATTAACTTTCTTTTTTTGTTTAATAAAAAGACTTCTTGAAGTAGAAAGGGCAAAATGAGAGTATTTCATGGACATCTTTTAGCCTATGCTGTGAAAGCAAAAACCTCTAGGGATAAGGGAAAACCTGTTTAAAGGAGCAATGTGGTGGTACATCATGAAGGTAAGACTACCCTGGAAGAAAGGAAGGCTTGCATCCCTAGAATGGTTCCAACCTTGGGAAGCAGTTGAGGCCCTGAAACCCCTGGAATTCGGTGCCTCCCTGCCAGAACTCAGTCCTTTCAGAGTGAGGCTTGGGGACTGCTTTTGACCCCATGTGTCCAGCTGAAGAAGGATTTGGATCCCACTGATGCTTGGAGCACGTTGCTCCAGGATTCCCCTCCAGGGGGTGTGTGTGGATTTGAGGGATGAAAGTTGGAGGATTTCCCTCCACTGGTGGGCAGGCTTTGTTAGGGCGAGTCCGAAGTAGTGCCTGAAATCTTCAAAAGGGACACTGGTGGTTCAGCTTTTCTGCAAAAACTTGCAATGGGTGTTACAGTGCCAGCTGATCCAAACTGCTTTCATCCATTTCCCATCACCTTATGCCTCTGTACAATGCTCCGTGCTATTGCAGAGCATTTTGTTTTCTGTTTGAATCAGTATGATTTCCACTGCATAGAAAAACTGGCTTCCTCTGCTCTCCTCAGCTTTCTGTTTTAATTCAGCCATTAGAAATTATTCCTAAGAGTAATTTTATTTCTAGTTTTAAACTATACATTCATGGTGTTGTATTTTCGTATTAATGTTCTTGCCTTTTCTGTTTCAGTCAAAAAGAGTGAACATGATTACTGTGATAGTAAACAAACAAAAGGATAGTAACATAAAAATTACAACTATTTAAACTGTCCTTGAATAGGAATCATTTGAATCATACTTAAAACTTAAGAGGCTGAACCAATGACTCTTCTTATCTATGATTAACTACTGACAGTTCAGATACCTGGTGAGCTGAATAAGGACTATCTCTTTATGTGAAGTACATGTCTAAAGATCAGGAATAATTACATTCCACATTAGCCTTCATAGCCTCCCTGACCTGGTTAATTAATTTTTTGCTAGGATAATAATAGTAGAAATAGATTTAAAGATATGCTTCATCATTAAGTATGTAACTGACCTCCAATTTTAAGAGCCGAACCTTTCATTTATTGCCTTTTGGAGACAGGTTAAGCTCCTCACAGCGAGCTCGCTGAAAAGGCACAAGCTGGAATCTAGTTATTGTCACTTCAGTTATACTCTCTGAGGTTGTCCCGCTTTGTAAACTGTATTTATCATTGACAAGCAAAAAGCGATTTATATGTTACTGTTCTGGCACTAGGGAATATTCTCCCCCACCTTTTTTTTCTTTTCTTCTTTTTTTTTTTTAATTTTTTTTTTTTTTTTTATTGATCGTGAAACTGATCCCCTTCCAGCAAGCTCTGAACAGGACCAAATAAAGCCATTGAAAGCAATTTGATACTTCTATTGGCAGGGTACGCAGATCAGATACTCCCTTGAAAGAGAGCGAGAGTTATAAACAAAGCTTAGAAGTCTAGGAATAGCCCCCAGCTTCAGCAAACCCTTAAAATATTTTGTAATTGTATCTTCAATCATGAATTAGCCAGGAAAAACAGACCTTTTTTGCCTTTATATTTCACTGCTGTATGCTGTTTTTAATTGCCCACAGGCACACTGTTGTGATCTTCTTTGGAAGTTTAAAACCAGGATAAAAATGCAAATCTAATTATTTCTTTTATCTAATCTAATTAACTTTTACAAGTAATGATAGATGCACTGTAGCCTGCATCAAACATTTTAATAATGATGTTTCTGGATTAAAGAATAGGTAAAACTACTGTAATTTATAAGCAGTCAAGATTATGGCAGTAGAAAATGTAAATTATTGTGATGCCTTAATAAACTATAGCTGCAGTTTATTAATTTACAGTAGAGAGGATACATTTCCCTTAAATTCCAGATCGCTTATGAATTGCTTCCCAGCTGTCATTGGTATCTTTTTTTCTTTTTCTTTAAACAGTTAAAAAACCCCCCAAAACAGTAATCTATGTCTAAGTCCCTTCTGCCATGCCGTTGTGTGCACATGGCAGAGAGCAGCGCTGTCAGGTGCCTGTAACTTGTCGTTGAACCATTGATTCGAATTCCCAGGGCTCTGCTGGGGGGGGTGGTGGTGTCACAGCATCTGTCCAGCTCAGAACTTGTCTAGTGAAAATGGAAACTTATCCAATGGAGGAAAGACAAATATGCTAAACATCAAAGTCAAATGTTTCATATTTTATTTATTATTTCATAGTGGCTTATTAATGAGCTCTAGAGTCCTTATTTGATAATTACCCAAGTGAAAGGTATTACAGGCCAGCTTTTTTCCAACAAAAGCCATCTTCATGGCTGGCTAGCTTGGAATTTTCTGTGTCAGCTGTGTAGAAAGAGAAGTGATGTGGGATCCTTACCTTCTCTGAGCAGCCTGTGCTTTAACAAATATTCTGACGATGTTCCCTATCCTTTATTGAGCCTCTTCCATACTAAAACTGCTTTGGTGCAACAGCGTGATGGTGGCCGAAGCAAAAAGACACACTGTGATAGAGGTTCTCCCCTCCTGTGTTACTCTTAAGCTTCTGCCTTTGCACCTTGGTCCCCTGTTTGCAAGGATCCCTCTAGCTGCTCTGCCCGAGGCCCCTGGAAACAAGATTTATCCTGACAAAGCAGAAAATAGTTCTGGATTTGACTCTTAAAACAGTCCTTAAAACTGTATGGAGTCTGGAGGTGGGGGGCTGGGTTTCTACAAATTTTTACTGTGACCTTCTAAGAGTTAAATAAGCTGTCTTGCAGTTTTGTAATTCACTATATGTTTTTTTTCTTTTAAATAGCTTTATTTCGCCTACCCGAGTCTAAACAAATTGTATTTAATGCAAAAATTAAGCCTTGTGTATCTCTTTCATATGACTTCTCTAATTATAGAGCAGTAAATGGTAGAATAGCATATGTTAGCAACATGAGCAGCAGTCTATGAAATGAACTACAAGTTAATAAAATGATCTTGTGGTGGTGTTGGCCAAATGTTAGCACACATGTTTCGGAAAGTGGTATTTCAACAGACTTGAAGAATAGGACTTTGGCACACGGGTGCCAAACGCGATCTGATGTGTGGAAATTAGTTAAACCAAAGTAAATGTCATTGTTTCTCAGGCTCGTGTTGGTGCAGAAGATGATAGTAGCTGCCCTCCCACTTTTCCTCTCCCACGTGTGTTTTAAAATTGGAAACGAAGGCACGGGCCTCCCCAGTTCAAGTACGGCTGCGTCGTTTGCTCTGGGCGTGCTGCAGTGCAATCTGGCCGAGGTTTAGGGGCTTGTTCTCAGCTGTGCCTCTGCCAAAGCAAGGGGCTAAAATCTCATTGATTCTATTGAGCCCAAACACTCGTACAGCAGCCTTTGCTTACAGACGGGCCTCAGATCTGAGCCCTCTCAATTTAGGGGCAGATTATAACCAGCTCCTGAATAACAGCAGAGGATCAAGCAAATATTTGCGATCCACCTGTACCACTGCCCAGGGGTCACTCTCGGCTGGTGGTCTGCCTGTTCCAGCCAAGCGTGGAGCGACGTGCTGTGGCAGCCCCAGGGCTGGCTGATCCAGGCACCCTGGTCTAGCTCCTGAGTGGGCTGGCAGAGATCGTGCCCCTCTGAGCCTTGCTGGTGCTGCTCCTCTGGCAGTATGGGTCTGCATCACCCCTCCTGTCAGCCTGCCGAACGTCATCTTCACAGTATTGTGATCCCTGGAAAAAATTAAATAATAATGCACTATTTGCTCCAGTACAGAAAACCAGTTTCTTTCCTAAGTGGTGTGTGCACAAGCTAAACTGGATAACTGGGAGCAGAATTTGAGCCAACTGGCAGCCTACCAACAGGGCTGATCCTGAGTAGTCTTACTTGCTTGAGCAACACTTGCATAGCCAGTATTTGATGCCTTGTCTACCTAAGTGTTCCTCACATAAGTAGGCTTTGCAGAACTGGGCATCTCCTATGAAGAAGGACTTAGAATATTAGTATTGTGCTTGGAATATCAAAGATACAAATGACGCAGGGGATTTAGGGGATGTAATTTGTTTTATTAGACAGACAGATGTAGTTGGAAAAAGCAGGCAACCTTTTGGGCACACCAGCTCTTTTTCAGGTCTTACATCAGTGTTACGCTGAAACATCCCAGGACTGACAGAAACTGTGTAAGATGTTGGCCTTTCATTTCTAATTAGTTACTTTTTCAGTGATGATTTTTGTGATTGACAACCGTGTGATGGCCAAGAGAGAGAACAATCAGGATTTGAATTACTTTTTTCTTTTTTCCTTTTTTTTCTTTTTTAAAAAAACCACCACACTGACACACTCATCAGAAGATAGTGAATAAAGAAAATAGTTAATAAATGTTAGTATTGAAATGACTTGATTTATGGATATATTCAGATATATAGGCAAGACTGGAATGTGATGATATCAGAGGTCAAAATTTCTGTCTGCAAAAGCAGGTATTTGGAGGAAAATGATGAAGTACAGCCCCACATAAAAAGGCCAAAAGCATTTAGCAAACAAATTGTAAAGTGCTTTTTGAAATCTCACAGTAAAATCTTAGATTTGCCAGATGGACTAAATCCTGGACTAAAGAATCAAAACGGTTTTTAGTTGTAATTGTGGGAATGCTCTGGAATGAAAGTGTATTACTGAATCAATCTGAGCATAAAAACTTATTTTAAATACATTTAATGTCATGACAGCAAGGAAGAAGTAAGTGCATTGCTCTCTGAATGCATTTAGGAATTATGAATTCACATAAAGAAAGTAGTACTATATGCAAACCGGTAAATGAGCAAACCAGGTGCTGTTAAACATTTGGTATACATTTGATGGCATGTATGTGAAAGTAAAGTGAAAGAATATTTCTAATATTCATGGTCTTATGCAACCAGCTAATCCAGACACTCACAAAAATGTCAAAGCATAGCTCTCAAGGAAAGGTGAATGGCCTTGCCTGGAATTTACCTATCTAATTTTAGTCATTGTTAAAGTAAAGAAAAGTTGGTTTATGGCAGCAATTTACACCCTATTTCCTTTTTTGTCTGTTACATTAGAACCCCCTCTCCCCAGATAATTAGATAATATAGTGGCTTGTGTTGCATGCAAGACTTTTGCTTGTTTGAAAGAACTAGTCTTTTATATAAATCTTTTATATATCATCTTCAGCGAGCTGGGCATTTGCACAGCTTGGGTAAATTATGTCTATATTGAGAAACTAAGAAGTTACACAGTATGCATTCCATACTTGAGGGATGGGAAATAAAAATTGATATACTGTGCGGCACATGATATAACACAGTGAAATATCTTTTAAATTCCGGAGGGATGCACTGACATCACCACACTTAATTCACATGCAGTAACTCCCACAAAATGTTATTAGTTTTAAATTGAAGTTTGTAATCATTCAATAAAAAGAAAATAAATGATGTAGACAGTATACAATGGTGCATTATGAAATGCTGAATTCATCTTATTCACCCACCCAAAATGACAGTATGTTAAGAAAACATTAAAGTTGTAACACCAAATAATAAAAGCAAAGACATTCACAGTTGATGGTGAAGTGTGAAATCGATCTTGAGACACATCACCGCCCCACATTATGGAAGGGAAGTTTTGAATTAGGGAATTTTATTTTGAAGTAATGTATTAGTCATTTTTATTCTGTAAAATGAAAGATTAACCAGCTGGAGGAACATAGCATTTGTTTAAAAGCTAGATCAGGTAGATCAATGTGTAGTGTGGGTACTCGCTACAGGTAACGAAATAGAGTTGGTAGTGCAGCGTATACCTAATAGCTGAAGCATGGACCGAGATTCCTTCTTTGACAAAGCAATTTATGGAATATAAATATAGAAGCAAACTTTTCTCAGAGGAGGAGGAATGGCACATGTTTTTTGCTCTGATGATGAGTGATTTGTATGAATAACTCTACTATCACATTTCTAGCTTTGTCTTTTCCATCTCATTGAATTTTATTGGTGATATATTTTCAGGATACTCATCTCCTCTGTAACTGCGTATCTGAGTGTCTCATAAGCTGAAGTGTATTATCCTCACAACACTCTTGAGGCAGAATAAAAAGCGTATAGATATTTGGGGGCATCTAATTTTAGATATCTAATTTGGGTGACTGAATTAGGACTTTTGGCTCCATATATAAAGCAGTCCAGGTGCTGTGAATTACCTTCTGTTGATTAGACAACGAGGTTCCTAATTTAAACACCTAAGTTAAATTTTCTAAGTGACTCGTTCCATTTATTATGTGAAATTCGACAGACCTGAAATCTGTGGTTTCAGAATTCACAGGGTGGTTCTCTAATGTCTTGATCAACTTTTCTATCATGACTTTCTGTCAGTTTATATCACTTGCCTTAATTTACGCTGACGGAGCTTTTAGCCAGAGTGAATCCATGTCAGTCATACAGAGATATAGTTGTTTGTTCCTCTCAACCCACTCCCCTGCCCCAAACGAAAACCATTTCAGCTTGCCTGAGTCTCCCCCTCAGTGGCCCACAGATAGTGGCCGAGCTGCTGACCAGAAGCGTAGCCACTATCATGCAGAAGGAGGCACGTGGAGGCACTACGCTCACTGAAAGAATCTGTACTTTCCTAAATCCATGTATTTTCCTTACAGGTGTGGAGCAACTTCCATGGCAGTGAAACATGCTTTGAACAGTGGCTTGTGGGGGAGAGAAAATAATTTCTTGTTTGAAGAATGCCTAGATTACTTGGCGGTCCCTCACATGTTTTGTAGGGCATTCAAGAAACTTACTTAAATTTTTTATTTAATCAAAATGGCTGCTTCTAAATGGAGATCTTGCATGCCACATTTTAGGCCAGAATGTATTTTTACAGCCAAGTTATAAACCTCTGAAAAAGGGGGCTTATAATGGAAAGGTTGACACAACATTAATTTTAGTGTTGTAAACGCAATGGTATAATTTTGGAAAAAAGCCTTTATAGCTCTGCTAAGATATTAATTGCAGGAAATTACAGCATATCCTATTAAAGTATTATGTCAGTGGCATACATAGCATATAACACCTTTGCATATTCTCCCTTGTTTTCACGGCAACATTTTGCATTTTGATCTGTAAGGAGTAGGTGGATAAAGTGGCTCAGAGTTTCTGGTGGTTTTTGCTTGGGGGGGACAAGCCAGCCTGGGTAACGCTTGCGTATGGCCTGCTCTGGGAACGGGCCTTTCGTTGACCAGGTAAATCCCATACGGGTATCAACCAATGAACCAAATTCTGCTGAAATTATAGCCTTGCCTTTGTTTTGTGACTTTCGGACCAGCAATTTGAATTTGGATCCAATCCTTACTTACACAAATCAGGTTTAGTCAGACTCTTTCCAGAACAACAACTACTTTTATGACAAACGCATTTTTACTGTTAAGGCCTTAGTTTCCATTTACTTATACTTACGGAATCATTCCTTACTGTTACGACTGCATAGCAGACCCAGTCTCTATTGATTTATGTTCAGTTAATTATTCAGAAATTAATTTTATTTACATATGGTGGAGGAGGAGCTATAGATTCCTATTAAGCTGAACAGCGTAGATATGTGCATTGCATTGTACAGTTTTTTATTTCTAAGAAATAGGATATTTATTGCATTTCTGCCACTTTTATGTTTGACAGGGCATGGTGTAATAGTATAATGTTTTCTTTACAAGAATTTGTCGCTATAAGGTAGTTATTTGTTAGTATCCAAGTTTTAATAGACACTGAATTGTTGCCTTTGATTATAGTCTAAGTTGGATACTGTTTAACTGTGGTTGCTATTTTTGACTAGAACAAACTGCTATTACAATAGTTTCTTGAGTGTCACATCTTTCAGGACAAGGGGCCACAACTTCGTATTTGTAAAATACCTCATGCTGAGTTTGTCATCCTGTTACGTTCTTTTCATTGCTACGTTGACACAAATTTGCAGTGAAAAATGTCAATGGTAACAATGTGCAAGGTTTTTTTTTTAATGTATAAATGGGGCCTGGGGCCTCGATACCTCTTTTCCCCTCTGATGACAGTGGAGCATACACAGTTCTTTACACATTAAGTCAGGACTCTTGTACAGTCGGTGAGTTTTTAAAAAGATGGGAGAAAAGGCCTTCTCAAAGACCCCACTGATACGCAAGTTCGTTGGGCGGTTGATGTTTCCCATTAATTGCAAGACTTGAGCATATAACCATCAGCTGTATCTGGTTTTACTTATCAAATCCAGAACTGCTTTTTCTCTGCCTGCTGAGCAGGGAAAACTCCATGCTGTACCAGTTTCTTTTTACTTGGGGCTCCCAGTATCATCAGAATTAAAGCTGTCAGAACAGTCAGCCCTCTTTATTTTGTGGTTTTAAATACAAAGCGTAATATTGTTGCTTGAGAAATGGCATGCTTTCAATGTATTAGTTTAAAATTGCGGAGTGGACAGAACAAAAAAAGGATCCCTGTTAATAGCAGGAATTGAAATATTGCTTTCACCATTTTGGGGAAAGAAGATACAACTCTGCGCTTTAATTTGGTTTTATTCTACACCACTAACTTGTCTTCATTGGCTTAATACTACACTCAAGTGTAAGGAAAAGTTCCTGCTCAACTTAGCGAGAGTTTTGCTTCATTGAATGCAGTGCAGGGTGCCATTTCCTTAGCTGGTGTTGTTCATGTTCTCTCCGCTTATGTCAGTCTAATACTAGAAGTACAGAATTAGGCCCTCTTTTTAAAAACAAAAAGAGCTCACGTGGAAATGACAGCATTTCATGTTGCCTTTTTTTATTCACTGTAAAATATTCCTCTGCTCTGTGTGTGCATTTATATTTGGGGATAATTGTGCCCATCCACCACAGAGCGCTTGGAGATAACTGTTACGTTGTGTATGAATATTTTTGTCTTGCATGTGGCTACTTCAGTTCTCACTTTGTGCAATTCATTATTTGTTTATTTTAGTCATCAGCATCCTTTTGCTTTTGCTTTATTCAGGATAGTTTAGATGCATCTTTGTGGTAACACTTTGTAAAGAACACAAGTAAAATTATTTCCTTGTTATATTACTTTCCTGTTTGGTTTGTTTTAATTGAGAAAAGACTCTCTTCCTTGGCAAGGCTACACATCTGTCATTTTATTTAGCCTGTTTTACTATCAGTTGAGATACACATACGTTTCAGATGTAACTTTAGGAAGAACAGAATATACTAGTAATTTATACAATAGACGTTGATGATTATTGACCATTAAAGAGTAATAAAACATTTCCTGTGTGAAACAGATGTAGTATCAAATGTCTTTATTTCTGAACAGTAAATGTTTCAGGTTTACTTCACAGACATGAACGTTATTGTATCAAGGTAAAAACCTGGCTACACTCTAGCAAACATAGGTCACCTCTTAATAAATGAATAGAGTTGCAAGTGAAAGAAAATAATACTTTGAAGAAAGTCCCAGGCTCATGTGTATATTAACCAGAGCAGATGAAATGATTTATTGGGTTTTATACACAATCTGTAAAGGGTAAGCATTGCTAACAGAATGAGTGGCAGCCTCAGGGAGCTGAGTAGCCCCCAGGGACCAGCCTTTGTTCCTCTGGACTTGACAGGCATGTGTCCCTGTTAAATGAGGGCTTAATTTCTCTCATATGTGCACAATTTCCAAGCTCAACAAAGGCAGCCGGGACTGGAGCTATTTAAAAGAGCCAGCTCAGGAGGAAGCATTCCTGGAGAAAGGGGATGCTAAGGGGCTAATTACTCACCATAGTTCAGCAACTGATTTTTTTATTATTATTATTTTTTCCCCCTAAGCAAGGTTTATTAACACGGAACTGCCAGTTTCATCTTACATAAACATACATTAAAATTACAAAGGTGTTATTTCTCTTTGTAAAATAGCCATTTTAAAGCTCCTGCTGACCAAAATTAAAATGTGTATTCATTTTATTTTGGGCCTGTATTGAAAATCTTCATCTTTTAAACTCATGGAAAGATTTTTTTCCACAAGGTGCAGAGAAATTGCTTCTCCAATGTCTTCCTCTCCTTTCTCAGTCTTTCCTTGCCTCATGTATAGTAGTAGGAGTTGTCCTCAGTGCTTACTGCATTCATGTAAATACAGTAATTAATATTGTCCAGATAAATGGTTCAGCATATGTAAAGCATATTAATATTCACGTAGTTACATATCTAGTGTCGCATGCTTTTTATAAGCCTCTCACTACATACTTAAATATTTATTTAGACCCAGCAGACCTTTGTGGTGCCTTTCAAGTAGTCTAGTACCTACTTGATACCCCACACAAGAAGCATGACTTCCCCCCCCCCTTTTTCTCATGTGGGGCTTGGGTCACTCCTGAGTTGCTGGCGGTTGTTCTCTGGAGAGAATAGGGCAGACATTTGACAGAGTGATGTCATTTTGGGTTTTTAAGAGTGGAAAACACAGTTTTCTTTGGACAGTGTTGCCAAACTCTGTTGTTACCTTGAGAGAAAGGTAAGCCACTTCAGTGCAACAGGTTGGAAAACGTTGTGGTGACCATTAGCAAACCACTTTGTCAAGAAATACTGTGTGGTTTCAGGCTATTCCTATTGAGGAACAAACAGGAAAAATTCTTGTGAAACAGGTAGCCCATTTGATTCTTCATGATCGAAACATACTGATCCTCTTAAAACAAGAACTCAAACAGGTGGAAAAAATTGCTCGGTGGGGTCATGGGCTGAGCAGGCTTTACCATGGCGTAGGAGAAGGCTTGTGGATGTGTGGCACCAAGGCTGGTGGCCAATGCTCAGGACGCAGTGTGTGTACATTTGTGAAAACTGAGACGACTCTTAACAATTACAGAGTGACCAAGCAAAAGCAGCTTGCTTTTGGATTGAGACAACCCTTCCAGTGTGAAAGGGGTAAAATTGAGAAAAATTGAAACTGGAGCATCTAATACAGCACTGCTTCCAATGTTATAGAGAGAGTTTGCACAGGTAATAGTAGACATTACCCCTTTGGCACAGATCCTATGAAATCTTTGTGAGATTACTCACTGTCTAATGTTACAGACGCTTTTATTTTTTAATATTTTTTTAATTGGATCCTTCATGCATGTTTTATGGGGCCTTTTGTGTTGGCTTGTGGGTTTTGGGTTTTGTTAGGGTTTTTTTGTTTGTTTGCCCTAACAGTGATATAGGTTGATACTCAGGCAGTTTCAAATCAAAACCGAACAAACCAAAACTGACTGCTTTTTTTATCAAGTTAGACATTTAGCTTTGGAAGCAAGACTTAACCTTTCCAAGGCTAGGATGGTAAACTATGCAACGTTCTGTCTTTCCTTGCATGGTTTCTTTGCTGTGTGTTTTTGTATGATAAACTTATTTAAAATTTTTACTTCAAATGGCCACCTTTAGAACCAGTATACTATTATATTATATTTTATTATTGTTATATTTCCATCATAAACATTATAAGTATCACAATTGTTTTGGAAATTTCAGGTGAATCCTATAGTCTCGCAGATATATATTAGAGAAAAATTGTAATTAAAAAAATTGGGGTTTTTTCCCAATTTAAATATTTCTGATCCATTACATAACCTAGGCTTCATAAATAGGTATCCTCATAGAATAACAGCAAATAATCTGATTTTATTCTTTGAGCTTCCATTGCACCTGTAGGAAGGTGGTGAATGTACAACCTACAGGTTGCAGAATGCTAAGATTGAAAATAGTTGCAAACTTTTACATGCTTTAAATCACCCCTGAGGAGATAGTGCTCTAGCAGTAAGAGGAATTAAAGATTTTAGAGGTACTATTTTAAATGAAAAATCTACATTCTTTCTTTCTGAGAAGAATGGAACAGGTGATGGATCCCTGGGATGGGATGCAGGGCTCTTGGTTTACCTACTCTTTCTTTTCTTTCCTTTTTCATGCTGAAGAAGGGGATAATAGTAACAGGGAGGAGTGTTAGGTTTCCTTGCGGTTTGTTAAGAGATTTCTTTTAAAAAAGTCGTTATTAAGTAAATAAACTTAAGTTTATTTCACCAAGTAAAGGAATTCTGATTGGATAGAAGTCACAAACCTGACCCAGATCCTACCAACTTCTGTGCAAATCGGGAATAACTCCACAGAATAGAAACAGTACATCTGCCTTCATCCTGGTAACAGATTTACAGCTGTCAAGGCTTAGAGTCACCCATTTATTTCCTTTCTCCCTAGAGATGACAAAGTATATAACGCTTGATGAACTGCAGCTTCCAGGAACATTCAGATGTTAATGCTACAAAGGCCTACATTGCAGGTTGAAATCTTGCCTGGATTAAAACTCTGCTTTGGATGGAGTTAAGGAGCTACATATACACAGGGGCATTTGGTACTGTTACAGGGCCCAAGGAAAATGGTTTAAAATGGATTCCATGCAGATTCTGACTAAGCCTTTCTCTAAAGATTTGTTTCCACTTTCTGGAGGAGGAGGGGTTACCAAGAGACTCTCTTGCCATCTGATTACGAGAAAGCACCTCCTAATCAGAAAGGAAGGTCCCACACAGATTATCTTCTTGTCATGCTATGACAGGACCCAGATTCCACTGAGGCTTTTGTGAAGAGCTGTGGAGAGTATTAAAGCCATGGCTCCACAGTACTTAACTTACTTAACTTAGCTTTTTTTTTTTTTTTTTTAACAATAGAAAAAAAGAAGATGAACTCATGTTCACTGTTTCCCGCTAAGAATGAACTTCTATTCCCTTGATGCATTGTTGTCTGGATACCAGAATGAAATGTTAATCATGTAAAAGTAGTGTGTCAGTCTACTGAAGAGAGAAGGAATAATCAACACTTCTCTCTCACATTCTTGCTACCTGAATCATTTGCCTCGGTGTTCAACTTCTCCTCCCCACTTCTTAGATCTTTTTCTGTATTTACAAACAGCCGCCTTTGTCTTGTGGGAGGTTTATTGCTCCTTTGCAGCTCGCTTTCCTAAAATGGTAGTAATGAATGCAAAATTCAAAGAGTTGACCTGCCTGTTTGTTCCCTGTGTTTGTCATAGCTCTTAGTTTTAAAGAAAAACTAAAAAGAAACCCCAAACCCCAAACATTTTTTACCTTGATTTCCTAAGGAAAAGGCTTTTCAATAACTGTGCTGCCAGACTGCCTCTCAGGGTTCCACCTGAATAGTTTTTGGACACATTAGGTAATTGGGTAACCACAGCTGAGATCCAGGAAGAAGCCTGAAAGGTAGGGCATTCGGTTAAGTCTCCTGAAAACAGTTAGTGGCCCTGATAAACCCTTTCAGGTTGCCCTGGATGTAAACACTTTAATCTAATCTCTTCCTGTCTTAGAATTTGAAGAATGTACTTAGGAAAGAGATACTAAAATGCCCTAGCTTCAGGAGAAGTCTTGATCTGAGCTTATGCTGCAACAGACAGCGGAGAAGCAAACCTCTGAGTGTACACCTCATGCAAAGCCATGGGAAAGAGGCATTCATAAATCACATTGCTTCCCAGACGGCGCTGGATGTACATGCACTTCCCATGGAAACAGAGCCTTGGGTACCCATCAAAATAATGTCGTCTTTCCTTGTTGCAGAGGGTCTGCGCATGTCAGGGAACACAGAATAGAAGAGATTTAATTTCTGGTGATATGTTCCATCTTACCCTACATATTTTCTGCAAATTCACTGGTGAGAATTTTGTCTGAAGTTTCAGTGATTTGCTTTGAATGTGTTGCAGGAAGATCTTACTGGGAGATTTTACTGTAAAGAGACAGCCCATCTGTCACCTGCTGTAGCTACCAGGTTCTTCCCTTTGTTATGCTTGCACTTGTGAGGCTTTGTTAAAATGTTTTCCATTTATTCACAAGCAGATTTGTGAAACTAATGCTTTCTGAACTTCTGGGGGCAATACTGTGAATTTGTTGACAATAATCCTATCTAAATTAAATTTATGGAACCCACCAGAACAGTTACGGTTTAGATGCATTTGGGACTTAAATTATATTTTTTGAAAGTAAGTTTCAACTCATTTATTCCTTTTCATATTGCTCCATATTCTGGGAGCAAGTGTTCTAACCTACATGCCAGCAACAGAAGTGCTTTTATTTCATTAGAGTATCGCTAAGGTAAGAGGGTTTGAAAGACATCTGTAGCCTCCACATTCAATCCATAAATTTTAAATTATTTTTCAGTAATCCACAGCTAGAAACAGTTAGCCTTAAAATATACTGAGCTATTTTTGTGTATCATAGGAAGGAGGTATAACCTGTGTCTGGACAAAGTCTGGCACTTTGTCAAGTACTTCACTATTAATTTTTATCTCTGGTCCATAATTTTCTCCTGACAGTTTGTACTTTTTTTCTCATGTGTTCATTGATAGGTTTATGATCAATCCTGTTTCTAATGTAAAAGGCTTCCTAGCTGTATAACCACATCAGTCCAGCTCCTCGTAATGACTCACCTGCATTCAATGATCTTGCTACTGGGGAAGCTGGGCAAACTTCCTAACCAGAAGTGTCAGAGGAGAAAAGTGTGGTGTGTTGGAGGAATGATTGGGGGGATCCATCTCTTTTATTTTTTATGATGCTTAAGAGGATGCAGTGTCACGAGAGGATCTTAGAAACTGTGTTGTAACCCTCTGAGGAAGCCACTTATTTGCGGCTTCTCTTGGACTATTAGTTCTAGACTCTCTCTTGTTGGCTGAGCTTATGTACTCCCCAGTCCTGTTTCAGGATTGATATCCCACCTATGTGCCCAAACAGCAAGTGTACCCACTGCCTACTGGCATTGTTACCCCCTGAGGGACATGGTGTGCACCATGGCCTCCATCCTGCTCAGCTCCTCAGGCTTCTCTTGGAAGGAAAACCTGGATGTGGGAGGAGTGGAGCAGAGCCCCGTCTGCCCCTGCCGTGAGAGCCAGGCCTGGCACGCGGGCACTCCGAGCCCAGGGCTGTGCAGGCACACGTGAGCGGAGGCTCGGCCTGGCGGAGGCACAGCAGGACGCTTTGGCCTCATGTTTAAACAAGGCCTGACTGAAAATAGCGTGTTCCTGTTATACCCAGCGCTTGCTCATTTATAGTGTCTTACATTTTCCATGGCTCCCAGACTGATACTTCACAGCTCAGGGTCATCTTCCCATACGGCAGGAAGCCCTACAGATCCTGAAATCTCCATTCATCCCAGGAGAAAGCGAAGAGATCAGTAGCTATATGATTCAATTCACTCTCAGGGTTTTTTAGTGATTTTAGTGAGTAAAACAGGTTCACAGAAAAGGGGGCACCAGAGCTGGCAAGAAAGTGTGCATGGAAGCGAGTGCCTGAGCGCAGAGAAAGAGGGATTGGAGAGGGAGCACTGGGGCAAGGGGACCCTCCACACCAGGGCGTGAGGTGTTGCACTGTGCAAGATGCACTTCAAAGTGGCATTTAAGATTGTAGGGGCTCTAATATTTTTCCTTGTGAAATTTGTTGTCTGTGGCATTATAGTCAGTACTATAAAGACACCTTGTTGTAGCACAGTGCAACGACAGCAGAAGAGCTTCACTGCCTAGAGCTCTCTCAGTGTTGCCGTTGCAGTAGAAAAGGAAGATAGCAGATTTGTGTCGTCGGCCTGACCGCCTCTGGAAATGAGCTGCATGCAGCTCTGAGTTGTGCGAGTGAAGGTGCTCATGCCACTAACTTTAAGCTTGTTGGCTGATTTCAGCTGAATTTCATAGGAAGATGGGCATTTCAAAGAAAACTAAGTTCCCACAGTCTTTTAGAAAGTGAACAGCTAGACTGAAGTGAAGGATTTTTTTCCAGACTCCTTCAAACAGGTTGGGTTTCTTACCTCTGCCTTTACACGAAACGTTGCTGTGTGATGGTTTCTTGTTGAATGAGAAAATCCAAATGGACAAGAGTCCTTACCTTACTAAAGCAACCACAGAAAAGCTTCAGCTGAAGCTTTCACTTCAGTAGACACTAAATTCAAGTGCCTGAAAGTCAAAAATCTGTTGGGCTGTATTCGCCCTTGGGCTTGTGAAACTTCTCGTGTCACTCATTATTTTAACAGTTTGTGTTACAGAAGCAAACAAGGAATAAAGTGGAGATATTAACTGCCATCAGTTGATCTGTGAACTGTGACCTGATAGCAGCTCCAAAAGAAATCTGCCTATTTGGAATAAATTTTGCTGCAGAAACCAATTCATGAGTAGAAGACAAGGGAAATCACTCTCAAATGATGGTCTCAAAGTGCTTCCTGTAGTGAAAGAAAAGTCATGAACTGAAAATGTCTGATCTTTTGGTTTCCATTCAGTACTTCAAAGAGGAATTATTGGTGTGTTAGAGAAGTATTTAAAATGCATATGTGAATGCACAGGGGTATAAGTGAAAATACGGAGTAGCAGTAGAAAAAAGTTTAACACCCTTGAGTTTGGGGTAGCTTCTTTAACTGAAAAATCACAAGTGGATTATACACACATCATACCATCAAAGATACTGAATTTGTTTTGGCAAAAAACCATACAGAAATATTAAGTAGAGTGGTGGGAAAAACTGAAAAAATGAAGAAAGTTCTGAATAATAAAAAATACAGTATTTATATAGGTCATTCCTTTATACTGACAGAAATTTTTACAGAGGGGGTAGTTCTTAACTTATATGGATACCGGAACATGAGTTTCTTCTGACTAATTATATAATTAATAGGAGGCGAATTTTAGGTATAGTATTGTGAAAAATTTGCATGATACATAGATACCATGCAAAGGTGGGCAATAGATACATATGCATGACGAACCTCTGTCTACACTGGGTTGTCTTTGAGAAATCCTCTTTCCTCTGTCCGTTAGTTTGTTCTGCCCTTTTTTGTCTGTTTTCTTTTACCACTGCTCTCATTTCTTACTTGCCACTTCTGCACATGAAATAATATCAGGTTATTATTCATAGACATGGTTATGGAAAGGATGGCTATTGCACAATTGTTTAATTTATTCATTGTTTAAAAGCACTTTGAAAATCAAAAGTGTTACCAAAGATCTAAGCATTATTTTGAAGAAAATGAAATCTATGCAGCGGAGATGTTCTGAAAAAATCTGTTGTTAATGATCTTTAATTTTGAAGTAGTTTTTTTACATTGTTTATTTCTTGAATTTAAAAAATAGCTACAACTGATTTCTACAGTCACCCCTAGATTCCAGCAGTTTACTTCTACCAGATACCCTGGGTATCCTGGGGGTATAACTACATCTAGTCCCATTCTTATTGCTCTCATACGTACACACGCATAAACTCTGCCCAGCTGCACTATATCAGACGGTGCTTTTATTGGGGATAACTGGTGACAATGTAAACCATGAGAGAGAAAGAGGTTCACGTGGTTTCTACATGTCACCAGAAAAACAATGTTAAAAATACAGTTTAACAGCATGTATAGTTCTGGTGTTGCTGTTTTTTTGTAGCAGGTGTGTACCAGTGAAAGAACATAGGCCCAAAAAGCAGCGGTTCGAGGGTTTTTTTCAATGTACTTCAAAATCTGAGCCAGCAGGTAGGAAATATGGGAGGCAGAGCTCAGTTCACTGCTGAAATTAAAATAGAACTCCTTTTAAAACGCATAGTCCTTTTGTATAAAGACAGAAAAAAAACCATCCATGCTTTCCTGGATATTTTTTTTCCCCTTGAAATATCAAATATTGAATTGCAAGGCACTGATGGAGCTGAACTGAGGCTATTGGAACGGTACTGGAGTAGAGCCAACCCCCCTCAATGTGTTGGAGGTTTTGCCATGGTATGAATGACCTTAGACTCTTTAGTCACGATCGCTTCTGAGAAACAAGGGATGTCCTTCTCCCTAAAGAACTGAATAATCTTGCTAGATAAGACTCAAAAGAAGGGTTGCAGAAAAGATGCTTTATTTACCCTCTTTCAGAGGCAAGAAAGTCAGAGACTGAAGTGACTTGCTCGGCATCTCGCAGGAAGCCCGTGGAGCTGGGGATGAGCACAGATAACCTGCCTCTGAGTGTCGGGCTCGGAAGACCACTTTAAAATGTTTTAGAACGTGGCTTCATTAATCTGTTAAGTAGGGTCTGAATGGCGTGGAAGACATGGGCTGGGGAACATGCTAGGTACATAATATATCTTCAGCGTACGTATATGGTATTTTATAGGAGGTATAAACTCCTGGGTTGCCATTTCAGGCATAGGTTAATATCACTTACAGAGTGTCTCAGAACACTGAGCATACATTGGAAAACACTGAAGAAAGGGAGTTTTTAGATTGCTAATGATTTCCTTTTAAGGAACATGTGACTAAGGGCTGAGAGAATTTGCTGCTGAAACTGCTTACTACAAGCCTTTGAAAATTCCCTGTCTAGTTATTCACATAGGAAATATCTGGTTGCAGGCATACTTGGCTGCGCAGGCTTCCATGAGTACCCCATATTTATAAAGCCTGCTCATTCAGGCCTTTGAATGGAGCAGTTGACAGAAAGAAAGTCATTTTGGTGAATTCTTTTTAAATATATCGCGAACTTGCCTCTTGACTTTTGGATGTGATGCTTCGTTGTGATTCATGCAAAGTACAAAAGCCATATGCCACAGACACAGATAAACACAGAGATGAAATATCACTGGTTCATTTAATTTTTAGTATCACTGGTTCATTTATTTATTTTTTTCACTAGTGATAGTATTTTTACCCTGTACCTGCCTTCAAGTTTGGGGTCCTTCCTGAAAAACTATACTCACTTAAGGCTGTATTCTCAGAGGCTTTTGGAAAGTGGCCTGGAAAAATTGTTTTCCTGCCTGTTTGCACTAAACAAAATCACAAATTGTGCCTGTTAGTGAGTGTGTCTAAGCCTTCAGTTCTTTTCTGCATTTTCGGCAGTACTTGAAAAGTATTTTATCACTACTACTCTTTCAGCCAGTAATACTAATCTGTTGCTGGAATTCTTTTAATTTCACCCTTAGTAAGATTAATTTACATGCTTTGGACTTAACTAGAATATATGTAAATGTCCGCAGACCGATTTTCATGTGAGGCTGGCGTGATTTTCTGACTTTGGATCTGCTAGCTGTTGATTCACTTTGAGTAATTCAACACAAAAATAAAGAAGTGGTTGTACAAATCCTTGCGAAATGAAATCACCAAGTTTCCTAGAGGTCTGCTTTTTAATTATCCTTCTCTTCACTCATGGAACGGTTGAAAATAAATTTCGTGTAAGATAACTACTATGTGTATTTCAGAAAGATATATGTTCAACTTGCCACAGAAATCCAATGCGATCATTGCTTTCTAAATATTATTAAATTATCTTGAGCATCTTACTGACATATTTTAAGGTCCTGATACTTCTCAGACCAGCCTGGTTTTACTCCACCAACTTTCAGGGTGCAACTTATGGCAGGAGCAATTTATTCCAACCGTTTCTTTTCAGGTGAAGTTGAAATCATTGAGAGATCTAATTCCAAAGTACACCTGCAAATGAGGCACCCAATTGGGGTTAAAAAATTTGCACCTCCATTTTATGGCACCTATGGCATGTGGATCCCCCAAATTTGTTCGTTTTTAAGTAATCATAATAAAATACTGGTTTTATTAAATTTGGTGAGAAAAGCTGATAGATGCACACCAATATACAGTTATGCAGAATTTAAAATGCAGATTCCAAAGGGTTGAAGAGATCAAGATAGTCTGTCCTTTTGCATTTTGCATCAGTAATTTTGAATGTAACAACAATTTGGAAATTCACACATAGGCTAGTTGTGTCCGGGTATGTAGGCAACCGAGAGCTCACATTCAGAGAAAATCATATGCAAAAAATTGCCAACATAAATCATAAAAATTTGCATAAATAGTTCATGTTTCTTACCACATTTTCTCTGCCTGTTTTCATGCAGAATATTAGATGCCTTCAGAAACTGTTGTGCTAACTCTACAGTACAAAGAATACTATACTGGTCTCGAGCATTTCAGCTTCATTGTTATCTGTATAGCTCAGAGCAAGAGAACTGCAAGCATGTAGTATAAATGAAGAGGGGGGGGGGGAGTGGAGGGAAATCTCATGAAAAGGAAGGTCTAGCACCAGAAAACTGACAGAAACATGAGCAGCTAATTGCTGTAGGCTCCATACATCTTGGAATGACCTAAGGGGATATCAACAAATCACTTTCCACTGGAGTATAGTAACAGCAATGGCATAACAGTGAAATCACTGGCAAAAACTAGGGGAAAAAAATCTTTAAAAGTATTGGCATTAGCATGTTAGTGAGCAATTCTTTTTCCATTTTAATAGTTATTAATGTGCATGTTTGCATTTAACATCTGCAAACCCTCCCTTCCCACTTTTCTCCCCCTCAAAACAACTGGTGGTGTGGTAACTGGATTTTATGTGTCTATCTCCAATTCCCTTATGGACTTGTGATCCTGGATAATATTTTCTAATGCTGACACCCAAAAGGTAAGCTATTTGGCACTAGTATTTATACCTTTTTTCTGCTCAGAACTGAAAAAGTCAAATAAAAAAAGAGTGATTTTGCATTTAAACAATTAGAAATTATATTTCTTTCTGGATCACATGTTCCAGGTTGCTCATTTCTAAAAAGAAAAAAATGTTCAGAGTTTAAATAAATTAATTAGGCCATTTTGCAATAATTGTTGAAAGACAGCATGTAAAAGAATTTGGAAATATATCCCTAGTAAAGGCCATTCTTTTCTATTTTTGCAGAACTCTTCAACCCCATAAGCTAAACCAATTTTTGTATGTGATGACAGATATGTTTCCCAACAATTTTATTTGGCCAATACTAAATATTTAGTGGTAGATTTTACATTATTCCCATGTTTTGTTTTCTCATGGGCAGTATTGAACCTCAAATATATCATCAGCATCTTTGCTAGGTAGCTTGGCTTCAAAAATAGGTTTCTCCATGATTTAACTGTAATACTGGTTGAATGACATTAGCTGGGTAACGTGTAGTGAACCAAATTGCTTTGGGAAAACAATGCTCTCTTGTTCTCCTTCCCTCAGACACCCGCATGTTTTGCCAACGGTTGTTGCCATTGTATTTGATGAGAATTTGAACATTTTCTAAATCAAACTTCTTTTTGCATTTCAACTGTGTTCAACCATTTTTAAATGCAGCTGGTGCTAGCAGTTACAGCATGATTTTTGGACTAGTATGGGCAGATTTTGTTGCAGTTGTCAATCTTAAAGCTTTTATTTCTAGTGCATCTCCAGCATCATGTCTGAAATTTGTTTGCAGTGAACTCAGGCAACAATATAATTTTATAACATGGTTCTGAAACGTTCTTTACACAAAAACCCCTCTGTGCTTTGCAAGGAAACTGTGGCTGACAGAGTTGTAGCACCGTTGTGTTTTAAGACTTTCTTTGAAGGCATTACTGTCTTTCCCAAAGACATGAATACTGGTGTAGAACCTCATTTGTGCCAAAATGATATTACTTTTTTCCCAAGGAGTCTAAATGGAAGGGGAAAAAAAATCTACATATATTTGATGACCAGTAACGGTATCACATAGTTTAACTACAAGACTACGTTGCTATAGTTCCAAACATTTTCTATGTTTGGAAAAAAAAGAATACATTAAAGAATAATAAGGACTACAGAATATATGTTAAGATAGTCCATATTTAATCAACATTTGTAGGTGCTAGTGTCTCACTACTACAAAATCTACTTTTGAAATGATCTTTTATTTGTAAATGATCTCATGCCAACCACAGGTACAGCCATATTTGTGGTTTCCCCCAGATACTGAATGATGTTCTGTAGTGGGGTCAAGCCCTCTCATGACATTTCGCCATTGGAAACGAAAGAAAACATTTGTGGTGTGAAACAACAGCATATACTTGACCCTCCAAAGCATATCCATTTATAAATGGATAAAAGTGACTATTTAAAGTTGTTTTATAAGGGAACCACTGTGCCCGCCAAAACCCCCTAATTTACTGTTTGAAAAAGCAAATGATGTGTGGGCACAAGAACATGCATTTTTAAAAAACATCTGTGGTGTTCCTTGTGTTGCATTTGATCTTAGTGGTAAAACAACAAAACCGAGTTTGAGAGGGACATTGCTGCCATCCTATTTTTAATTCACCATTATGTGTTAAAATAACCATTAGTTCAGCGTGAACAATCGCAGCCTTGCTTTCAATGGTTGCTCAGGTATTTCTTTTAAACCAGTTTATAATTTTACAGTTTGTTTTGCGTAAGGGGTGCAGCCCTAAATGTAGATTGGGGAGCTGGTGGTAACCCAGGCACATTCCTTTCCTGCTCCTATTTGCTGTAGGGAAGAGCATGAATGAATGAGACAAAGTGTTATTTCACCAGCTTTTCTGATCTCCTTATGTGTATGGGAAGCCACATCGAAAAATTTGTTGTTTGGGTCAGCCAAGGCTCTCCATTCTGCCCTCTGCCTTCTTGCATGCTCACAGGAGCTGGTGCAAGGGCATGATTTGAGAGTGCTACAGCAAGAAGGTGTGTTCCTGCCCATCCTTGTTTCCCTGCTCAAGCAAAGCAAGACAATGACACTCAACCCCTTTTTGTTTAATAATATTTTTTTTCTTTTTAATACCCTTTGTCTCCAAGCATAATTATAGTTTATAAATAGCTTATAAATGTTAGTAAGTGTCGAAGTGCACTTGCCTGTATGGAACTCTCCAAAGGTTATAAAATAAGAGAAATTGATTGGATCTCAAGCAAAACAAATCGGTGGTAAGATGTGGTTTTGAGGCATGAGAGACTTTCAGAATGTATTTTTAAATAATCTGGATGTAAACAGATTAGTTGAAGACAACTTCAGTAAAGATAGCTTTCTTGAACCATCTACAAGCATTTTGTCAAAGAAAGCTGAACTATGACTAATTCTGAGAGTGGTATGAATTATTAGGTGATGAATTTTAAAAGTAGTGTCCAGATGTAAATAGTGAAAGCATCCAAAATATTACTCAGCAGCTGCAAGAGCTATAGGAAAAGCTGACATGACAAATTTAGTCATTTCTTAATCACTTTCGTTAGGCGGTATTGTCAGTTCCAAGAGGGAAATTTTCATCTTGATTTACGCCTATAATAGAAATGGCTGAAAACTGAAAAGTTCTCCAAACTGTTTACTTACAAAACACCTTTTAGGTCATTTTGGAAGCTTCCTATGACCTAGCAGTAATGTTCTTTACACATGGGAGCTCAGAAAATACACTTTCAGACAGCTTATATCAACAAAGCAATTTTTTCCACCTAAAAAAAGTGACAACATGTGAGCAAGTGGTAAAAACTGGCTTAAATGTATTATTTACAGCTATATCAAAATTTATTAATTAGTTACCTTTGTTTTAAATAAAATTGATAAAGCAGAAAGTAGAGGTTAGTATGAATTCTGCAGTAGCTTTCAGATAAAAGAAGCAGTGACCCAACTCATTAGCCCTTTGATTTAATATATTGACACTTGGGTACGAATAATTCCGTTTAGTGGCTTTTGCTTCCCAGGGATCAATTTAATTAGTTATAAAATGTGACTTCATGTCAGGAGCCAGAAGAAATGCTGACGTTAAATAAAGTCATACGCAATTTAAACAATAAAGCTATCGATGCCTGGTTAAAAGTTAATGATGCACAAAAAATGGCTTAATAGAGACAACCTCAGCAATGAAAGTGATGGTAGGAAAATTAAGCTAAGTGGATGAATGAGAAATGGTGATGTTGTTGGATTGTTAAAACAAATTCATGGATGGCCTGATGATTCTTTTCATAGTGCTGTATGTTTCTGATTTAAATACATGTTTGAGGGTAACCCTGTACTTTCCTATTAGGGGTGACAAGAAGTGATCTGAAACCTTTCTCCTTTCGATTCTAGAAAAGGACAATTTACCTGTGCACATTCATCTTTGCTGTATCCCCCCGGGCTACCTTGGGATGACCATAATGACCTCCTATTCTAATATTACAAGTACTAATATTTGCACAGTTGGTTGAGACCCCGGTCAGGATCAGTGTCTTATTACGCTAGGTGCTGTTTGTACACTGTGCAAATAAGAAAGGACAGTTTGTGCCCTGAAGAAGGGTAGAAGCTAATGTTGAAGCACCACATCCTTTCAAACCCCATTTAATGCTGTAGATGTAATCTACGTATGTTATCTAAGCAGAGTAAGAAGGCTTATGAAGAAAATAGCAACCCATAAAATTGTTGGAAGTACAATTCGTCCTTCATTTTTCCTTCTCTTGCTCCATACAAACACACAGATGCACGAGAGCCCTTCAAGAACCGTGGTTCCATTGTTTTCACATTTCCTAGCCTGCTTTGAGCATGGCAAGGTAAAAATCCACGCTAGATGTCTTCAATAATAACTTGCAAGTCCATATTCAGACTTTGAGCCAAATTAAGAAAAAATAATTCTCGCCTTTTTATGAGTAGTATGCGAGGATTTTTCAAGTGGCGGTGGTTGTTTCTGTTTCAGTAAAACAGATTTAATAGTGAATTGATATGGTCACCTCATTTAAAGGTGCATAGACACTCAGCTGGATATGCTGAATAGATAGGTCAAAAGAAAATATAGAGAAATGTGATTCCTTAGCTTAAAAATGTATGTGAGTTAACTGTCTATGTCTCTGACATAGAAATTATGATTAAAACAGCACAAAAAGCATTTAATTTGCTTGTAATTTATCACTGTTCAGATGAGGCTGGAGTTGGTCCACCTGTGGGGGAAAAAACTGCTATCAAAATGACGTTGAGTTAAGCCCTCTTATGTTTTCCTTTGTACTAATCCTTTCGGGGGCAGATGGGTTTGCTTAGCAAGACCAGTTGTGAAAAGGGACAGTGAGTGGTGAAGTAGGCATTTAGATAATAATTTTTAACAATTTTACGCAATCGGGCTCATCCATAGACTCCTAGAAAGCTGGAAGCCAAACAGCAGGCAGCAGTTATTACCTGCTAAAAGCATTAACAGTAGCTACGGTAACTTGCTGAAGGATAGAGGGGATATGCCTTAGAATAAAACCTCTGTGTGTCAGAGGGATTTTCAGACTGTACAAGAGTTATGTTTTTTTTGCTAATGTTAGGCAAACTGTTTTGTCTTTGCATTGACTTTACATTGGCCGCAGCCTACACAGAGGGAACTGCTGGAAAAAAGGGGGACATTAATACTTTTTACTGTGTGCGGGCCAGCCAGTAGTTAGAGAGGGGGCCCATGTTTTCTTAGGGCTCAGATGGCAAAGCTAAGTATTCAGCCTATGGCAGGAAAAAAGTGCCTTTTTTGTTTTCTGGCTGGAGAGTCCAAGCATTCCCAAAGGAACACAATGAATGGCCCATTTTGTCTGACACTGTTTCGTAGACATAGAATTCTTGTTTTTTCATAATTATTCTTGCCCGTCACTGGGTGTGCACATGACATTTGAGCGTGTTTTAAAGTCTTAACACACTCATGTGCCTGCAATAAAGTTACTCATAACAATCCAGGCTTTCTGCAGACAACAGAGCAGGGTCTGTTGTTTTCACAAGTCACAGCAGCTGGGAGGCAATTGTGAAGACAACAGCTTAATCTAGCTGGAAAATACAGGAAGAAGAGAATATACACTCAATTTCCTTCCATATTATTGCAAACAATGCAGAGGGCTTTTTTTGTTGTGGTTTTTTCTTTTCTTTGCTCTGGGTGGTCTGACTAAAAAATGTGAGTGGCGTAAAATACACTAGTAAATGTACTTTGAATTTTCAACTTGTTGCATGTATTCATGCTGATGGGCCTAAATCTGTTAAAGGGTGAAAATATTAATCTATGTGAGCGCTTTAAAAATCATACAATAGCAGCCTTATTTTGACCTCATCTACAGGGTGTTTACACTGGTGTTGGTTTACAACATATGTTGCAGTTGCTTCTGAGTTACACTGGTATAAATGAAACTGAAATCAGGAACTTAGGGAAAATCTGATTGCTGAAAACTTCCATTTGAAACAACATCAGTTAAAGGAAAAATAAAGCTAGACAGTCTTAGATGTTTTGAAAGTCGTATTTTAGCTTCTGTGTAAAAGGACAAGGGCACTCCGTAATTTGTTTCCTTATTGCGTGCTTCTGAATCTGTAGATTAATCATATTTGTAAATGCTTCATTTATTTCAGAAGCACATTTACAAACAAAGCATGCAACACATTAACATGCAAACTCAGTTAAAAAAGCACCATAAGTAGGCAGGGATCAGGTAGTTTTTACCCAAGATATATTTTCTGGTGAAGTTTTGTGAATTATTAGGGAGCTGGGTGTTTTTTTCCTCTATGCAAGGGATGAAAAGTGAAGAGAAACGTATACTTCAGTTGTTACATCAACACTAGAAAGAGTAAAATACAAATCAACATATATTCAGTTGGAGCGGGTGGGAGTAGCTTAGCAGTCACCATTAGATGTGGTTTCAGTGAGGGTAAACGTTCCTTTTAAAAGCAAAGGTGATATTTATCCAATTGCAGTAAAGGTACCTTCCTTTCCTGCTCTTGGGAATGCTGCATACAGCAGATTTCCAGTAACCATGGCAGACAACTCAGATGGGAAAGATTTTTATTATGCATAGCACAGAGGTTATAGCAGCGACTGGTAACAGCAAAAGCCAGTCAGACAGTGTGTATGGAAAACGAATGAGGGATTTGAACACGGTCCAGACTTCCAGGAGAGAGAATTGAGATCAGGTTGACGTATACTGAAAAAATACAATTTGAATGCTGAAGTGACTTAGATGTACACTCTGCTGTTTGTGGCAGAGCTGCAGAGAGTACAGTCCCACATGAACCAGCCAGCTCTGGGGCAGTGGTATCGGGGACATCCCGTCCTGTTGGAAATTACTGTATTACTCTATTCAGCCACAATATTAAGCAGATAGATAGTAATAATATCACACAGACATCCGATCTATTTATAAAGCGTGGATGCAGATTTCAGGGCCTAAACATTAAATCATTTAGGCACACCACTGACCTAAGAGTAAACAAAATATCTTCCTCTGTTTTCCTTAAAATACAATGCCACACCTCTCCCTTCCATTTCCTTTAAAAATACGATACCAATGTGGTCCAAAATGATGTGCAGATTACTTGGTCTGTGCATCTCCCATTAATCCTGTTCAACCCGTTCACCCTCACATCTCAGGAACCCTATGCTGGTATGTTGTTTTCTTGTATTTTATCTTGCTGCAGTTTTGGAGTTAGGCTTTCACAGTGAAAAAGAAAAAAAAAAAAAACCACCTAAAATTTATTTTGAACAACTGCATCTACACACAAATGGAAAATTACATCCTGAAAACTCTTGTTTGCCTGAAAAGGCAGAGCAGACAAGCATGTGCTAACAAGACAGGAGTTTGGGGAGGAGCACTGTTTACTCTGAAGACCCTTGTGTGCGTTAGGAGGGCTTTAGGAAAGCATGATTTTAATATCTTAAAAAATGAATGGGTTTGGGTGTCCTTGTTTCCTTGATACAAAGCTACTTTTATGTCTAAGCTTTTCTTGTATTTGTGACAACAGCCTTCCTAAAGTCAAGAAAACCAAATAAATGTACTTCACTATGGTCTCCTTCCTCATGCAGGAAGTTTATTGACAACTTTTGGGCATTACTTTCTTGATAATAGTGGTCTAGAAACGAGGATTTACTGCCAGATAGGTACCTTGTGTGCACAGAAAATACCCTCCAAAAGGGATGGAGTGAGAGTGAGTGCTGGGAGTTTTGCAAGGAGACTGAAGGTGAAAAGAGAAAAGATTAAGTGAAGGAGAAAAGAATGATTTGATAAATAGATGAGACAGAAAGAAATCCATCAAGGATAGATGTGAGTGATAGAGGGATTTCCGAATGACTTTTTTTTGTTACTCAAGTGGTCTACCACTATGATTAGCCCAGCTGGCTTGCTGACTTCTTCACCCAGCAGCAAACCTGTTGAATGTGTCATGCTCAAAGCATGTCTTTACAGAGATAGAGGGTGTCTTCCCAGAGTAAGCATTTAAGAAACCGAGGTTTTGTGTGTCCAAGAAAGTAATTCAGTTAGTGACTATCCAGGAGTGCAGCAAGCAAGTTGCATAGCCAGATGGGTCTAAGAACACTAAAATCCCAGGTAAGAGATTTGGAAAATGAGAGGAAAGCATACTCTACGTATATATACATTTCTGTGCGTGTGTATATATATATGTGTGTATATTTAAAAATATTTATACAAAACATATGTATACATGTATAATTGTGTTCTACATATACATACACAGATCTGTACATTATATATGTACATGTGTGTATGTATGTAGGATATGGTTTTCTCTTTATAAAAGATATAAGCATGTCTATACACTTACATATTCTTATATATAGAGAGAGAGACATTCACTTTCTCTTTAAGAAAATGTCTAATAGGAAAGTTTCTGCTTGTTAAGATGTGTGACTTTATAGTGGCACGTACTACAGACCAACTTCCATAGCACATACTCTTTGAACTCCTAGCGACTAAATGAATTTCCACAAAGGCATACTCAGCGTACTTAAGTGTTGTCCATGTGGGGACGTAGTGCAGAAGAACAAAGGTGCTACAAATGCATGTACTGCTATACTGTGCAGTTGTTCCCTATACAGTTGAACCCTAAAATAGAGCTTCAGAGGGGAGCACAGTGGCTTACAGGTAAACACAGCTGTGAGGCTTTGCACAGAGCTATCGAAAGCAGTTCTTTGTTTTCTCCCCTGATTCTGGAAGTCTTATTTGGATAGGCATTTTTGCAGAGGTCCTTCTTTTTTTTTCTTACTACCTGACCAGATGACCAAAATTACGATAAGGGTAACTTGCTTTCTGGATCTGTCTGTCACTAGGACATTTCATTTTGGCTCACGGTTTTGCAAGATTTTAATATGTTAGACTGATGTGTTAGACTCTGATTGTGCCACCAAGTCAGCCCTCATCCTTACTCTTAATTTTTCCCCCCCTTTCTTTATGTTTCTTTCATTCCTATTCCAATGTATGTAAAAAGTGCCAGCACTAACTAGTTCCTTCTTTGGAAAAAAGTAGCACTTCAGCTGCTCCTGCAAATTCTTTCACCCTCTGAGCAGTGATTAATATACAGGTTTAAGAAGAATTTTTAAACAAAACCTGGAAAAAAGGAAAAGAGCAAATATGCAGGCTAATGGTGTACCCTGAGGTGAGCAAAATGCATTTTTTTAACAAGCCAAGCATAGCAAAAAAGCTATTCTACAGTGAAATTAATAATCACCAAAAAGATTTGCTAGCATTATTGTTGTATCCTTTATGAGAATATGGGTAACATATTTAAAAAACATGGGAAGTGTGAATCAAAGCCCAAAGATTCAAACTGGTCTCTAATTTTTAATGTGAATGCTATTCATATGCCCCTGGTGCATAGACTGAAATACAGTCTGTGGATAACAACTGTCTTTAGAGTGGTGCCACTTAACCTGAAAATTGTATCTGTTCCTCTGACAGTATGGATTTCTAATTTTCTTTACCATCCTGTTTTAACAAAGCTTTGAGATAGGAGAGCATCTTAGTGCCACATGTCGTAGGTGCCTGGTTATAGTACATGATTTCAGCCCCAAATATTTTCCATAGGCAAGGTTTGTTTATTAACTGAACCCCATGCTGAGATTCAATCAATCTAATACAGGCTGAGTTTGAACATTCAAACGTATGTCCATACATCTTGGGCATATATCTTACATAATGATGTTGGCCCCAGACATCTTTCTGGATTTGTTTATGTCTGTTATGGATTCCCCTCATTATCCATGCTGTTTGAGGGATTCCCTATGGATTCAGCCAGTTTGTTGCATACTTTTTTAATTTTATGCCAAACTGAATGTTCTGAGTGGCAGTTTATATGGTAGCTCCGTACAGTTTCCTCTCAAATCCAGAGATGAATGCTGTGATTAAGGTTAAATAAAATAATACAGAATCCAACATGCTGCAAAAGAGTATGTAAGAGAATGCCCCGGGAGAGTCAAGAGGATCATAGAAGTCATGTGAATGATAAAACATTAAGATGTTGACAACTTTTCCTATTTCTTTTCCTTTTAATTATGGTTAACCATTAGAGCAACAATTCCGTGATTTACAAGATCTTCCTTATTGAGCATCTTTAGTAATAACGCTGGGAAAACTAATTTATTAAATTTCATCAGAGTGAAGGGATGTTTTAATATGCCAGTCGCTAAGCACATCTGTGTGTGCACACAACTCCCAGTAACATTAATTGGAGCTGCATATGCAGATCAGCCAGAGAACAGTGTCTTAAATATAGAAAGCAGAGATTGGTATGGGCCACGCTCTGTGCTCAAGAGGATGTCCTGCTCCACTGAGTGGGGTTTCTGAGACTCCTCCTGCAAGACAAACATTGCCCTTCTCATTTTCGATGTATAGTACCCATTTAGTTCTTGCGGGAGGGTTTACTAGGAGTAATATATGGCCAGGAGAAACTAAGGCTAAAAGACAGGTTTTTCTTATAAAGCCTTTGCATTATGGAAAAGGTTGTTTTCAATCTGAAAACTCAGATTTATAAACACTTAATTCATCAGTTCCCTATGCCTTTCATTTGAAATAAACAGCCAGCAATATTATTTTAAAATAAGGCAGAAGGTGTAACAAAAATGAAGTAATGTTTTGAGAAATATGTGATTGATGATTAAAAAACAGAGAGAGAAGGGGGGTGGGGGGCGTCAGTCCGGCATTCATTAGTCAGGCAAAACTTCTGTTTGAGCGTGCATTAAGTCAGGAAGACCAGACAGTGTGTCTGGAAAATTATTCCTTCCCTGAGATGTAGTCTTTCAAAAATATTCGCTTGTTTCTTAAATCCGAAGGCATCCTTTGACTGACTTAGTTATTTTATGTCTATTGATGCTAAAGAAAACAAAAGAAACTTTAAAACCTGGAAACATAAACATCATTGAACTACCCACTCTAAAATAGAAAGGGGTAGGGGGGAGAGAGAAAAAGAAAAGAAAGAAATCACAGTGGATGTTTTCCAGGAGGGAGCATGCTACGCTGCGTAAAGGGGGCTAGTGTAACAAGAAGTCATCTATTCTTGATTTCTTTAGACAGCTAGAGCTTTGTGCCTTGTCTAGTTTCTACATTTTAAGAGCTTGTTCTGTGTAGCAGAAATAATACAATAAATGGTTTTAACCACATTTGTCTCAGCTAGACAGTCTGCTTTGTCAAAGATTGCTGGTACAACATAAACAAATTATGTGTTTGTAGTGCTTTACAATGAAAGCCTATCTAACAGAGCGGAGATTGTGTTTCGGCAGCTGTAGATTTAATCTCCTACCTGTCAGTTAAAGCAGGCATTTCCTGAGCAGATAAGGCCTGGCTGCAGAGGGGGGAGCAGCCACAGCTGGACAAAGGGTCATTGTTACGGCCCCCTCATTCCATGTAGATTTGCCCGTGCATTTCATCCCCGCAGCTCGGCGCGCTGGGGTCGGAGCCAGCCCTTGGCGCAGGGTCGGCGGGCAGAGGGGAAGGGACCTGCTGCTCGGCTCTGTGCTGTTGACTCCCACCGACCGTCGAGCCCAACTTTGAAAGCAGCGTCACTCTAACGTGAGTGTGATCATAGGATTCATGGCAAGGATCTGTTCGCAAGCCGAAAGTGCGCTTTATGTAACGCTGGAGTCCTGACAAACCGGGGAAAGCCAGAAACCGGGAGGACTGGCATTCCTTCCAGAATATCAGAATCCTCTGCAGCAAAGGCAGCCACAGCAGCGCGGATTTCTGTCTGAAGTGTAGCTGTTGCTGGGGTTTTAACACCCAAAGTTGCACAGGAAATACCTAATGCTAATTTTAAATACGAGTTTCCTCGTTTTCTTCCTTATTTTACCTTTTTAATGATTATGTTCTTTCAAAATGTTTTTGTAGATGAATCATAAATGCTGTGGAGAGTTGAGGAGCCAATGTAACTGATTTGAGCCAGGCACGGCTGGCGTAGAAGAAAGCAGGCTGTGTGTATGTTGCTGGAAGTTCAGAAACTCCCAAATCTGCAATAATTCCTGTACACCTAGCGGTGGCCATCACCTCAGTCATACTGTGCAAACACATGGCTTTCTTAGAGCCTTTTCTGAGTAAAGATGGTCAGGTCATGTGAAAATCTGAGGAACCCTAGGAAGAGATGGAACAAAATAATTTTTGCATGCAATCGGTGTTCTGGTTTGACTTTGATCTCTAGACACAGGAGTTTTGTGCATTAAACTAGTTCTCTATGTAACTGCCTTTGATAAGCCTTTGTGTTTCGATCCAGACACTCCACAAGAGTACTGTGATTTCTGGAAGTTATCTAGGTTACTCTTCTGCATTCGATTGCTTTCAAAATCATACAGAAACAAAAATATTCCCACTAGATGTGAATATCTCCTCTGACCCAGTCTCTTGAATATTATCCATTTAGGCTTGAGGAAAAAACATCGACACTTGTCTCTGTGATAAAGAAAAGCAAATTCACAGAGGAGTGAACACCTGAAGAACTCAGCCATGGGACTGGGTGGGATGGGAAAGGTGTCTCCTTATTCGCACCTGTGACTCACCTCCACCCTTGTGTCCTGCCGGCATCCAAGCGTTGGAGGGCTGAGCTGTGTGGCGCTGGCACGTGCCTGCTCAAAAGCTGATTTTTCAGCATGAATGAAAAATAATTCTGATTTTTCAGCAGAGGGTGTCCCTCATTAGCCATAGCTCTGCAGCTTGAGTAGCTCTTTATACAACGGTACAGCAAGGTGTAAATGTTACAAGCAGCGGATTACAACGGAATTGGTTTCTATCCGCTATGCATTGTCGCTTCTGCAACTGAAAAAGAAATCAAGGCCTCTTTGAGCGTTTACCTGTGTAAACTGTAGCCGTAATAGTGTCCTCTGAATGGGTCTTTGAGCCTGAATTAACTAATAATTGCAGAGTATTCAAAAGCGCCAACTGCTTATAGTTACAGTACAGTATAGTTACAAATCTTCCATCAGTGAAAATACAGAAGGCTTTAAAAAAAAAAATGCTGATCAGCAAGAAATTCTTCCTGTAGTGAAGTAAATGGCAGAGATGTTAGCATCAGTGACCCCCTGGATTTCATATATATTCTGTGTTCGTTTAATATAATAGAGCCCCCCCAACCTGCTCTTTTTTTGTACCTTTTTTACCTCTATAGGGCAGAAGGAGTTTTGATCAAAGGCTTTGAAAGACGTTTCTGTTTTCGTTCCCACTTCTGCTGGAGCTGTTCTTTAAATTGAAAACAATCCTGCCTTTAGCAGCCATCAGTGTTGCGGCGTTGGATGCTATTTTATACTGTACATTGTAATTAGTTTCATGTTAATAATCAGTGACGGCTACTATTTAAAAAAGAACTCCGTCTTGAAAGGGTGTGGGGGGAAAACTCTGCTTGAAAGCACCAATATGAAATGCAAATGTTAAAGCATCTCTTCTTCTAAACTTTTCCGTCAACAGGAAATTTCAATGTACTCCAAAAATCTTGCACATTTTGATATCACCATAAAAACATAAGCTAATAAGGAAGAATTTCTGACATAATTTATATTTAGATTTGAGCTGAACTAATGGAGCTTCCATATATAAAATATCAACAAGTATCATTAGGCTGCAATATTTTTCTTATTTTGGCATGAATAAGACAAGGTGCAAATGAGAAACATACATCTTCACTAGTCTTTGGAAATATCTGAAATAATTGACTTGCTCAGTCTTCTGTGGTGGCTTGGTGACCACTAACTGTGACAATTTGCATAATAGTCAACTCTTCACTTCTGTAGAGAGAACTGTCTGTATCTGATTAAAATCAGGACTGTTTTAGTTCTCTTGACTTTTCCAGAAGTTGCAGAAATAGAGATTTGCTGTTATGCTTTAACCAAACAAATGCACACATGGGTATAACAATATGCTGAGTTTATGCAGATTTTACAACACAAATCTGAATAAAATACCCACTAATAGACCCTTAAGGAGTAATAAACACACATGAATTTTCCTTAGTTGCACTTTAAAGTGATTTTAACATACTACTAGACCTTAACAATAATATTTAATTGACAAGATTATGCATTTGTATGGATTGAAAAGGTGGTAGATCTCTAATTCCAAATGAACTATAAATTCACTTTTGCATAACATGTTTTATTTATTTCTCTATAGCAGAGATGTTCTCCATCCCTCCTAGTGAGAGTTTCTTAAAATACAGACAATTTAAATAGATTTAATTACCATTTATCATACTCTTAACTTCATGAGATCATCTTTACTTGAATTCTGTATTTCCAGGTAGTCAAGGAGCTACATAAAAACAGGGCAATACAATGAGAAGCTAATGGAAATGAAATGAGAGCTAGTGTTTAAAACTGTTCTGTTTTCAGTGTGGTTGGTAGTGTTTTTCTGTTGCTCCCTTCTTTATTTCCCAAGTAGATGAAATTTAGGTTTAGTTCATTTAAAGTTTCCAAGTAGTGAGGAAGAAAAAATAGAAAATAAGGATTCTCTGTCTCGCTCTGTGATCATGGCTGCAATTTTCACATTAATGTTGTGGCCGCTGCAGTAGTCTTAAATCACCAAATCGTGCTGAAGCATTGGACAAATGGAAAAAATGATAGGGAAAAGCAAGAAAATAGCAGTTACGATCCCTTTACAAATTCAGTAGTGGGCTACATATTTTTCATAGTATTTCCCATATGAAATGTTCTCACTTTGCAAGTCTATGGTATCTTTTTTGCAGTTTATTTGCCAACACTTCCCCTGGGATCTCATTGGCAGACATTTTCTTTGTGGCTCATGTACTTTCAGTGAGAGGAAATATTTTTCAATTAGACTGTAGATAATTAGATGGCAGATAAATTAGAACGTAATATACCTCCCTATATAGATAGAGCTCCAGTGATTCTATATTGCTAACGGGAGCAGAAAGTAGTCTGAATAATTTCCAATGTGGGAGCTATGTCAATGCAATTTTTGGTGTCTTAGCTACAATGCAGTGCCTGCGTGATCACTTTGGTGTGTTGGAGCCCACCTTCCTTCAGTCGCCGTTCCTCCTCATGCGGAATCACAGTTGCTCCCCTGGCATTATTTAGCTAGAGGAGATTTCTCACTTAAAGTGCTTGGGTCCACTCTCACCTATTGTCTTTACATTAAAGGATGTAAGGCATTGATGGCGCATTAATTTGAAGCCTTCAGGGTTTATCAGTTCCATTTCTGAGCTCAGAACAAAAGGCCCAGCCAGCGCTCGCAGAGTCACCAGACCCTTTATGACAGAACTGGCCAGTGAACCCAGCCATGCAGGCCCTTTGCTTCATCGGAACGGCACTAATAAAACAGCTGGACCATTCGATTATGGCCAAACACACCTTCTCATTTTTTCACCACAATTCTTCCACAGTTTTTCAAAACAGATCACGTTGGGGACCAGAAAAGAGCTTTGTCCTGGCACAAGTTCATTACAACATTGGCAGATTTTGGGAGGAGACTTAGGCCCAGGCCTGCCTTAATCTTATACAGAGCTGCCTTTAAGCATTTAAGTCATCCCACTAATTTTCACATCTATAAGTTTTCATAGAATAAGTCCCTGCTTCTTTGTGCAACGTGGTGTTTGCTTTCTTGCGGAGTCACCAAAATAACCTAATCAAAATAAAAGTAAAATTAACAGAACTTATATTTCTTCTCTTAGAAAGAACAGTCAAACCCAAGTTTAGTTATTGAAAAAAATAAAATTCCAACGGTGGTATAAAAATTATAGTGCCAGGTATTGCATACAGACTATTTAAAATGCAGATGAGGTAAATACATATAATATGCAGGGCATTAAAAAACTTACAGTAGTAGTCCTGGGGGCACGAATACTGCTTTCATGGCCATTAAGATTTTTTAAATGAATCAGTCTAAAATGTCACCTGTTGAGCTATCACTTATAGCCATTATGTTCTATGTGTAATGTGTAAGTTTATACAATATGTATGATATGTAAACAGATATTGTGACTGTTCTGGAAATGCACATTCTTACCTGGTACACTGCCATTACCTGGAAACTCTTCTGTTACACTGTAGTTTCTAATTGAGAGAGTAGAAAATTTCAAACACATTTTTACTATGGAAATTAAAAGCCTAATGACCACAGACAGGTTAAAGTTGTAGTCTGGCTATCCCAAATATTCAAGAAGTTAACAAAATCTTAGATAGAAATTAAGTTTAAACTATGGAAAGTTTAAACCTGCCTGCGAAGGAATTAGGTTCTCACAGGGGCTGCAGCATCACAAGGACAAAAGGCACTGTGCATCCTGTGCTAAAGAAAAAAAACAGTCAGTCTGGTAAATTCAAAGATCGGTTTCTCAGCTAACATGCGTGGGAGCAGTCTGTTAGGTTTGATCCAAATCTCAACACTTCTACAGGATGAGAACAGGGCCCAGAGATTTATTGGTGGAAGAAGTGAGGGGCAATGGTTTTAAATAGTCTTGTTATTATTCTGGGCAATTAGGGCATTTTTGCCTATCACACACTTTTATATTAGTGCTGGGTGTAATAAAAAATATAAAAAAAAGCTTTATGGAAGGGATAAAATAGAAAGCTGGTGCTTACTGTCTCTCAAAAAGATGGCACTCAGTTTTCCCCTTTACTGGAGTAAACTGTGCAACAGAAAGGCAACTTGTCAAGTCTGATCTTGAAAAGTTTGCGAGGAATTAATCCACCGTTATAGGGCGGGATTTACTTCTGCTCCTGAAACCTGTGATCCTCGCAGCTAAGCAGGAATGTGTGAGCTGCCTTTTTGCTTGCGGTGCTGCCTTCCTTTTCTCTGAATGCCCGTACTTCCCCAGCCTCAACGTTAGCTGTAGAGGCAGCTTTGGTTTTTAAAGACAGAACACCCGCTCTTCCTTAGTGTCCCTAAATGTGCTGTGTTCCTTTACATAAAAGAAGCAGATCATTTTCATCCAAGGCATTATTTTTGTATGACATACCGCTTTGGCTTCCATTTTCCGTGCAACAACGCTAACCATCAATGATTTTTTAACAAGGAGGATTGTCCAGCCAACTTCTGAGATTAGCATTCACATGACTGCGGGACAAAGCACTGCAGATTTGCCCAGCTTATCAAACAGGCCACCAGCTTTTATTATTTCAGGGAGAATCAAATTGGAAGTTGCTTCTTGAACTAATCAGGGCTGATTTGCTCTAAAGTTGCTTCCTGACTTAGATCTCAGGCAAGGAAGTGCTGTAATCAGTTCCCAAGGGCCATCAGAGTTGTGATGGGATATTAAAGGAATGGTACACTACCTTTTAAGAGTTCCCTAATCTTGGTGGCTTCTCATGTTTAACACGGTTAAACCTGAGCTTGTTGTATAGAAGCAAAGATTAAGTTTACGAGGTAGCTTTATATAAGAGACGTTTTTACTCGAGTCTGCAGAAGTGAATTTTGGAAAGAATATACTTGGGTTTCCTCCAGGCTTTGTACAGTTCAGTTAAAGATACAGACTAGCAGAATTGTTCAAACCCAAACATTTACTACCCGTCACCAAAAAAAAAAAACCCAAAAAACCCCCTAAAAAAAATCTTCATGAAAGAGAAAATGAGTCCCCCTGAGTGTCACTGTTTGCATATTAGCCCATAGTACGGGCTCTGCCAAGTTACTCTCTGACTGACTGCTGCAGATGCTCTTTCTCAAGTATTCTGAGTGAGATCTTTAGTGCAAGTCTTCGGGGACAGACAATAGCACCTGTTCCTCACAAGACAGCAGCCCAGTTAGTCCATTCATGTATCTTTAATGAAGCTCTGGGGCAGATGGCAAAAAATGGCATCATCAACAACTTAGCACAGAGGAGACAAAAGGGGAAAGGGCCGATCCAACAATGCACTGGTTTTACGAATGGGGAGAGACGGAGTCAGAGCATTTCTCAGGCATCTGCTACAGTCTTGGTTTTCAGAAAGACCTGAGGAACATCTCAGCAATTAAAATTTCTGGGCATGTAGCCGATTTTATGAAGTACACCAATCAACCCCTCCTCCTAATTTCTCCCCCTCAGTAAAATAATAATAATAATAAATAATAAATAATAATAATAATAACAACAACAACAACTACTACTACTACTACTACTAATGATAATAGTAATACCACCTCAGGAAAATAAATTGTCAAAAATTAAGGTGACTACTGTTTTTTGGCATTCATTTAATTGCTTTAATAATTTGGTGACCAGTGACACTTGTACATTCTCTTCCTTTTTAATTCTTATTTGTGCTTTTCAGTTGACGTGTGCTGAAAATTGATACCTATGTATAAAATAATTCTGGGTGAAACCAACACTTGCCTAGAAATAGTACTGAATATGTGGGAGAGGGAAGATCCATGGGAAGGAATGGTTGCCTTTTGGCATGGGCTTTTTTCAGTTGGTGTAAGTGTATATGCAAACTTACACTCCCAAATGTAAGCCACCTTTAGCAAAAGTTACATTGATCTGTACAGGCTAAGGACCTGATCCAGCATTCAGAGTAGCACTTCAAGGAAGAATAGCCGGTAGCCAGAACATGGAACTGTAATTCTGTACACTTGCAGAGTTGCTTTTATTTGAGAGTTTAAAAAATGATCTTTTTTGGATATGGTGGAGTGGATCCAACTCCACAAGAGTGCACTGGGAGATAACCACTGTAGGATTTGGTTATTTTATGTTTCAAATGATTTTTATGGCGCTACAGTGTAAGGTATTGCTATGGGTATGGATGCAGCATCACTCTAACCACAGCACTTGCTCTGATCTCTTCTGTGTCTTGGAGATTGTGCTCGTGTCTTATACCTTTGCAACCCCATGGAAATACTTTCTGTGTGTGTTGGTTGATTTTCTTAAGGGATATTTCTTAAGCTTTGAGCCCATTGGATTAGACTGTAGTTGGGAACTACTGAAAATGACTGTAAGTTGCATTGTGTTGCATTTCTTCCAATATATCCTATAGTTCTTTCCATCAGACAAAGCCTGTGGTATTCATTTGTAGTGCTGTAGAGCCAGTGTGAAGGAACGCCACAAAGCAAAACTAGCACGGTTTTATCAGAGGTAAATGCCTGTGCTGGGCACATGGGGATCAACTCCAATCTAAGCAAGTTTAACTCGGATCCTAAAACACCCAGCCAGGCTTACCTCAGCTAAAATGAGAGAAATAGCTGCTCAAAGCTAGTTTCTTTCACGCCCCAGTGCCATAGCAGTAATTGCACAAAGACCTTTTTATTATAAGTTGATTTTCCTGAGAAATGGATTCAAAAAATACTGTAAAGTGTTTATTTTTTGCTTGACCTTTATTAACCTACATCTTAGAGCTTTCCCAAGAGAAGAGCTGTTGGTAAATTAACCCTCATAGACACACACAGTAGCATTTCTGCACTGCATCAATGGCTGTGAAAGTAATGGGGATATGACAAGAAAATTTGGCACTATTTAAACAATGTCATAGGTCAACATATGGGATTTGACCAAAAAAGTTTTTTAGGAATTAAATGAAAAAAAAAAAATTGCTTGAAGCATACTTTAGCTTTTTAATAGTATTTAATGCCACTGATTTATGGTGGGATGAGGGCAAATTTTTTTTTCTGCCTAAACCCTCAATTTCTTTCTATATTTACTAGCTTTGATGTATAAAGCATTATATGTTTGCTTAACTACTAATCAGAAAAATCACAGTCAAACCCTTGGGTACTTCTGGGGTTAAGGAATGATGGATAAAAACTCTTTGTGATCCTAGTCCCTGTCTCTGAAACACGTGTAGCATAAATTAAGGAACTAGGAAATTAACATGTGGATTTAACAGACATGGGTCTATCACATCTCCCATTTTCTTTATGTTGAATACAAACGCTTGTATAAGGTGAAGAATTTTTTGCTTTTGCATGTTTGTGCTTTTTGATACATTTATTAAGGTCAAATTAAATTTGATATAGTAGGTTTTATTCTGAAATGGTCTCTGAATACAGTGCCATAATTACCCAGCTACATGATAGTGCATAAAGCTATAAAACTGCTTAGGCAGACAAGCAATTTATATGTTATAGTGAGGTATGTATGGCAAAGGATGTTAGTTTAATTGGGAGCCAAGATGTTGGAGCCTTAAATCTTAGGAGCTGGGGTGTAGACTAGAAGACTATTTAATACTGTGGTGAGATTTTGAAATAACATACCTGAGTTGTTGGTATATATATGAACAATACAATGTTGTAAGGCCTCAGAATTAAAATTACCCTAAGGACATGAAAATCTGAACATCAAAGTAGCTGCTGCAGTATTAGGTTACTTCTAAAATGCTTGTCACTCTGCTGTCTGGGACCAAAGATGAGAAAACTTGTGAAACATAAATAGAAATAAGTATCATTCTTCTTTTTAAAGAACCTACGGTATGTTGGAAAGGTTTTGTACCTTTTTACCTTGTGCCAGGACAGGGAATATAAATTAAAAAAAAAAAAAAAAAAAAGAAAAGAGAGAGAGAACTAGGAAGAAGTAGGAAAACATGCAGTTGACTGAGACTGTTACACCTTTGACACTGAGGGAAAACAATGTTAGTGAGGGCTTTGATGTGATAATGTGAAATTGGCAGGGATTACATTAAGGCGAAGGTTCTGTGGGACTGTGTGAACACAAGAACACTATCAGTACTGGAGAAATACCTGTCAAGACAAATTTGTGCTATTTCTGATCAGAGGCTCTCTTCTGTTTAGCAGGTTCAGGGTCACATGCCTCCGCTCATGATCCCAATTTTTCCACACGACCAGCGGACGCTGGCAGCGGCTGCTGCAGCCCAGCAGGGATTCCTCTTCCCCCCAGGAATAACTTACAAGCCAGGTAAGCTGACAGGGATGTGAAGGTATTTAACATTTTAAGATACTAACTGTAGCTTCTTGTGTGATTTGTCTCATGTAGATGATATGCAACAGGTGCAGCTGGTTGGAAATAATGTGGACTTTTTGCAACTCCACTTAAAAAAACCTTCTGGTTTGAGGGAGGTGGGTGGAATCTGGTTATTGAACATCATGATGGTTTTACCTTTATTTCCCACAAAATAATTTGCTCTAAATATAATGGTGTGCTCGCCTAGTAATTTGCATCTGCTCTGCCCTGTGTCATTATACAAAAGCTACGTATCTGTAATTAATTCTGTTATCTTCATTATACTTGTCTTTTGTGCCAAAATTCTTACTCTTTTGTTTGATTTTAATCTGAATAATAAAAGGTTGCAGTAGTTCAATCCCAGTCATCATTCAGACTTGTAACAGGTCACATAACCTTGCAGTGAAATATGTTTTGAGATGATTTAGCAAATGTTATGATTTCATTCTTTTTTCCTCCGAGTTTACAGGACTCCTGGGGAATTCAATTAGGGATATAATGGTTTGAAGCTACTTTCAGAGCCTCCTTGTAAACAGGGCTTTAAATGTTTAAAGACACGTTGCCAAAGGAATTCAATGTAGGAAGATAGTTAAGTAAATAAAAGTCAACCTTATTTTCATTTGTACATTCTTTGTAAGTGACCTCAGTCCAGAAGCAGCAACCTTATTTTGCTCGTTGATAGTATTCTCTGTCAAGCTGTCTTTAGCATATTAACCTGATAACTATTAACTCAAAACATAAATAGTGGTTCCTTTTTTTTTTTGACATTAAATATGAAATGTATAAAGTAAAGCATTGATCCTGCTCCCACTGATGTTAGGGGTGGTTTTGCTGTTGACTGCTGCAGGATCAGGGTCAAACTCAAAGTAAAGCCTCATAACAGATGATGTAAACAGCAAAACAGCATTTTGCTGGTTTTTTTTTTAAATTAAAAGCCAGGTTGAACCTAAAATCTTTTCTAGCAAGTTTACTTCATATTGGATGAAGTGAGGGCAAGCAAGATCTCAGCATTTCCATTTGTCCCACTCCCTTCTGTCCTTAGTTTAGAGGATATTCCTTTTTACACACAGTCTTTGTCCAGTGATTATCTTACTTTCCAGTTTAGAAATCCTGAAGCTCTTTTACAAACTGGCACGCTGTATGCAGGAACCTGTTAATGGAGCTCTGAAAGGCAGCTAGCTCTAGGTGGCACGGGGCGATGGTTCTTCACACACATCACCACCTCACAACAGTTGGGGACCAAAGTGGAGAATGTTTTGTCTCCAAAGACGTAACAGCTGCCCATTGTGGAAATTATCTACGATACCCTGGCTAATACCTTCCTTCTCAGAAGCGAGAGAAAGCATGTGCTTTAGTTTCCTTGCTTTATCTATTTTAAGCAGAGATGCTTTCTGAATAGTGACTATTAATGATTAAGTTAATATGTCAAATCACGTCATGTTGATTTTGGCACTGTAGGCTACTTGGTACCATAACAACTCAGGATGAAGAGTACCAGCATGCTTTCTTGCACACGGACAGATTTCTGCACTTACTCTAAAGTGTTCCTTACAGTACCTATCCTAAGACTTTGTCGACCTTGTACTGCTTTACCTGTGATCTTATTGACCTCATAGCAGGTGATGTGGCTTTAGGGCATTTTTTTACTTGCCAGAATGCAGAAAGAGAGATCTATAACAAATGTTAGAAGAACAAAGTGCAGGCAAAAATCAAGGCATAGATATCTCAGAACACAGCTAAGCTGTTTGCTAGTATGCTAGTGGTTTATATCCAGCTGATACTAGTAAAGACCAGAAGTCACAATGATTTGATTATACCCAGAGGCTTGCAAGAAATGAGAATATTTGTATTTTTAATATATTAAATTCTACAGCATATGTGGCAAAGGTAGCTGTGCAGGTTAGTAGTTTCTGTTGGAGAAACATCATGGGGAAAAAAAGCCATAACTACACTTGGTATTGATTAATTCCTATTTTTGGCACTCTCGGCACAGTAGTTAAGGAATTAATGAAACTGGAGATTAAGCTACACTCTTTCATAGAGAGGGTTCTTCAAAGTATTTCTGAGGAATATTTATGAACTTGACTGCTACTACCTGTACTCTTCTACTTTTGTGAGACATGAAACTTCCACCTCCAGAACTATCGGTTTAGACTCGCTCATACTTCATAGGAAAGATAGGAGATGGATTAACCCTTCAGACACTTACTGTTTTCTTTTTTGCTTGCCTGTTTAGTTTCTGTTTCATTTTGCTCTAGTTTGGTGTGGGTAAACCTGAGTTTTGACACTGCCGGTTTTCCTTGACATTCAGAAAGCACAGTGAGAGGGATTTCAGTAACAGGAGCTGTGGGAGCTGAGTACTTTGGAAACTGTGTCGTTTAGGGAATGCCAAGTATTGTGTGCACAGTCACTTAGTTTGCTTTGCCTGCAACACGGGTTAGATATAAGCCAGTTCTGTCTTGGAAGTGGCCTACCTAGTGTTAGTGACAGTGCAGCCCAGAGAAGGAGTCCTCCTCGGTGTACAGGCAGAGGTGTGATTACACGCACACGTACGTGCAGATGTATCTTCAAGGCTAAACGGGAACCCATGTCATGGCTGTTTAGTTCAATGCCAAGGTAGCACTTAGCGAGTACTGTTGCAAATCTACACACAAAACCGATGCCTTGAAGTAAGAAAATGGCATTTGTCTAACAAACTACATGAGGACATGCCCTTAATGGGAGGACCTATATAAGAGAGGAGAATTTATTAGGTTCTGAGGCCCTTCCAGCACACACCTTAGTTGCTCCTGAACCCCTGAGCTCAGAGTCGTTATGAATAGCAGACTCGAGGAACTGCTAATATACAGCTATGATTTGTATGAAAGCCTGACAAGACAGGGCTCCCTACTGCCTGGCAGGATCTATAACATGAGGTGGCTGTAACCCTCCCCCCCCATATTTTGGAGCTCTAGGAGGTGAAACAGGCCAAAGTTAGCAAGTGCTGATGACAAGTAATAATTACATTAGAAAAAAAATCCCCAAAGCCCCATGCTTCCTTATGTATCTCAAAGTCATGTAATATAATTTTCCGGCATGGTAAGTACTAATTGAGAAATCAGAGCTGCATAGACCACCTAATTAATTTTTTATACATATTTCTGTATTTATACTGTATACTGGATTAATTAAAACTTTAGGGCGCTGTGCATCTCAAATGACTGTTGTGACTATTGACCTGCAGGCACTTGACGAGCCTCACAGAGTACCTGGTTGTGGGGGTTGCCACTTATTCCAGTGGGAAGCTGAGAGTGGCAGCTGTTAGGAAGCTAATACTTGCCCAGAGATGCTATGCAGTTAATATAATTATTTTGCATTCCAAGTACAGCAAAGCAACTGTGCTGGCTTTCTGACTGTGACCACTATACTTACTACTTGGAACTGGTGGGTAACATAAGTACCATTATACCTCCTCTCCCAGTGCAAATTTATCTTCACTTAACCAACCACATGCGTCCAGGAAAAGTTAGTGGGCTGGAGTATCCTTGAACATGATTAGTGTGTCCCCATTAGTGCTCTGGGTCAAGAGGAGAAGAGAGAGTGGGATAAGGAGGAAGACAGTTCTCTCCTCCATGTTGTAGCCTAAAGTATTACTTCCTTCAAGTTTTTTGGCTAAGAGGGAATGGGGAAGGAGTATGATGACAGGGTAAAGAGGTAAAGTAAAGCTGGGCAGGAGCCAGACCATACCGGGAGCAGAGCTCAAACAGAGCTAGGGTTTGCTCTGAGCAGAGAGTGGGAGGATGCTCTCCGTGCTGGCTGCATAATGGCGGTGCATGTAACTTGGAAATGAATGGCCACTTTTGCTTAATAGTGTTCTGCAAATATTTTATATTGTATCAATTCTTTACCAGATATGGAAAGCACCTCTGAAAAAGATTATTGAAAATAGACATTGAGGTATGGAGATGTAAACATCTATTTAAAAGAGGTTTTAGTGTTTTATGCTGCAGTGTATTTTCAAAGTATTTCTTCATATTTCATACATGAAGTATATAAAGATCAGAATGGCTAGGAAACAACTCCTGTCTGCCTACCTAGGGCATTCTGCTTTATACACAACAATAATTTACAAGAGGTTTTGCTATGCTGGCAGTACAATGGAATGTGGAAATGGAGACTGCTTTCCTAGGCTGGTGACAAAAATGGTGATAAATGGAGCCAACATTTTGGCTTGGTTCTGTTTGTAAATACATTGGGGCAAATCAACAGTAACTCCTCTGAAATCAATGAAAGTAAAATCAGGAAAAGCATGACAAACAAAACTGTCAGGCTTATTGTCATCTGGCTGGACCTCAGAACATTGCAATACTGTGAGATATTTGTCATCAAACTAATTAAAGTCCTTGATTACAGTAGCGAATCCACATAACTAACATAATCCTAGATCCGCTGGATTTCACTGATATCCATCATTGCAGTTTCCATTTGGAACAGGCCTTTCAGAAGTGTTTCCTAAAGCTGTAAGGTGGTTTGAATTTTACATAGCTTAGTACTCTATTTTCAGTAGGCTGCTGTTCCTCTTGGCAGGTGTGAACAGAAAGTGTACATCAAATCAACTGTGTACTGAGTTGGCTGTGTATCTTTGCATGGCAGAGGTGCTGCATGAGTCTTGTTTCTAATGGAAATTCCCCAGGACTCAGTTAAAGTCTGTCATGTGTTCCCTGTTGGGTTTTACTGGTTGGAACAAGGAATTCGTAACCTCAGGATTTGTTGTAGCAATCCATATGTGCCTCACTCCTAAATGTTGAGGTAAGAGCTGGAAGTGGTAGTAGGCAGCTGAACATTTTCAACTGGGATTTTGCACTGAAGTTGTTTACCCGCAGACAGACTGTTGTTGGGGCAGCCGAATTTGCTGTGACATGCGGGTGGCAGTAAGGCAGTGCTGCGGCTCACCCTGCCCAGGACAGAGGCAGAACTGAGGCAGTGTCACAGACAGGGAAGATGCTCCGTAGTACTGCCTTAGCCAGTTGCCTCTGTTAACATCTTCCTCGATCCTGATCCCTCTGCACAAACAAAACGAATGTCCTGCATGGGAATTATGCAGGAGTGGGCATCTGTATCCTCGCTGTATCCCACCAACACCCTTAGGTACTCATTATGCCCTGGAATCTGTGAGCTCTTACATCTCTTCCAACTTTGTTTCCTGTTACACTGTGAGTACACATGGAGAGTGTGCAAGTGGCAGTTTGAGATCCGTGTGTGAAGAGGCAGATTTTGAGTTACAATCCCAAAATGGGGAAACCATCATCAAAGCGAAAGCTTTGCAAGTCAGGTGAGGAGAGTCAGCTTATGCCTTACCATTGTGTTTTAGGAAAGGCAGGTAATAAAGCAACACCTTCCCCCCGGGTCTTGCAAGAGCCAGACATCCCTCTTTCCCCACAGCTCATAAAGCCTTGATCTGGAAAGTAAGTCCGTACGTCCTATAAATAGAGTCCACTAAGCTTCATTGCTTCACCCAAGACAAAAAGAAACATTTACATTATTTCTGTGTAGAATAGCACAGTACAATTGCTGGCTGCTTTTATTCATTTGGAAACGTTGCTCAACCTGACAAATGAAACAGAAGCCTGGCATACTTTTCCATGGCTTGTAAACACCAATTTATATATAAACAACAGCAGCCAAATGTAAATAGACAATCAGCACAGCAAGGAGATTGAAGAGTTCAGTTTGCAAAACATGACAGATTTTCTTCTTCCGGCATTCTTCTCACTCCTGGTTATCAAAGGCCAGCACATACAGGTACCTAACGCAAACCTGTTTGAACATGTTCTGCCGTCTTTTGTACAAATTTAAAAGAATGGATCCTCACGCAAACATTCCAAATCAAGAAACAAATTTGAAAAAAATTGCTACAGTACATTGACTGATTCCTTGCCAAGACAGCTACTGAGAAAGCTTCTTGATCCATTCTTGCACTGACAAAATGAGAGGGGGAAATATGTACCTTCTGTAATTAAAAATTAAAACCAGCCCATTCCCTGCATGCTCGGTTTCCTCAAAGGAGAAAAAAAGTACCTTTGCTCTGCTTTTACTGCTTGGTGTCAGCAGAATACTCCAGAGCTGAGAGAGTATTAATTTTGTTCTCAGCACAAAGATACTGCTAACATATCGAGACTTAACCGTAAGTTAATATGTTAAAATAAGAGGGAAAAGGGACGGTGTTATGTTTTAATAACAAATAAACGGCATAACTATAAAATTATTTTTCCCCTAACAAAGGAAAGAACTGTAGCCAGCAGGTGAGCAAGGGAACACTACAGGGTGTGGTAGAGATACTATTAAATTAACTGTGAAGCCAAAAAACTGTGTGTATGTGTGCGCGCGCGCGTGTGTATAAAATATCCGGCTATTTCAAACCATAGGAGCATGACAGCTGTGAAAAAGGAGTGCCGCAGGGAATTCTTTTAGAGTTTGATTTTTTTAAAAATATGTTTGACATGGAAAATGTTTTAGTACAAATAAAGCAACTGGTATTGAACTTAAAAAGTGTATGTGGAGGGGGAGGGAGGAAGAAGAGATTGCTGTGTGGAACAGGAATGAATAATTCATGATATTTAAAGAAAGAATGCCTCCGAAATGTTCTGCAAGGCAGTCCATGCTGATAACTCCGATGGTTTTCTAACCCCCCCCCCCGCCCTTTAAAGCATCATTAATTCAACATCTTAGTGTGGTTTTTTTTAAATCGTGTAAGATTTTTCTGAAAGAAACATTATTTAACTTAGATTAGGATCTTATTTATTCAGATAATTTCATATAAATACCAAAGAGATGAGTAGAATTATTTAACCATAAAGAGACAGCTTTAGTACTGTAAGAAAAGGGTCTAGGATGGGGTGGTTTTTGTGTTTGTTTTTTTTTAAAGAAAAAACCCCCAACATCATTGCAAACTAAAATCAACCTCATGGAAGGGGGAAAATAAGAGGAGATATTTTGAACATTACTCCATAGGACACCAGTACAATATAGTGTTAGTGAATGCATTGTAGCAGAGCTCCATATGCAATCAGAATCCAATTGTTACTGGACTGTGTACAAGCACATACTGTGCTCAATGGCCTGATGAGGTATTATGGATATGATGCAAAGAGACCTTGTGGATTAGACATGTACAATTTATTTTAAAAGTGAAACAACCGAACATTTAAACTGAGCTGAATACAATAGCACTTCAGGGGGTAAAAAGGAAGAGTTCTGAGGAATCCAGTGTCTGCAAAGACTTCAGCTATTGTTATTTGTTTGAAGGGACTGACAAAAAAAATCTAACTCTTGGAATGTCCCAATTATATTGTTATGGATTTCTGTATTTTCCCTCATTGATACATTCTGCTTTCAGCATGGGAAAGTTCATGTAAAATGGACTGATTATTGTGAATATCAGAGAAGCAGTCTCTTAAAATGTGGCCTGCAGATAGTACGTAACACTGGCTTTAAATAAGTAGCTTGAGCCAAAGTAATATTCTATTAAGTCATAGTTTCTGTGTAATTTACCCATCACTGTATTCATTTTTATATTACAGATTACACTACCAAATTATTTCAGCCTTCCTGCATTCTTTACATTGACTAAGAGTCCCAATGGCTCTATGTGATGCATATATGTGGAACACCCATAGATGCTATAAGATGTGATGCTGCAATGCTTATTTTGGATCAATAGTATCTCTTATTTTCTGGAGTATTTGTTGTCCCCTCAGTGCAGAAGGCACCCATTTTCAGTTTCCAGTGAACAGAACACAGAAATTTTAGTGCCTGAATCCTCATGTAACCGAACAACTACCTGATCTATCAACTTCAGTAGGGTCCCAGATCTAGAGAACCATAAAATTCTATTTTGAGCTATTTTAAAAAGTGGTTTAATTTTCTGTTTCTCTATAGCTGCCTGAAAGGAGTTGTCCAAAGACAGAGAATCTTAAAGCAAAACAGGAAACAACCTTAACCTGTGTTAGACCAGCGATGTAGCTTTCCCAGGAAAGAGCTACCTGATACTGAAAAGAAAACCCTGCATTAACCAGGGCTGAAAGTTCTTGGATTATTACGCATTTCTCCTGTTTTAAGAAACATGCGGTGACAACAGGTTTTTTTCCTCTGGGGTCCACTGGGGTTTCCTGGGGTATCTTGCCTGTGTGTCTATGGCCTTAAGGCCCATTTTGTGCCCAAGCTTACATGCGTGGTTTGAGCATTTGCTTTGAAAATGAAAATCACGAGTATCATATTTATGTTTTGCCAGTTTGCCTACCAGCTATCTGCTAACAAAAAAAGTTCCGAGGGAGCATGGCAAGTCCGTGCCCAGCGAAGCCTTTTGTTTTTGCAGATGTTTAGGCTTAGAGGAGTGCTGTGGAGCGCAGGCAATCCTAGGTCCATGTTTGCACTTGTCTGCTGCTATTCTCTGCTCATTGTCTGAACCTGCACGCATTGTTCTCCCGACAGGTGATAACTACCCGGTGCAGTTCATTCCATCAACAATGGCAGCTGCTGCTGCTTCTGGACTCAGCCCTTTACAGCTCCAGGTATGTGCCAGAACAAAAAAATGTGGGATTGAAGCCAACATTTTAAGGGAAAACTGCTAACCAGCTGTATGCTAAATAATACTCTGAATGTTAAATAATTTTTGAGCACAGCCCAGGAGGATTAACACCTTATGTACTTACGGTACTGCAAATATAGCAGCGTGTGGCCAGCCTTGATACTGTGAGTGAAAAACATTGTTCTGTGTGTTTTATATAGGCGGAGTTAATGGTATCTTTTTAATTATATGACCAGTTGATGGGAGATAAGTTCAAAGATCTTTTTGTACTTTATTTTCATTTAGCCTTTCCCCTTTAGCTGCAATGCATTACCTTTAATTGGAGCAGTGAGTGTATCAAAACAAATGTGCGTTATTGGGATTTTTTTTTCTTTTTTTTTCAGACAGTGTGGTGCTGACAGTACAATAAATTGCAAACTCTTTTAGCGTCTGTATTTAGGTAATCTCAGCCTTTCTGTGCATTAAGCTGGTGAGATGCCAAGCACGGTCAGGAGCTTTGGTTTGGTCATTTATTTATTTTTGGCATATATAGAATGAAATGTTGTGAAGGAAAGATTTATGTGCCATATTATTAGCTAGCTTTTTGTGGCAAGAAGTTTTTAATTTCACAAGAAAAGACACAACAATGTCATAAATAATGAAGAAACAGTCAAAAGCTTTCAGAGTTAAAATGTGTGGAAAGGAAGGGACATTGAGCATGAGAGCAGTGGCCATTAAAGATGCATGTAACTATTTGCAAGTAAACCTTTGAAACCCCTGTTTGAGTTAGGTTAGAGTTGGGTTCAGATGCGAAGTAGGAATAGGTTGTGCCTAGAGTAGCAAAGTACTGCCACATTAATATCCAAATATCTGCTTTGCTTACACTTCTGCACTTATATCATTTTCCAGGGGGACCAAAGCAAATTAAAAATCCTTTTGTCTTTACCCAATGCTGATATTCTTCTTGCTGAGTGAACTTAAGATAATCGAGAATGGGACCAGAACTGACTGTTCACTGATGGTCCAGAACTGGTGAAAAAGACCCCTTGAGCTTATCTCTGACTAACCTGCAATCAAAACGTGAAAAGAGAACACCCTGGCACCGCAGGGAAAGTTCTCCAAAAAATACTTTTGGCTCATGATAATACTATGTTAGGACTGTACTTTGGACAGGCTTCAAGCTGAAGGCAAGTTTTTCAAAAGGAAAATAGCAGGTATCCTTTGAATACTTATTAGAACAAAAATCTCATTAGCTTTAGTGGAGAAAATATTTCAGAGATCACCTTTGTGAATAGAGAGACTATTTTTCCTGCATTTGAAACACAATACAACAAATAGTGAGCCTACACAAGATTGTAAGGCAGAAAAGGATAAAAACTGTTCAACTGCAAAAGAAACAGAATCTAAACCACAGGCATTCACAATTCTATTCTTTTACAAGTTCCATTTGTAGCTTGACCTGCAGATCTATTTGCACATCAGCCTTGATCAGAATCTACAGCAATAGTGCAATTTCTTTAATTTGCAGAAATTATAGACTGAGCTGTTAAACATGACAAGCACAATCAGAGAGAAAACAACCAGCAAAGAAAGTGGTGCTAATAAATTCGGAAACATTTGAGTGCTTGAGGGGCCTGAATTTTCCTTCAGATATATTTGTTGTAAAAAAGGGGGTTTGTTCATTCCTCCCTTTTCTATTTTATTTGAATTTCACCTTCATGGGATTTCAAAACGTTTAATGTTCCATGGCCATAAGAGCTTAAATAAAGAGTACTTCACCTTCAGTTGATACCTGCTTGTCTGATTGTCAAATTGGCTGAACTTAATTTTATTTGCCTCTACTGTTAATATTATCTTTGTGTAAATTCCCTAAGCATTCCCTAAATGAACACTTATTTGGGTGTGTTTGTTGGAGGGAATTTGTTGTTATACCTGATGCGTCATGAAGACTGTTAGGGGTGTAGCATTTCAGCTCATTTTTCCATCTTTGCTTCCCTTCCCCCTTCTTTCTCTGTTTTGCTTCCTTTCTTCCATCGACCCCACCCACTTACTTATTTACAGGAATGCTGTGACCATGGTATCTGAGTATTTCCCAAGTGCTTAAAAATACTGATCACAAAACTAATCTCTGTTCCTTTCAGCCAGTAGGAGAAATAGCTAATTCATTTGCAGGTTTGGTTTTGTTTCTACATGTGAGCGTCTGTGTAATATCTGTGTTTGGAAAACTTGGGGAGGGAAAGCTATTTCATGTAAAAAAGCTTTGCGGTAGCTCTAGCATTTCAGCTTTACCAGGACATTATTATTAGCTCCAAAATTATATTCCGTGGTCCATATCCAGCTGCAGTGGAAATTTTGTCAGCTTCAGGCTTATAATCGCTCCTCTGTTTTCACTTAAGTTTCTTAGGGATGATCATGCTTCAGGTAGGAGCAAGCAGCAATTTTGTGTTCTTATCTTTCTGTGTGTTAGGAAAACTTCTGTGGAAGCTCTGAATTGAATAGCACAGAAAACAGTTTACTTCCAGGTACCTCATGTAACTATAGTAATTATTCTGCAGAGGATGTTTCTCTCCTGGGCCATTTGTAATTAATGATTTGCCCATCTTATTCAAGCTGTTTAGCACATTAGCATCCAAATGTATTTTCTATGAACTGTATGTGTGTTCACCAGTGGACTATGTACCTCCATGAGTTAAAAAACTTTGTTGAAAGCATATCTAGGAACTTCTCAAGTAACAAGTTGCACTCTTAGGGGCCTTGCATTAAAAAAAAAAATAAAAATAATTAAGTTCTTCTTCAGCAACAGACCTATTTGTCCCACCTGCTCTTAAGATTTTGCATTGCATTGATCAACTAGTAGTATAAAATACCACTAATGTTTGGTTGTAGCTTCGAGTAACCTGAAAGAAAGTAGGAATTACTGCACATTTATTTCAGTCCCTGTTCCTGAAGCGGTGGCATGCTCTGCTTTGGGTTGATCTGAGATGGCTTCTTTTTATCTGTATACTGATCTCGTGAGGGTGGCATTGATGACGTTGACAAAAAGACTTGAAGCTCCAAGTTCCACACTTCCCATTGACAGCTCAGCCCCATCCCACCAGTTTCCTCGAAGTTAGCCAAAGGTTTACATAATGACCAAGGTGATAGGACCAAGCCTTGTTAGGACTCTTGGCATGAGGGAGGGTCTTGCTGATGAGGGAACAGTTTACTAGGTATAGTCTAAGAAGAAGGACCAAGCTATTTCTGTTCACCCCTCCAGCTTCAAACAACTGTGAGTGAATCCCGTCAAATCAACCTTCTGCTAAATAGTTTACAGGTATATTACCAAATACACCTGTAGCAGGTATGCATAGTGGTGTGTGAACCAGTTCTGATGCATGTGTGTAACAAAAGCGTGTTGCTTTAATTAATCAGTGTGAGCCGTAAAACCTGTCAATAATTTTCCCTTTGCTCCTCTTTTTTTATAACCTGGAGTTTCTCCCCTTTCCTGTTTCCCTGAATTTTCCCCCTAGTTTTCAAATGATTGCACTGATATTAACTGTTTCTAGATATGTGTGCCCAGTAATCTTGCTAAATGAGTGGACTTGATCATGAAATGGGGTTCCCCGGCTCTCACGGTGCTGGTAGCAGTAACCTAGTTGCTGGGAAGTCTCAGTAGTGGCAGAGGTGACACCCATATGTCCTTACTTTCAAACAAGGAATGATACTATATGGTCTTTATTGTTTAAAAAAATCTGCCTTCATTCTTAGATATTTCTACAAAGCAGTCTATGCAGTAAATAAGGAAATGTCGCAACTCTCTCAACCACGACCGATAAACTGTTGATAGAAATGGAAGCACTACAATGATGCTAGCTGGAGTTATGACTAAACAAAGTGAGCTCTAGGAAGAAAAGCAAAACAAAAAAGCTTTCGTTCATAACTCTTCCCCCAAACTATTTGGGTAATTTGTCCTCCAAAATTTATCGCTCATAACACTTATGAACCTTGGCAAGTCTTAACTATAGTTGCAGCTGTGTTCTTGAAGCCTGCAGTTTTTATACTCCACTTAAAAAAAACCTTAAATTTTAACTAAACACATATTTGTCTATTTCTTTTCTCCCCTCCCACCCCATCCTACTCTTCTATACTCTCTTCTAATTGCAGACAAAGTAAATGACCTTTTTTTATACTGCTGGGTGCAGATCCAGTGTGCTGCTGAAGCATTGCATAGCTTGCCTCAGGGGCACAATATTAGTAGAGGGAAGGCCAAAGAATGCTATTTTTAGTTGAACAGTTCAGCAGATGGAGGCATGAATACTCATATATCTGAAGGTTGAGGGGTTTGAACCATTAATTTTGATAATGTATTTAACCCTGGGAACAATCAGAAACTGTAACTCTAAGGTTACAATGCTTTTGACCTTTAGAGAACAGAGGGCACTCGGTACAGTAAACAATATATTACATTTCTACTTATTCCAATTCTCTCACAGATATAAATTTCAGGACATAGTTGACATTTGCTTTCCTCAGCTATTTTGGTGCTGGTCCTTAAAGTAAGTCAAGAAGAATGTGCAGGAAAGAGGCCAATGTAATGCGACAGTCATGTAAATATGGCCTTTAAATAGCTAAGATGTTAAATGTGGCCTTTTATGAAGAAATATTATTCTCGGGAACTAGAATCTTGGTGACTTATTATTTCAATGAAAAAGTTGTTTTAGTGGACTGCTGCTCTTATGGAGTTTCCTTTATACGTTTTAACCTCAAAGCAATTTTTCAGTGGGGCTAATATGATCTGATAGTGATAGCTCACACTGGAGGTGATTTCGTCCCACTCTGGTACCACATCATGCAAAGTGATGTACCTGCCTTATGTCTTATTAAATGATGCATGCTCCTCTTCAACAAATACAGCAGTTAAATATCACACAGCTTAAGTATTTCTAATTAAAATATCTCCATGTGTCAGCATATTGGTAATGTATTATTTTAATCCATTTATTTTGTTTATGAAACAGTGACATATGTTTAGATTGTGAAATATATGAGCCTTAAAAATCACTTTATTGAAGAAAATTAATTTCTACAATGCTGTCTCAGTAATGTGTTCACTCACCCAGTCAGTCACTGGCAGGGCTGCCAGTCTTAATGTTGGTTAGACACAGTTTAACAGTTTTATCTGACATAACACTCTCGGATGTAGGCAATAATAATTTTTTCAAATGCAAAACCCACAGGGTTTTCCTTTTTTTTTTTTTTTTTAAAGCACAATGAAGAATGTGGATGGGTAAATGTGAAAGAGATTTGGTGAGACCAATCAAAATTAAAACCAGCTAGTTACCTTTTCAAAGTTAGACACTGTAATTTGTTTGTCAGCGGGTAGATGTTTGGGTCAGCACTGTGAGTGAGTGACTGTCAGCGGGAATTCCTACAAGACAAGTAATTTCCCTCAATGTATTACTGACAGATTGCTCACTTCTTCGAATCACTAGAGAAAACAAACTTAATATTGTTACAGGCAGAGTTTCTGTCTTCATTAGCCTTATAGGATGATTTTATCTAGCATTCAAAGACTACTGAGCTCTAGGTGGGCATATTTTAACAGAATGTTCCTTATTATGATACAGTGAATAGTGGCCTAAATTAAGGGAATGGTGTGTGCAAATTTCAGTATATGGAAGTAGTAAATTAAATATTTTGGTCCTTTTCTTATGTAGAAATTTAGGTTGTAGCAGAGGAAGGAAAGAGGTTGAAAGAAGATTTTTATTAGGTCTCTGAGAGACCAAGCAAGCCCTTTAATGAAAATAAAATTAAAAATGTGCCAACCTTGCAATACTTAGGAAAATTTAATTAAAATCAATGAAATAGTTACACTTGTGCCTTTCCCTACTTGAATGTTTATGTCTCTGTATATAATATCTGTGTTATCAAGTTGAATTATATCAGTGGCAGTATCAATGAAAATGATGTCATTGAGTCAATATTTTACCAGATGACCTCCTTTCTCTGCAGAATTTCTTAATACTCTATCTTCTCCTACTCCTCATCTTCAGCCCTGAATTATCTGGCAAAGAGATTTTCACCAGGAAAAGACAGCCCAACAAAGTTGAGGCTTTTTGCAGTAAAATAGCTGTTCTGGGGAAATTTTGGCCAGGAGGATTTTCCTAGCTCTCCCACCAATGGCAACCCTGATCAAAATGAGAGGGAGCCCCTCTATTCTTTTCAAGTTAGTAAAAATGGATAGAGAAAAAAACCCAAACCCATTAGCTAGAGTAATCAGCCTGGTACAGCAGCATTGCAGCTGCAAGACCCTTTTCTCACCCATTTAATGCCCTGCATCTCCAATGACTCCTTTAAACAGCATGTCTTTGTTACTCTCATTCTTGCTTAATGGAACGATGGCACATTATTTGATAAAAAATTTATAGGAATGTTTAAGAAAGAGACTGTTTCTATGGTCTGTAGCGATTCTAGTGCTTGTCTTGCATGTGGCAAGGCTAAGTCCAGTCCTGGGCTTGTTTCCCCCCATTGCACAAAGGGCGCTAGCCACCGGACTATCACCCAGTCTGGCCCAGTCTCTGCTTCTATTCCCTTCAGATGATCAGCTCCTCCTCCACCTTGGGGAGTGCTCCCACCCTGCGCCCACTCTCCTCTCCCAAGAGGGAAGGCTTTTCAGTTAGGCAGCTAGGGATCGGGCTGCTGGTGTGATTCCCATCTTCTGCACCTTTGGATCTCACCAAGCAGGACAGCTGCCTTCCAGGCCCATATGCTCTGTTCCAGGGAGAATTTACCATTAAGATCATAAATGGCTCAGACATAAATTCACTTATCAGGAAACTCGTATGTTTAAAACGATGTCATCCTTACAGCCTGGATTGCAGGTTTCCTGGGTCTCCTCAGTTTGTATCAAGGCAGAAGCTTGAGCCCAAGTGACTGGAGGAGGCTGAGCCACCAGCATCAACAAGATGCCTTAACCACTGGCTGCCCCTCACTGAAAGCCCAGGCTCTATTTTAAAAGAATTGTGCTTTCCAAAGCTCCCTCCCTGGGGTATGTATTCACTCAGAAGCCAGTAAGAAGCAAATAAGTTACTGCTGCATTTACTGACAGAGCACCAGAGGCACCAGTACTACAGAGTGCCATCAGGGGCTGAGCATGTTTTTTAAAGCTCTTTTAAAACTGTGGCATCCCCTTGGGGAATAGGCTGACTGTGAGGCATACTCTGAGCTGGCAGTTGGTCTCCTTCAAGCTTTCTAGAAATGTATATGGTATATGCCTTACAGGAATTAGCTGCAAGTGAATATGTTCCTGGAATTTTATTTTACTTCTGATAACTATAGAGTGAGCTGCTTAATTTGGATACAAATTGCAGACATGAAGGATTTTTTTCCTGTGAAGGTGTTAACATATTTGGATGTTTAGGAACATGGCAGTGATCAGGTTAAAGACAAAAAGGCCTTTTAAGTCAGGTATATACACAAAGGAAAATAATACACTTCTATATCATCATTCCTTCCTGATTAATTTCTACAGAAAAAGAAAACTCACCTTTCATCTGAATTAAATGTTGTAAGAATAAGGATGGTTAGATGAGAGTTTCTAGGAATAGACATACACACACATGCATCCGTGCACATGCTCAAAGGAAGCAGAATTCTTTTAAATATGCATGGACTGGAAGGATATCATCACCTGCCTTATTTTGGAGGGGTTTTGATTATAAGACAGTGTTCCCTCCCACTGACCCAATTCAGAAAGAAAGGGAAATTCATAGAAGATGAGATAGAAGTCATCAAATCAGCGTGCAGATATTGCTATCACTGAGCAGAGTCATTTCAGATGACAAAATCGGAATGGTATTGCCTCCGACACCCTACTTGTCTAAGATGTATTCGGTTGTGAAGTTTTTAGGATCTGTATGATTCAGAAACTAGAAAAGCGTCCTAACTCGAAGAAAGTATTGGAATCACCTGCCTATTCTTAAGACCCTGCAGGAAGGCTGTATATGTGTGGAGGCACAACAGAAGGCTTGCATATCTGTCCTGAAAAAAAGGGACTGGAGGGATGAGCATCTTAAGGAATAAAGGAAGGAAAACACAGCATGCTTACATGTCAGTATTGACGGATTATTCAAGACTTCAAGGAATCATTCACAAAATTGAGTGAAGTCAACACAATACAGCACGTATTTTGGTGTTGTGCATGAATTGCAGCAAATAGCTAAGCATGAGAACAAGTGAAGTAGTATTTCAGGTGTAGGAATAGTGAGAGTGTGTTGTCATGTCCACTGGCATTTTTGCAAGCGAAGTGAGAAACAAAAGAGGTGAAGCCTTTTCAAAGATGTTCCATCATTTGTCCTGCACACTAGCAACAGAACAAATCACCAGATTTAAGTAGTCTATAGCTTTGTTAAATATCACATCTGTGAACTCTCCACAGTAATTCATCCAGTACAGGCCACCTCTTCTGCTGCAGTCTTCAACACCATGGGGAGGGCTAAGATCAGGCCTCATAACTATTTAATCTGGTCCCAGCACTGTTGCTGAAATACCATCACACCTATTACAGTTCAGGAAGCATGGCAATCTTATGCCAAATTCACATTTACTTGTGTAAAATACACCAGTATACACTGAATTTGTAATAGTATGTTCCCAGTTACCTGGTTTTGAGGAGCAAATGTGAAATTTTTTTTAGATGTAATTTTTATAAGCCCATTTGAATATGTTTTGCATAATTTTGTGTGCACTTCCTTTAAGGAAATTAATTTTCCTTGAAGGTGCAGGAAAGTTCTAAATATATAGTAAAAGATCAGTGTGAGAGATCCGCTAAGCAGCCTGTAAAGCACAATTATTTCTAGTGCTTTAAAATACCCTAAACTGGGCTTGTTTTCTGCTTCACAAAGAAAACATTTCACTGTTTTCTGCATTTAAATATACATTTTAAATATGTTGACTTATCAGGTAACGCAGCAGGCTGAACAGGGACAAACCATTTTTAATGGTATGTTAATTGAATGGGATGCTAGAGATGCACCTGAGTGACTTTTTTCCCAGATGTGCCCCAGCTGACTGATAAAGCTTCTCCTGATCAGTAGAGCCAGTATATATTTATTATATCCCTGTCTTTTGTCCATTTTCGCTAGTGAAAATAATAGGATGGCTGTGGGCTACCACATGAACTGTCTGTGTCTCTTAGAAATGTAGGAAAACATTACAGCTTCAAACCCCAAGCAGCACTTTCAAAAATTCAGCTCTTAAAGGTAGAGCGGCCTTGGCATCTTCTCACAAGGTAGGGATTCAGGTGTGGGAGCTGTCACAGGTAGTTTACATGGGACTTGTCCTTTTTCCTGACTTGCACCCATTTATTATTTGGATGGTGTCCTGTGATTCTGTCATGGGAGCCTGTAGAAATTTACTTGTAATGTTTTTGCCTCTCAGTATGGTTAGCAGCGTAGGTGAGCATTCAGTGTTCTTGTTCTGTACCTGTACAGTTCCACACAGGGAAATACTGCAGTTGTTATATTTGACAGTTTCTCCATCTGGATGATCAGATAGTGAATGAACCCACCAACTCATGCCAGTTCATAAGAAATATTTCTAGAGAAGATTTACTGCCACTTCTTTTTTCCTTGTCCTGATTTCTTTTTCACTTATGCCTCTTTTTTTTCCTGTCTGCCGCCAGGTTGACAAACCTAGAAGGTCTACACGAGAAGCAGCAATTGCACAACCACCTTCTGTCCTGAATTGATTTCATCCCCTGTAGAATTAGGAGAATAATTATGTTTTTAAACCCCTTCAACTAAGATTGTCTACATTACTAGCAATCCTACCAGTGACGTGGACATGCGCTTACTAGGAAACTCATTCATCAACTCATTTCACACAGCTCAACAAGCAGTTACTCATAATTGCTTGTAATCCTGCTGACATGAGCTTGAATGAAACTCCTGACTTCTCTCACAAAGCCCATCTATGTGTGAACATTTTTTTGAAATAAATATCTGAAATTCTGAAATGCAAAATTTGATAAGCTTTGATAGCTATCATCTGTTCAGCAAACTTACTGTAATTAATTGCTTTTCAATCATATAGTTTTATTTCCCTTACCACAGGGGTTCACTTTAAGCAGCTCCTTCTTTTTACAGTAGCTTTAGTCCAGAACACATTTCTACACATAAAGTGTGTGAAACTGAATTCATGAGTTAACTGCTTTTCATATAGACCTCTGAAGTTTGTTGTTAAAGATACTTTATATTAGCAGTAAGGAGTAAAAAACCGATTTTTAGAAGAGCTTCTAAAAGAATATCAGAAAACATTTTAAATTCTTTCTATGAATAATTTAATTTACAGTGTCACCAGAGAAGGTAATATTATGATAGCGTAAAGTGAATGAAAAAACTGCACTCTGATGCAACCATCAGCTTATGTTTTCATATTTTCCTGATAGACCTGATTATATTTTTATTTTAAATAAGTGCTGCTTCTTTGCTTTTCTTAGACACAGGAGAAGGAGTTTAAAGTACTAAAGCCTTTTGTTTGCAGCTATCTTTGGAGCCATGCTTCCTGGTCCTTGCTTTCCTAGGTGAGCTTGTTACTCTGTTGACTTGGTGCTATCCACAATTTTGATGAGGTAGAATTTATAACAATGCCAACAGCAATTTCTAATAGAAGTGAACATAGCATAAAGATTTTTTTTCAACATTTCCTATCTTTTGTCAAATAACATTATCTACTCAAAATTACTTTTTCAAGCAAATGCAGTTGTACTTTGCTGTGAGTGGCTTTCTACCAAAGGTATTTAGGCTTAAATGAACTTATATATTATTTATCTGTTTACTTCTATATCAAATACATAATAGTTTTAAGCAGAGTGTGTCACAGTTATTTTGTGAAATCATAAAAGCAGTTAAAGATTTTTTGCCAATTTTCAAGCTGTGTAGTACAACATATAATCTGGGAGAATTACAAAGATAAATCTGTTGTGTTCTTCCCTGTGCATGGCAAATAACAGGAGAATTGTGATCGAGAAATAGCGTATCAGTAATCTGACAACATTAAATGAAGGAATGCAAAACTTTGTGCTTAAGAGAAAGATTTTATTGATGTTTCTGTTATCCTCCTGCAAAGGAAATGGCTGTACACATTTGATGACGTTTTTACATATTGTTGCATTCTGTTTTTTCTTGATATTTACAATATTTTCTTAAAATAGGAGGATTTATTAATGCTTACATTTTACCTTTAATAGGAGTAGTTTATGACTGTATTCAGATATACCTGGTTCAGACGCTGTAGTACTGCAGCACCAGCGTGTTCATTTCACAAGCAGCACAAAGAAGGTGGTGGTTGGTTCAGGTTCATAGAGGGTGTGTTTCAGTGGAAGGTCTGAGGGGTGCTTCCAAGTTTCTGGGTACAGGTGCTCACCCCATGCGGAGGCAGGACACAGTATATAGTCCCTCCTGCCTTCCATGCTCCTGTTTCCTGGCATGCAGAGGCAAGCCATGTCCCCAGGCTGGCCAGAGAAAAAAGTGAGCCATGAGGCTGCACTGTGAGAGTGCTCCCGCTCTGCAGGTGCAGAGGAAGACTCCTGGTTAAATACCTCTCATTAGGTCCTCTTCTTGAGCAAAAAATACAGCAAAAAAATGATGCACTCTCAGTTTGAGCTTTGATCTTGCTGTCATAAACAGCTCAAAGAATTTGCATGGTAGCATGCAACTATTCCATTATTGTTGCTAGCAAAAATACAAGAGAATAGATACATGAAGCGAAAGAGATGAGAACAGTTAGCATTCCTTTATTCTTTGTCAGAACTTAATCTGGATTAACTAAAATGCTTGCTGGTTTTGTCATGCCTCAAGATAAACTGTCGCTATTTACATATTCCTATCTTTTAGATAAAAGGTGCTTATTGTTTTAGAACTCCGGAGTCACTATCTATAGGAAATTATAAATATGTAATAGATGACTAAGTTCACCTCATTTTGAAGTGCTTTGTGTAAAAAGCAGTTGTTACAACAGTAACTAGGGATTTGTGTTTCATACTTCTGTGCTTTTTCTTCTTTTGTCCTTTTCTTGCACCATAAAGGATTAAGCCAGGGTAAAATCAGTGAGGTGAGGAGCTAAGGTGTTGTGACCTTTTCCTCCATGAGAAGAGAAAACGCTAAGTATATATTGTGTAGGAAGGTGAGGGGGTTTAATTATCACATTGTCCTTCCTGCTGTTTGTCTAGACTTTTAGTCTGGAGAGCTCCATTTGAGACAGCAAATGATCAAGCTCCAGTTTTGGGGTTCCAAGCATTTAATGTTAATTTTTGTGTCTGCAGAGAGTTTTTTAGTGATAAGTATAAGGAGCTATGCAACTGCAGTATTTCACTCCCACCCTCATTCAATTCCCTACTTTGTGTGGCAGTCTCAGTGTATTCAGCAGGTTGTACGCCAGCAGATGAAACAGATGTTTAGGCCATACTGGAATGGAGCGGCATGCTGCATCAGGACCTGGATATTCCTCTTGACATCTGGATGCTGCTGGGCTGGGAAGCCTGCCTTAGGCCAGGAGGCTGCAGGAGCCTTGTGGCAGTAAACATAGGGTCCTTGCTGCTCTTTAAGTGATTAGTGCACTGAAGCAGCAATAATGCTGAATTATCGCTTGGTTGCGTTCTTCTAAGGAATCTTGGGACAAAGGGATAGTCAAGGAGGAGTATTTACAGTAAAGTCATGTTCAGAAAGACAAGACTAATTACCATGTATTAAAAAGCTTTCTTTCAACTAATTTAATAGTAAAATTTTTATGAATACTTTAGGAAACTTTTTACAAAGCAGGAAACAAATAGATTACAGAAAAACCTCCTTTTCTCATTTAAAATCATTAAGATAAAAAAAGACAATTTCAGCTACTTTCCAATTTCATGGTCTGGTCAAATTGTATGGAAAAGACAACAAAATGTGACTGAAGACATGAAATTGAAGGTATTCTAATGTTCATGCCTACCAGAGACAAAAATATGAACTTCTAATAGCTGCAGGGAAGAATATTAGGTATGGAAGCTGTCTGACTTATGCATTGATTCTTTATAGTTTCACTTTATCAAGTTGGAAATTGTGCTGTATGTGCTGCTATGGCCTAAATTGTCTGCTGCAGCACTTTCCTTTATGATGTGTGTTATTTAAGCACAATAGACATGGCATATTGCATGGAAATAGGTGTTTAATATTTTGTGAGTACTAGCTGTGGCACAAAATAGCATTTAGCATGGATTCTGCCCCCCTGCCCCTTAAAATTTTCATCATGAAGACCAATGTGTTTAAATGAGGGCCCTCCCAAACAGATTACAGCTTTGGAGAGCATGAGCTAATATTTTGAAGAAGACCAGTTTGTTGCTCTCATTTAACCTCCAGTATTCTAAAGGGGTTATATTTAATTAACACTGGCTAAAGGGCTGACCTGAGAGGCAACCAAAAGTGATTGAACTGCATTTTCAGATCCAGGCTGTAATCTGTTGGGAGAGGAATAATAATAATAATAAAAAAAATTAGAAAGCACCATTTACTGGAATTCTTTCTAACTAAGCTGTATTTCAATGGGCCATTTAATGCTCAGATGGACAAAGGTATTACTTCAGTCATTGAATTGTATCAAACTCTTTCTCAGAGGCCCAGTTTAAAAACTCTACAGGAAAAGTGGCTTAGCATTATATTCTCAGCAGACCAACACTCAGTCTGTTTGGAAAGGGGAAAAAAAAAAAAAAAAAAAAAAAAAAAGAGTGAAATGAGGTGAGACACAACCACCAAGTCAGTGAGGATTTGTGCTTCTCCCTGCAGTCAGTGGCTTCACAAGGGAATTGCGCTTCAGAAAGCAAGAGCTCCATATACACTGCAGAAGGCTTGCAATTTTTAAATTTATTTATATATATATTTTCTTTTTTTTTTTTAGTGGCTGTTACTCTGTCCTCCCTGGTCAGCCTTTCAGCCTCCCTTTTATTCTTTTCTGACATGGTAGAAATATAGTTTTGTCTCTGAGGGGCTTAGGACCAGTACTTGCACTTCACGGGGTTAGATTTTTGACTCGGTCACATCGGAAGAAATAGGAAGTCTCATTTAAATATCAGAGACTCTGACACTTGTGAGCTGAGTAGTTATTTTATTTCAATAGAGCCAGTGTTACATGTATTTTATGATGATATAAGATACCCAATGTACTGTCTGAACTTAATTGTATAAAATAAAATTTCAGGATACATTTTTTAATGCGGTTTTTTTTTTTTTGCAGAGAGTAAACTTCTCTGTCACAATTTTGATGCCATCTCATTAAAAATTCCCAGCAGCCTCATAGGGTGATAGGGTGACATTTTATCTTTGAAACTTGTCAAGGTGCAGTAAAACTAATAAACCAATGGCTTTACTTCCTAAGGGGAAACAAATACAATATTACAGAGGCAACTGCCAGGTGCCAAATTAGATACATTGTCTTAGCTACTTGAAGTGATTGATAATTTATTTGAGATCTAAGCATTCTTTCTTGGCTTTGCCCACAGCTTTACAGTAAGCAGGGTGTGAACAGGCAGTTGCTGAGAGATTGTATTTAATTGTCATAAATCAATGAAATCAAAGCCATTTGATTTCTAAGGGGCACGATCTCAGGAACAATGTCTAAATGAGGGTTGCTGCATTTAGGCAACAAAGCAGAGCGAGCTTTTTGATGGCCGTTTCTACTTCATTATGTCAAAGCAGGATGAGGTCAAAAGAATGAGAAATACAGTTTGCAAACACAACAGAAATGATCTTAAGAGCACCTTAATGCACATGTGCCGGAAGGCAAGTTAGTTCTTGATTGCACTGGTGCATATATTTTAGCTCTGTAGCATTTCTCCAAATTCACATGACTCTAGCTGAGAGAGACTTTGGGATTTGATGTGCATGCTGTCAGGCCATGATGATAAACAGGTGGAGGATCGGGAACAGAGAGTGAGTAAGTCTCTAAACATGGGTCTTGCTGCAGGTATCTTCTCATTCCACTTTTTTTAGCTTGTTTGTTTTGGGTGGGTTTTTTTTGCCATAACATCAGCATGAGCCTTGGGGCCAGAATGTATTATCTATAATCCCTTTATTTAAGAATAAGCAATGTTAATAACATGTAAAGAAAATTAAGTCAAATGGTAATTCCATCTTCGGTTTACGTTTCCCATTACATTAAAAATTTAAGTAGGTATTTTATAGCTGACAGTACTTATTCAGCCTCTCCCAATACAAGCCTGTACCATGATGAATAAAGCCAAACTGAAAATAATAGTGCAGGAAACCATAGCATGCAAGAATAAGTCAAGGACAGAAAGATCTATCATTTCTTCAGAACACATGCCAATGCAATCATTTAGTCCATTCATATTTTGAGCAGGACCTATTTTATATGTGCTGTGGGACTCTATCAAGTAATGAAAGTTCATTTCTCCAAAAGATGAGGCAAGAAATGAAAATCTATGAAGAACAGATATGGTTTTGCTAATTATTTTCCCCAACAGAAGTCTGGATCTTTGTCACTGAGTTATTTAACAGATCCTCTTAACATCTGTCCAGCAGACTGTGGACTTTATTAGCAGACAAGAGACCCACCAGATTTAGAGCCTGCTGGGTGCGTCTTCATCTTCACAGCTGTGGATTAACTCAGACTTTCCAGAAGAGGACAACCATATGGGATAATTGGTGTCATTGGGTAGCTAAAAAAAAATACGAAGAAACAAATGTCGTCCAAACACAATTCACTGTTTTTACAGCCACAATTACTAGTCTGTTTAAGAAATAAGAAAGGCAGCATTACACTAAAAAAAGAAAACCTATTCATATCTGTGTGGGAACCTAATCAGGCTCTTGTTTCCAATGACGATGGCTCCACAGTCGCACCAGGTCTGCGACAAGAATGCTCCTTTTGTGTGCCGATAATGTGGAAGCGATAAAATTTCCTATAAGAGACATATGTGTTTACATCATGAGATGTGTTATTTGACAAAACACTTTGTTCTCTGCATATTTTCCACGCAGAGTTTCATGCTGGGTTGTTTTGCTGGAAAGCTTTGATTAGCTAGAATTAGTTGCTGAAGTAAAATAGACACTTTTGTTTTATGAGTCCTCTTGCTGAGCTGTAAATTATAGTAAAACATATAAGGAGTGACAGAAAGAAGTGCTGATTTGAACCTCTGACCCATGATCGGCATAAAAACATAAGATAACTCTTTCAAAGGACTACTGAGAGCCATAAATATTCCATGGTCCACTTAAAGTTAGGCCCTTTTAACAAAATAAAGCTGTTATTTTGCAGTACTGCAACAATACAAGCTGCAGTATCTAAAATGTGTGGAGATTCTTTTATTTTCGGTGTGGGTTGGCCATTATCCACAGCAGGGCAATAGAAGGGATGAGAGTAATTTTTCTTTTTCTGAATGAGTACAATGTATTTCTGGTCAGTAAAAGGAGTTGGAACCAGCAGACACTCAGTGGTGAAATGAGGTATCTGTTACTCTGCAGCTTGAGCGAGAAGCAAAACAGGCATGTGTACCTCCTAAGGAGACAGGAATTGAGTGGAATTTAGGGCCACATAAAAATTTCCCTAGACAATATATAGAAGAGCAACTGAACAGACACTGAAATTACTGGTGGTAATAGTTCAAAAAACCTGAAGTGAATGCATATGAATAACTGGTAAAATCATTCTTTTAGCTAAGAAAGAATTCTTTTCAGTAGACGCACACCTGAAGCTATAGGGAAAACTGAAGTCTTCTAACTCCATCTCTAACTACAAAATGTATTATTTGTATTTTCACAAACACAGTTCGTTTGTTTGCACATATTGGGCTTTAAGAAATCCGAAAGCACATTAGCTAGCAAGTGCATAAATAATCACTGCAACAATCCTTGTTATTATGACATTAGTTATGATAATTCATTAGCTGCCTGCTCGTGTTACACCTGAATGCCTTTTTGCAAAGGTATTTGGTACATTATTATAAGAAGTAGAGGCTATTAACACTCTGTAACAATGAGCAGACTTTGCACCAGGGTGATATATAGGTGTTTAAAATCAGAATGTTATGTCCACTGTGGATAGGTTAGGCATGTACAAACAGGGGAAAGAAAAGAATGATGACACTTGGATTCTGTATAGGAAAAGATGTATTTGCAGTGTACTGTTACTTATTATGTACCATATTTCTAAATTAAACACTTTCCCCCGAATTGTTACTCCATCTTCATGTAGCTGTGCTTGATTGATGCCATTTCAGATATACCCATGTAAAACCAAATAGTTCTCAGTTATTTAGCAAAAACCTGTCAGTTAAGTTAATGTTGCATACTTGGTCCTTGATAGTAGGCTATTATTACTAAAATCAGAGGAGGGTCTGGTCCACAGTACTAGCAAATCTGTAAAACTTACCTTATTTTCATTTGTTATTACTTTTCTTAGAACAAACTGATAGAACGCTACTGACACATCCAAATTTCATCAGAACAAATTTATAACATATCTTGTTTTAGCAGGTAGTGCCTGCAGAATTATATTGTAAAACAAAAGAAAACGTACACTTTTAGCATAAGACATACTATCTATTAATTTGAAGGGATCTTGATTTCATCAGGAAAAGCTTTGATTTTTCAAAGTTTTAGATTTTTAAATTGAAGTAAGTGTTGCTTTCATGTGTATGTACATTTCCTTTAACAATTTTGTATGCACCTTTCCTCCTCTTTCCCCTTATCCTCCTTTTCCTTTTGTGTGGAGAGCACAGCTAGAACACAGATGCTGAGCTGTGGAAGGTGTTTTTCTGGTGATGGCATCTGGCTTCTTGGCAGACTCCACAGGCAGTAGCTGCCTTCGAGTTGCCCCTGGGTTTGTCACATGGTTAAGCTGCTGATGAGTTACTCTAGGCTGTCTTGTGTTTCTGGATGTCGTTTTCTGTTAACCTACCTCTCACTCTAAGGATCTGCATAAAACCCATCTTAAAACAAAAAGAAAAATAACCACATGCTTTTTTGTAAGAATATATATATATTCTTATATATATAAGCCAATAACTCCATTTCTTATCTTGGTGCTAAGTAGAGGTCTCAACTGCAGTGTTAGTCACTGAGCATATTTGTTGCAAAAGACATGCCATTATAAAAAAAATACATTGATATACAACAATAGGAAGGAATAAGTGCAATTAATGTTTCTTTAGAAACAGTTCTTGCACTAAGATGTGTGTGAAATTTTTGAGTAGGACATTTATGCTTCTGCACTGCTTTTTGAAAAGGTTACCATGCCTGAACTGCTGAAGGCTATACCAGTGACATCGGGCTCAGGTCAGCACTTAACCTTACTTTCCACAGTTGCTATCTATGATACCCAAAAGCATGGGTTTGAGCGCTAATCCATTCTTTCTCCAAACAGAAGAAAAACTTTTTCAAACAAAGTCTCTGTTTCCTTTAATCTGTTCAGCATCAAGCTTATTTTAAGCACCTTTAACCAATAATAAGAAATAAGCAGTCCCACCAACAGTGGCTTTTATTTTGGGTAGGTTCTTTTCAGAAATGTGCACTGGAAATAGTAAAGATGTTACTGGTTTCAGTGAGCTTGCAAAAGCCCTTTGTGATCAGACATTTCTAAGTATTATTATTGCATGTTACATATTCGAAAGGAAAATTTTGGAATTATATATTTGCAACACTATGTACTAAATATACTACAGAAAAAAATAACTGCATTACCTCTTGTAGTGCAGGATTTCAATAGCACTTGCAGTCACTCCTTAGAGTTTTTCATCTTTAGAAACCAAATTACTCATTGTCTAAATAGCTGAACTTTCATCTCTATAAATAAGATATTTCAGCTTTGCACAATTTGTTTAAAATGCTGACAAATAAGGATTCTCACTTGATTCTCAGTAGTTTTATTGTTCGGTTTCATTTACTGTAGCAAATGTATTTGTTGAAGATGTGGCATAGGACTTGCATTTTTAGTAATGGAAGACTTTAGAATTAATTAGGGTCCATAAAAATTATCATTTGTTTCTGAGAAAAAAAAATAATCTAGCACCTTTGGAGAAATAATGTACAAATACAGGAAAAGGAGAAGGTTTTTACATTCTGGCCATAAATCTTAGTAAAACAAAATGAAAGGGTAAATGTTTCTAGAGCAGATTCCTTCCTTCTGGAATCAAGCCACCTTCTACTGAATTTCTTTGTGGGGCATCTTCCAAGTACATCCATTGCAATTCATCATGCTAGGCCAGCCCTCATCACATGCACTTTGATTATTTGCTACACTGAGTATCTCAACGCTCTCTTTCTTATCTCCATGTGTCACATATGGCTTTGCTATAGTTTCTTCAGAATTGTGCTGCAAAAATAATGTCTGAATTGTATCGCCACTGTTGTGACCAAATTCTTCCTCACCAGCACAGCCAGTTGAAATGTCTTCAGACCTTGCCTTTATCTTCTCATATATACAAGTGCAACTGCTCTCTCATTTCCTCCCTGGACCCATACATCTGAACTTCCTCTCTCCTATGCAGCAGCTGATCACTTTCTCTTTATTGAAATATCTTCTCTAAACAAACTTTTTTCATAAGTCCCGTCATCGACAAGCCACTGATAAGAATGTTACGATTATCATAGTTCTGTTAGGTGGTAAACCAGCCTGTCACAAAGTTAACAAGTTGTTGTCAGTGCAGATCTCCCTGACCTGTGTTGATTTAAGGCCTGTTCTATTTTCCTCATCATGTGTTACATCTGTAAAATTTGATCCTCAAAATTCTTCACCTTTATTAATTCCTTTAGATACAGCCTAAGAGGCAAGTGTCAGCATTTCTGCTGTAAAAAAAGGAAGCAGCTGGTGCCTGGAAAGCTTTGCGCTGTGCTTATTTGCTGTGCTCCATGTCATGTGGCGGGAGCATGCGTCTAGGAATGTCACAGGCCTACATGGAAGCAAGAAGTCATACGGGCAAGGGACCTGAGCTAGTGAAAGAGTTTTGATTATTGAAAGTTATTGGAAAACTATAGAAAAAGTGTTGAAACCTCTGAAAGGGATGCATAAGACAAAGGCCTTTGTCCTCTGGCGTGGCATTAATGAACCCTGGCAGCAAAGGCAGTTATGCTTCTGTACTGTGAAAATATCTTGCAAAGGCATCGTGAAACTTGGATGGCATTAAGAAAAGTTTTAACATTTGGATCAGTCAAGGTGCTCTATTATTAGTTTATAGGGTTTTTGACAAATTTTAAATCGTGGATGATACTTTATATAAAAAGGGTGAAAATGGAAATAATTCATCAAATGCCATAGGCAATTTCTGAAGCAGAAAATACCACCACCCCTGGATTATTATTTTTGTTAGTTATTCAGTTCTTCTTGGATGGTAGCTCTAAGCTATAGCAAAGGCTTAGTATGATTTCTGCTGTTTCCAGGCAAAAAAATCAGTATGCACTTGTGCATTGCTGTGCACATGCTGAGTACAGCGCTTTCCCACTCATCTGCCATTTTTGTTAGGTAGATGAACATCATTCAGACTCATAGTGACCTCCAGCTTCCATAAATTCCCCTCAGGTTTTTAGTTGATTACAGGTGGAATAAGATTTCAGTAACAACTGCTTAAGTCCATAAGCCTGGAAGTTCACAGGTGCCTAAATGTGAGACTTGCCAGTGCCTTGAGACTTGCAGCATTGCAGAATCCCACTCTTGTGTCAGATCACGACATTAGAAGAAAACTGGCTCTGCAAACTGTAAAACTACATCCTTACTCACGTCCCTTAAGTGAGCTGGTTTTCAAAATTGTTTTCAATTTCAGGAGCACTCAGTAATTCAAAAGCAGCACTACTTATCTTTAGATGCTGGGAACTGAATTGTAAGAATCTAATTTAGTGACCTTTTAAAAAAACTAAAGAACAGGGTATATATTTTTAAGGCTCCTTAAAACAATCATGAATACTTGATGGTTTTGAATATCTAATTTGTAATGAAGAGCCTTCTGAGTCAGTGGCTGGCATGAGGGTTATGAAATGCTCTTTATGTGCTAGGTTAATGTTTTTAGTCACTATTCAATAGTCAGTAGGTTAGAATTTCAACAGAAAAGATTGCATTGAAACTTTTGCTTTTGAGCATTAAAAGTTAACAATGCAATGTTTGGGTTTCCCCCCTCCTCCCCTCCTTAATATTGCAAATAAAAGCCTCACAACCTGACCATCTCAATGTGAGGTCCTAAATTGCTGTTTCAAGCCACAACAGTGGTAATTGCAAAAATATCCATTTCATCCCTGCAACGGCAGTGTGCACATATCTTTCCCGACTGGCTAGCTCCCTATGCAAACTGGTGTTTAGAAGTTGTACAGCCTTCCAATCCACACAGCACTGTCGCTAGCGCTAGTGCAAATTCTTGCAAGATTTGCACTTGTTTGTGGAGCAGCTTTGTTGTAAGCAAACCAGAAAGCTAATTAGTGTTTCGTATTTTTACATTTGCTTTTATGGAGTAAAAGAATTTATAGAAATGCTACCCTAAAGCCAGTACTATGACCTTGGAGTAACCCAGTGGTGAATTATATATACACATATATAAATGACAAGATTTCTTTCATTATCTGTGACCCTTTAGAAACATTTCATCCTCACACTACTTGCTAATACCACCCTCCACACACTGGAAGGGGAGTGGTGTATAATTCTAATTTTATTCTGCTTTTAATGTTTGTATTTCCAAAATCAAATGGTTTTCTAGGCAGTCACTGTAACGGCCCGCTTGGTTTTTGCTGCTCTCTCTGTGACGCTTGAAAGTGCTGTGGACGTTCCGGTTGCCTGTCCTACTGGGGCTGAGGTGCCAGGTCACCCACCAGCCCTTCTCAGGCTGCTGGCATATGTCCCTCTCTTCTTGGTGGTCTTGAGATATCTGCTCATGACACAGCTACACCATGGCTGCAGCTTCTGGACATGATAAATGCACTTTTGCTTCCTTGTAATGGCTAACTGGGCTACAAATCCCATTAGCCATGTGTGTCCAGCCGGCAGGCTGTGGGGGTGCTTCTGTGAGGAGAGGTGGTGGCTGTGAGGAGAGGTGGTGGTCATGGGGAGGGGCAGTGGTCATGAGGAGAGGTGGTGGCTGTGAGAAGAGGCTGTGTCTGTGAGGTGGTGGCTGTGAGGAGAGGTGGTGGCTGTGAGGCTAGTCTGTGGCTGTGAGGAGAGGGTGGTCATGAGAAGAGGCGGTGGCTGTGAGGAGAGGCCATGTCTGTGAGGAGAGGGTGGTCGTGAGGAGAAGTGGCCGCTGTGAGGAGAGGCAGTGGCTGTGAGGAGAGGCAGTGGCTGTGAGGAGAGGTGACAGCCGTGAGGAGAGGTGGCTGCTGTGAGGAGAGGTGGTGGTCGTGGGGAGAGGCAGTGGCTGTGAGGAGAGGTGACAGCCGTGAGGAGAGGTGGCTGCTGTGAGGAGAGGCAGCCACTGTGGGGAGAGGTGGTGGTCATGAGGAGAGGCAGCAGCCATGAGGAGAGGCCCGGGGTTGCCCTGTGCTGGCCCCGGGCAGCCCCAGCTGGTCCCTCAGTGGCCCTACCACAGGGCAAGCAAAGCCACCAGCCAGGCTGGTGGCACCCCAGGAATACGCACTCTGGAAAGGGCACAAGGCTGCACCAGCAGTGAAAAGCGAGGTACAAAACATGAGGGACAGCGCTGCCAGCAGCCAGGCTGGAGTGGGAGAAGATAGAGGTGACAGGAATGGCGTGAAGCCAAGCCTGGTAAAATGGCAGGGATAGGGGATTTTAGTCTTCATCTGTCTCTTACCATCCAGCTCTATTGTAATTGACAATAAATTAAATTAATTTTCCCCAAACCAAGTCTGTTTTGCCCATGTCGGTAACTGGTAAGTGATCTCCCTGTCTTTATCTCAACCTGTGAGCTTTTCCATGTTATTTTCTCCCCAATCCTGTTGAGGGGGTGGCAGAGAGGGGCTGGCAGCAGCCTGGGTTAACCCATCACACTGTGCTGCTTGCCATCAGTGTCAACTTTTATCCTTTAAGAAAGACTGAATATTGTAGAAAGAATGACTCATACCCCACCTTTGCCCTGATGGCTTACCTGAGAAGGGAGAAGAAAATTCTTTTGAACTTTACTTGATAAACCTGCTTTTGTTTTTACATAGAATTCATTTCCTGCTCTTGAAAATGCAATACACACTATATTATGTACTAAAGTTTTAGTCTACTTTTAGTAAAATCTAAGTCATCTCCCCCAGATATCTGAAGTAGATGTTAAGTTGGTTCCTAATGTTAAAAAAAAAAAACCAAAAAAACCAAAACAAAAAACACCCAACACCCCCCCCAAACCAACAAAAAACCTTATTTTAATAGAGAAAGTACAGAACACTGAGAAAGCCATTATAAACTTTGGGTTCTGTCTCTAAATTGTAATCAAGTTTATTGTATCATCTTGTTCATAGTATGGTGACTATTTCTGAGCCGAGAATGTGCAGGCTTTCAGAACTTTGTGAAATGTGCTTCTTACTCTCATATAAGCAGAACATCCTATTAAGCAAGCATAGCTCGAACTGAAGAATATGCTAAAAGGGATAAGATCCCAGTAGTAGGGAAACCCCCTTCCCACTTACTACTGTATACAATGCTTCATTTTCAGTATCCAGGACATCACCAAAAGCTGGGACTTTTTTCTATTTTCAATTGTTCTAGTTTTCTAGTGCAGAAAAAAATAATACCTTAGCCAAAATATTTAAACACTGTTGATTGCCAAATATTAATTTGTGATCCTTTTGTAGCCCCTGTGTGGTGCTGAAAAGGGTGGCAGGAAACAAACAAAGAATCAAAAAAGTTTTCATTTGTCACCCAGAGTTCTGACTCTGCCCCTCCTTTACACGTTTGTCTAGCCACTGAGTCACTGAGCTTATAGTATTGTGTAACTTTCATTTCTGTGGAGGCTTGTTATATTAGAGAAATTGTTCCAAAGAAAGCAACAATTATGACATAAGCACATCTGGCTCTTGCAAATTATTCTTTATTAAGCTTTCATTTAATTACATGTGCTGAAAGGTCTGCTTTTGATTACTGTAATTTTTTTTATTTGTCCATCTGAATGATAGTAATGTTGGAAATTACATACAAACCACCTGGCTTTTTTCTGACTAATAAGGCAAAGTTTATATAGATCTATATGTAGAAGAGGGATTAGGATCTTCCCTGTTTATGGTAGAAGAATTATGGCTGATGCTAATTCAAGGTGAGGGTTTAAATTTGGTCACTGGAAGGAAATTAAACCTATTTGGGTTTTTTCAGTAAATATTTTATATTGGTAGGAATAGCTTATTTTAATACACAAATGTTTTATTATGTTTCAGTTAAAATTTTTAAAAAGTTCCATGAGGGTGTTTTTGGATTTTCATCACTACATACAGGAAATTTTAAGGCCTACTTTCCTTATTAGCATTTATAGAAGTTACAACAATCACCATACAGCAAGATGGAGACATGCCCTGTCATCTATTTTAACTTCCATTGCTGTATAGAGAAGATGCAACATTGCCTTTTGGTAGCAAACCATTCCTATGTCAGCTGCCAGCAGAGGTTCTGGAGTTGGTGGATAATTTCTGGGTAAGAACAGAAAGACCTGAAGTATTTTTTCGTTTCTGACAGGGGTTTATACCTCCTTTTCATAAACAGCCTTATAACTTTGCCAATTTTGTTTTTAGTATTAGGGCACAGAATAACCTTTTGCTCATTACCATGACCATCATTAGCAAGAAGGAAAAAACCCCAACAAAACAGCTAAAAGTCAAATTAAGAAAAAAGATACTGGGGCGTGGAGTTTTCCAGTAATTTTTTTTTTCTTTTACAAGAAGGGAAAAGCCCCTAACAAGAAGGGAAAAAACACAGACAAGAAAGTGCTGAAAAAAAAAAATATCTGTTTCTTTTAAGGGAAGAAATAGCAGAGCAATAAAAAGTATGTACATTTACAGCTTCGTTTCTTAGGAATTTTGCAAGAATATATTATATATCTTCTTGTCTTCCAGCAACTGTATGCAGCTCAGCTGGCAAGCATGCAAGTTTCTCCTGGAGCCAAAATGCCATCTACTCCACAGCCACCAAATACAACGGGGGCACTCTCACCCACTGGAATGAAAAATGAGAAGAGAGGGACCAGCCCGGTAACTCAAGTTAAGGTATTTTTCAGTAAAGAAAAAGTGGTATCTGAAAAGGGCAGTGAGATTACATGGTCTATTTAATTGTTTTACAATTGGAAGTTGAACCATGTGAAAGTTCTTCAATATTAAAATGAAATTTTCAGGTTTAGTACTCTATTATCAGCATACAGAAGAGAAGAGAGCATTTACTTCTTGCTTCCAAAAATGCTAGGCATCCCTCTTGCTACCACAGGCAGCACAACAGATTCATCAGTAAAATGTGATATTTTCAAGGTTATTTTTTAAGCTAGTCATGTGCATAAACGGTGTCCATTGTTTCCTATTGAATTTTTGAGTATCTTAAAATGTGGTGCAAGCTTTCATTGTTAGGGTGAGAGAGAGTCTGTAGATTTTCTAATTATTTTACAAATCTCTAGTTGTACTTATTCAACAATTTTGGAAAAACCTCACATAAAAATAAGATGTAAGTCAGGACTCGAGGGAAATATTGTGTCACTGCAGATTGATTTGACTTTTGCTGATTTCACACAGCTGCTGACAACCGAGCTGCTCCTTGTTGGTTTTGCGCCATTGCTGAATGCTTGTGCCTGCTTATTCTCACTTGCTTGGAACGAGGCAGCTACAACATGGCATTTGCCAGCAGCTTGAAATGAACATCGTGCACCCCGTGAAATCTGTGGTGCAGCTCATACCTTTGGGTGGAACTGGCTGGCTTTTATTGCTGTGTTCTCCTACAGTTGTTCTGAATTTCATAAGACCAAATATGCTCAGAAGCAACTTAATTCAGACTGTTAAAAAACACCAACGTTTAGATGTTTTACCAAGTTGAATGATAGCACTATAAAAGCAGAACTATTAAACTAGATCTAAAGAAGGCACAGAGTGACTGTGGAGAGAGAGAGAAAACGCACTTTTTTGCTAGCTGCTAACACCTTACAGGGACACAGTCCTTAGCCTTGAATCAGCCTGGGAAGATATTACTCGCGTGCGGTGAGGGTTTCTTTTTTATTATTATTTTTTGACATGAGAGTAAAATATCATTCTTTTTTTTCATTATCATCAATCATCATGGTAAAGTGTGGGTGAGTAGATATTTCTGCCTGGGCTGATAAATTTCTATGACACTTTTTTGCTACGCTGAGAGTACTAATAAATAAAAACTATTCCATTATGGCCAGATCTAACATTTATTTAGCAAGGCGTTCACTTTACTTAACTGTGGATGTGTATTAGTCCAATATTTTACCTCTTGTAATCCAATGCCAGGCTTGAAAGCAGTCAGTGAAATTTACCACATATGCAGAGTTTGTTATGGTCAATACAGAAGCCACCAAAAGCAAAGCCCAACTGTTTCAGCAAGTTGCCATAGTCTAGTGATACCTAACACCAATGATTTATGGTATTGAGAATATACTACTGACTACTTTAATGTGAAAAAGTAATTTCATGAGTGAGCCAAATGGATCTACACCAAACCAAACCTTTACTATATGAGTAAAATTTTCCCTGGTTAAATTCAAGCACATATCTCCTTGAACCAAGGCCAATACCATTCCAGCTTTGTGGCCAGCTGAGTCCTATTACAGAGTTGACCACATGCAAATTCTTGGGGGTTTCCCTACATAATTTAACTTGAATGGACTGAAATATATGTTAATAAAAGAGAAGCCTTTTTATTGTTGTTTTTATTAAGCACGCTATTGCATTGAAAATATTAAAGATAAACACTGCTTTGTGTGGACAAATACCAATGGCTAATGAAGAAATTAATTATTAGTATATAAACAGTACCTATACGCAAATTTTTATCTTTATGAGACATGACAGTTTTGGTGGTCATATGTTGCTTAACAAATCCTCTATATTTTCTCTTTTTTTAAACAGTTGTTTGTATTAACTACATGCATTATTTATAGAACTAATGGAATTCTTTTACAGGAGTCTGATCTTTCAAAAGTAATGATAGGGGCTTTTTAAGTCAGTGACCAGAATGTTTTCCAGCTTTTCGATTGCCTCGCTGAAATGAGAATGCTGTCTATGAAGTGCAAACAAACAGGTTCTGGCAGTGTTTAGTTTTTTTTCACGATTGTATCAGTACTAGGCAGAAAATTATTTGGAAATTGCACATAGTAGTATAGATACATTATGTGTACACGCTCACAGTACCTAGTCTGGCAAACTTCATAGTCTGAAAGGGACTCTGAACTCTTAAAGAAATTTATTGAAGCCACTTTATATCCGTGTAAGGAAACAGCTTGCATATAAACATGGGCACAAAGCATAAGAATGGACTATGCCCCTTATACCTTTGGGTTTCTGCTTTCACTTGGACTCTGACCAGGTGTGGACATTTGTGCACACTGCAAGGTCAAGAAGAACAAAAATGTCATGCACTTTTAAGGAAATAGTTTAAAACCGGAGGTATGATGGCATTATAAATACCTGTTTGTTACATTTTCCTGTTTAATGCATTTTGTATGATCAAATGTATGTTGCTAAATCACTGCTTGACAGTAAGGAGAACAGAAAAGATGAGATAATGTAGCGTATTATTGTCTTCTGACATGTATTGCTAAGCTTTGAAGTGATCAGTGCAGTGTTTTAAAATATGGACGATATTCTAGCCTAATTCTGCTTTGGGCATATTTTAAGTATGTCTTACTGGGCTTTTTAATTACAGAAAATCAGTTTCACAATTTTCCAAATGCTCTGTCTTGCTTAACATATTAATCAAATGGAACAAGCTCAAAGAATGGGAAGAGGGTTGCGTTGTTGATATCCTGATCAAAGAGATTAATTGCTTGGATGAGTCTTATTCTAAAAGTTAAGATATTTCTTAGATGGACTTATTCTCCTATAGCATTGAAAAAAGAGATATATGTCAGAGAAAATTTCTTTCATAATTGCCTATGAGAAGTATCAAAATATATAAAAGTGCTGATATGAGATTTACATACCCTTAAAAAACATTCCTTCTCTGTATACAAATAAACATACAGATACATTAAAGGTTGAGTGCAGCAGAAATAACTACAGGATACAGAAATAATACAGAAGAATCAAACAAGAAGCAGAATACCATTTATGTGTAAAAAAAATTGATTTTACATAAATCTGTCAAAAATACATGACACATTTGAATAATAAAATACTGTAAAATATACAAAATGAAATAGTAGAAAATAAAATATATTTTGAAATTTATATAGTATGCATTCATTACCATAGTAATTGAAGGAATTTTAATTCAGTGAAATTCTTATCTCCTGTTATGGGGAAACAGCATAGATTGTTTTACTAAACAAAAGATGCACTCAAAATAAGATGCATGGATTGCATAAGTTAGCAGCAGCATTAAATGTGGGCCAAAGAACTGTCAGGGTTTTCAAATGATTCTTTCATAGAAGTACTTGTGATTCCTTAGTTTCTAATACATTTAAAAATAAGCTACATAACTTATTTTTATAGTGCCAGGAACTTTTCAAATAGAACCAATGCAAAAGCATTACTGAGCTGCTGGAAATTTTAAATAATTCTTTGTAAATGCCCTAGGTTAATATAGATCTCCGAAAACACATTAGGAAATTAAGCTGTAATGTGAGCTAATTCAAATTTTAATTTGGCAAAAAGAACGATCCAGCCACATAGTTAATGTAAATAGAAGCATAACACAGAGAAATTAATGAGGTTTCCTTTCGTTGAATCTTAAAGGAGGCAGATAATTAGCTTCTTTTGTTATTATTGCTGGAGAATGTGGTATTGTCTTCGAGGTGTAAAGTAACTGCTGCTTGCAAAATGATGTGTTCATTTGTCTTTTCCTAATAATTATTTACATTAAACTCTCGTAGGATGAAGCAGCCCAGCCACTGAATCTTTCAGCCCGACCCAAAACAGCTGAACCTGTCAAATCCCCAACGTCTCCAACACAGAACCTCTTCCCAGCTAGTAAAAGCAGTCCAGTGACAGTGACAAACAAGAGTGGCATCCCCAGCCCGATTGGTGGATCTCTGGGAAGAGGATCCTCTTTAGGTAACTAACCTGTCCCGGGGAAATGGGAAAACTGGCAAGTTTTCTACATGAAATCTGAGCTTCAGCACACTTACTTCTGAATTCAGTAGATATTTGGGCCTACATTTCTGTTTAAAATGGGGAAACAAAATTGCAGGAAAGATTTGTAAAACCTTGCCAAGGTTTTACAAGGGTAACCAAAATGATGCAGCAATGATATGCATCTGCAAGAAATTCAGCAAATAAATATATAATGTAAGAAATATACATACATAGAAATATATACAGAGTAAGTAAACAGAGATGCATATATAAAATGTGTAAAATGGGTTTGTATGAGCATTTTCCTCAAAGTCACCAATTGGGTGTATATATGCAAAGTTAACTTTTGAATTTTGACCTCTGGATTAAACAAAGAAACAAAAAATCTTTGCGCACACATGGAGCCTGACTAGATACTAGAAATACACACATAATGACTCATGTGATTAGTGTACCTGCAATGCACAAGTTTTCATGCACTTTCTTGAACCATGGTCCGGGAACACTCAGTATGTCCATGGTTTACAGTAAACCACAAGCCAGGCAAGAAGGTAACTTCAAATGAGGTTTTCAACTACTTAGCCCAAATATACCATTAGTTTTACCCAGAACAGCATTCTAAAAGAAATCTAATCCTCTGCATGCTTGGTATTAAGTTCATCTTACAAAGACCACATGCTGAATATATTCTTTTCTTTTTTTTTTTTTTAACAAAGACAGAAAGGCTTCAGTCTAGCCAGTTTATTTTATTATTTGTTCATGTTTTCATTATTTGTTCACCCATCTGTCAAGAATTGTTAATTTATATGGTTCCAAATAGGGAATTTTTGACCTGTGTTCAAGATTCTTTAATTAAGAAATAAAGCTTAATAAGTAGTGAAACAAAATTGATCTGAAAACTATGTATGAAGACTACCTTAACCAGTCAAGAAACAGAATCAAGAGCTGCAAAATGTAGATGATCAGCCCTAAAGTTCAAATAGTAAATTTTAACAGTGACTAAATACTTACTACAGACCACTTATTCACAATCTGTACCTCAAGTGTACTTGTAAAATATATAGAAACACTTGTGAATAATGAACAGATATGTTAAATACATACATTAAATATATAAAAATTATGATTTGTTCCATTCCCAAAACACTTGGGAACATCATGATCTCTGAAAGGTACTTTCTGCAGCTAGCTAGATATTCTACAATGTCAATTTATTTCCAGATATCACTGCACTATCTAACATTTAGAAGTGACATACCAGTTTGATGTCACAGACTATTCCAGAGAAATGGCTAGAGAAGATACACCTAAGGTGTGAATATTTTTCATGCAGTCATAAAACGTTGTCCTCTCAATCCTTAAGTGTAAAAGAAGTCAGGGAAATGTCAAAAATCAGCAAGCAACACAGGAGCTTTTGCTCCATTTTTACAATAAATTCGGGTGATTGGGAATCTAAGTCTCGCTAAAAGTCATGCAAATATAGTTCCCAACATAGGCTGCAGAATGGAACTTAGTTGCTGAATCAGTTCAGAGCACTGGGAATTTTGCCCAGCAAGAACACTTGTTGTTATGTAATATGTTACTTTTATTTTGGAGAGGGGTGCTTCATTCAGACAGAAGACATCACAGTTCCATCTCAAACATCACATTTTGCATCTCTTCTTAACTAGACCACAGTATTAAATAAACTGTTTGGTTTCCAAGATAAAGCATGAGAAATCTTTAATCTCAAGCTTTTTTATTTTAAAAGAATTCAGGGTCCTTCGAGGCTGAATTTGCTATATTTTACTCAGCTGAACTTCAGTGAAGTCAAAGGAATATGAAGATCATCTTTGAATAATTCCAAGTCTTACCCTGTTTGTTTTTTATCTTTCTGTTTCTTTGGTTGGTTTGTAGGGTTTTTTTTTTTACAGTGGACTGTTAGTAGGTACACAAATCTAACAAATCTGGCTTTTTTATAAAAGTAATTTGCTTGTCAGGCAGATGCACAGGTCATGCACAAATATTTATTGCTCAATGTTTCCTTGCTAGAATGTATATACATTAATCTAACCATGTGTGGTATAGATACTTCCACATAGGAACAGGTGCATGAAGTTTAAGCTTCATCACAGCAACACAAAACAACCAGTCACCAGATAATTGATGTCTTTTGGTCTCAAATCAGAAACTGTATCTGGGGCACTCATCTTTACCTCTAGCATGCATTTTAAGATGTAACAGGAATATTTTGTGTGAGTTTGATGCATGTTGAAAAGTTTCTCTTTCTGTCCAGAGTGGCAGAAAGAAAAGCATTTTTTCTCTGCTGATTTAGAGCTGTATACTTATGTTAAGGTGATAACAAGCTCTGTCCCCCAAAAGTAACTGTGGGTGATCTTTCCAAAATTGCAAGCTAATCTGGAGTGATAGTTCTCTTGGTAAAGAAATTCTAAAAATTGACAGACTTTCATGGACAAGTAAACAAGATTTCTGTCTCCTTCTTTTTTCATTTTATTAATTAATGTTAATACCTCAAAGGCTCTCACTTAAGAATGAAACTTAAGAACTTCAGAATACTGTTGTCTGAAACACATATTTAACTTTGAACTTTGAGTCCATGTGTATGTTCAGATACATCTGTATCAGGCAATGCTAAGACTTTGGTGGTTGTATTTGTAGCAGCAAAAGACGTGCAGAGGCTTATCAATCACTTCTGTATATTAATTCAGCCTTCAAACAGACAACAACTGCCATTCCCTCTGCTTTTGCAGATGTTAGTTGGGTGCAGCTCTTACAGTATGAGAACCGAGTGCTTACGCTGGATTCTAATTTGGATAATTACCTAAATAAAGTAAGTTCTCTGTTTACAGATATCCTTTCCAGTCTTAATGCACCTGCCCTATTTGGGGACCAGGACACAGTAATGAAAGCCATTCAGGAGGCTCGAAAAATGAGAGAGCAGATCCAAAGAGAGCAGCAGCAGCAGCAGCAGCAGCCACATGGTGTTGATGGAAAATTGCCCTCCTTGAATAACATGGGTCTAAACAACTGCAGGAATGAAAAGGTAATGTCTCCCGTTGCCACACAGTCTGTCACTCATTCTTCTTTTCCCTGCAAATAGCTTCTTATTTTTATATAAAATTTCTTTTTGGAGCTTTTAGCCATCTCTGATTTCACGTTAAATACACCTTGTCACTTCACAGTACTGTGCTACAAACTTCTCTGGGTTTACATGACAGCATTCAAAAAAAAAATAATCCTGTGCATTCATGTGGTGAAGCTGTAAGCATGCATATAACAACATGGAAAATTAATTGATTGAAGCTACCGTTGTTTGTGGTCACTAGATTTTCAATTGTACTTTTGAGAATGATTGGATTGATAAATACGGCAAAAAGGCCAGTTATGTACTAGCATGGCTGAGTATTACAATGCTATGGAATGTACCTGAGCATGCTTGAATCTGAGGCTCAGATGCAACAATTTATGCTCAAAACTGTGATTTGGGCTTTTAGTTTCAACAGGAAATTAGAGATCAAATTTCTTTCTTGAATCTTGGCCGTAGTTTCCATATGCTAAAATGAAATGGGTCACTACCGTAAAATGGTGAATGAAAGAAAGCAATGAGAAAACATGATCAGTATTGGACTGAGTAGGACATCATCCAGTTTACAAAACCGCAAGCTGAGATCACATCCAAAAGGTGAGGAACAGTTTCTATCACACACACTTCAAGGACTGCTCAGAGGACAAAGAAGTGTCTTGGAAGTTTCTTTGTATCTGTGTTGTCCTGCTCTGTGGCCTTTCCAAGATCTACCACATCTGCTCCAGGAGCAGGTCCCTGTGTGTATAACAGAGCCAGTGAACACTGATCAGGTAATTGGCCAAGCTATAAGGCATTCCTTTTGATGAAGAATGCTTCTCTGTTAGCTTCCCTAGAGGTGGCTTATGCTGCAAAAAATACAGCACACAAGTTATTTTTCACCACTGACACAAAATCAGTTACATACCACAATACTTATTCCATTTAACTAGAAAGGAAAAAATATTATCCCAGTAATCACTATGGCACTGGCAAATAGGAACAGTTATGATGCAATTTAGTAATAAATGAAAAGAAAACTGACATTCATTAGCTATAAAGCAACTGGTGTTTCAGACTATTTGCTGGAAAAAATAAAAAACATGAAAACCAGGTAGTTTTCAATGCCTATAATTCATTAATAAAAATACTGTCATATATCTGTATATTAGTGGGTAGGTTCTCTGTGTCTTGGGGGAGGGAGGAAGGATTTTATTATACTCCAAAGACTAACAAGAATTTTTAGTCCAGGTTGAATAAAAGAATCAGCAGAATATTAACTATATCTTAAACTGTGAATTTGATGATACTATGATCTTTTCTCAACCCACAAGGGAATATTCAGTGAGTAAGTGGATTGTAGCAAGGCACGGAAAGGAAAAGAAATGTTGTAAACAGACCCATCAAAGATTGATACATACCTTTTAATCTACATTTCATATTTTTGCTTGATAGGTTCTTTGCAGGACTCAAAACCAGAGAAAGGCTCAGTGCCTATTAAAAAGATTTGCTAAACTGTTGCCACACAGGATTAACAATGCTTTTACAAGTCAGATCAGAGGCTAATAAATATTTATTTCTGCTAGTGTTAGTTTAAATGTCAGCATTGAAAAACTCACTTAATAAAGATTGATACTATGAAATAATACAAAAAACTAGTAACTGACCAAGCAGGCCGCATTCACAGAACACTAACTGTAAAGTCAGTGTTTGTCTTTAACTAAGAGGGAGGGTACTAAACCCCAAGTTATAAAAATAAAATAAATGTCACACATGATCAGTATTAAGAGTTTATAAAATTATCCTTATTTTAAAATATTTTTTATGAGTTGCAGTGGCTTGACATTTAAAAATATCTAATACACTTTAAGGGCTATTAAAAGAATTCTTAACATTTGATTTGACTTTGAAAAGTAAGTATAAAAATGACATCCACTTACTTATCAGGTCTACTCCCTGAGTATTTTCAGTACCATGTTTATGTGTTGTATTCAGTATACAAGTTTCCATTTTGTCTTTCACCTTTTAAAGCAGAGTCGGTAAATATTTCAGTGAATAGTCTGAAAGTTCTTTTTTGTTCTTGTTGCTAGCAATACACAGATTAATGTACAGCTTCCAGATTGAGGTTATACATCAGGCAGTCAGAGGAGAAATTTATTTTTTTTTACTTGCAAATACAGCAAAGTCAATTGGAACTCTTTAAGAAATACAAACAACATAATTCTTAAATGCCACATTTTATGGTGAGACTTTTCACGATGGCACTTGCAACTTTTAAAACCTAAGAATAAAACAGCAGCATGGAAATCTGTTGTTAAGTCTCTCAATGCCCTTATATAATCCTGCTGGTTTATTTATTGTAGCATGTACTACAGAGTGAACCATTAAGGCAGGAGAAAGTTGCAATATGTACTCCGGTTTTACCTCTATTACCCTTGCTCTGTAGATGCAAGAAAAGGCAGGGTTTGCAAAAGAATGGGATAGAAATCAGTAATTTTAAATTATGATCTGTCCCCACTGTCTGTCCTAAAGAAAATAAAAGAATTAAGTCAGTTATGAATACTAAAGGAATGTATTTATATTTTATATTCTATTTATATTTTTAAGTATAAAATACATTAAACCAGAAGCATCCTTTGCAGAAACAGAATTCTAGAGTACTCTTTTTTTTTCCCCTTTACCCTCTGCCTTTCAATTTTTACAATTTTTATGTTTTCAGGACCAAATTTTCAGAAATTGGCTTCTGGTAATTAGACTTCTATAAATGACTAACTAGAAGCTGGCACTAGAAAAAGATGACAAATTAATTGCCTGCAGCTGGTTTAAAAAAGCTATTGAGTTCTGGTCAGTCACTGGTCTTCAAGTTCAGATAGCTGGTAATAGTTTGTTGTGCAAATGATTGCGCTTACAAAATTATGTACGTAGCTTCAAAGCCTGGGCTTAGGCCTTTTTGAAAATATGTCATTTAAATCTCAGAAAGCTTTGTATTTGGTTAGAGACACAGAACTAAAAATTGCTTCTGTTCATATTCTGCTGTTCAAAAAAAATCTACAAAGCTTTAAAAGTGCTCACAGAGACTCACTCATCAGAAAGACCAGAACAAAACCATGAAGCACTCTGGCACAGTCCAACTTTTTCATTTGCTAAACATTAAGGTTAGGCTATGCTTTTGAGATGATACCATTCTACGGACATCTACAACTCCGGAGTTAGTTCAGTTTGTGTACTGTTGTGGGTTAGGCTAGGCAGGTAAGCACCATGCAGCCACTTGCTCACTCTCCTCTAGTGGGATGGGGGACGAGAATCAGAAGGCTAAGAATGACAAAACTCATGGGCTGAGACAGTTAAGTAAAGCAAAAGCTGTGCACAGAAGCAAAGCAAAATAAGGAATTTATTCACCACTTCCCATCGGCAGGCAGGTGTTCAGCCATTTCCAGGAAAGCAGGGCTCCAGCACGTGTAACAGTTACTTGGGAAGACAAATGGCAAAACTCCAAACATTTCCCCTTCCTCCTTCATCCCCCAGCTTTTACTGCTGAGCCCAATGTTGTATGGTGTAGAATAGCCCTTTGGTCAACTTGGGTCAGCTGGCCTCGCTGTGCTCCTTCTCAACTTCTTGTGCACCCCAGTCTCCTAGCCGGTGGGCCAGCATCAGAAATAGAAAATGCCTCAATGCTGTAAAAGCACTCTTCAGCAAGAGGTAAAACATGCCTGTGTTATCAGCACTGTTCTGGTCACAAATCCAAAACTCGGCACCATGTGAACTAAAATTAACACTGAGCCAAAAGCAGTAGAGTGCACACAAGGCAAAACATCACTATAGCAGAGCAGACTTTTTCTACTACATCTGGCGCTGATCAGGTGTAACCTGACTGAGGAAAGGGAAGTTTCACAGAGTAAACAGAAACACTGGGGAAGGGGAAAGAATTAGGAAATTCCAGAAAATAGGCTACAGAGCTCTTTGCATGTGATACAAGCAAAACAAAATTTGCATTGCTAGAACTACTTATTTATTTTAGTATTTCAAACTAGCATGATTGCCTAGAAGTTTTGCTTTGATTTAAGGCTTTATATGAACCTGAAAATGCTATATAATTTATAAGATAACTGACATTATTTTTAAAAGGACCAAATCCTATCTTTTTTTGTGCATAAAGCATGAAAACACTGACAAAAACACTTCAGAAAATCTTTGTAGAAAAAATATAGGCAAAAATGCCTCAATTTCACTGGAGAAAAGTACATGAAGTCAAGATAGAACATATAACCAATTAACAATCACAAAGTATCTGCTACACCCAAGGATATATCCCCACCTCCCCATTTGCTTACCCATGAAGCATATTCATTGAGATCTGCAAGGAAGCAGAATTTAATACAACATTTTAATGTTTATATTCCATTCCCACTCTTCTGTAGATTTTCAGGCAACTGTGTATTTGTAGTAAGAAACCAGAATTAGACCCCAAAATAAATGACATGAGTCATCGCCTACTTCCTGGGAATTATAGTACTTTAGCACCTCTTATAATGAGCCTTTTATTCCTTTCTTATTTCTAAATCAAAGTTTTACAAGTTGAATCCACAAAATTTATCCTAATATAGACCACAGTTTGTATGCAAAATGTGTACATTCTTAAAAATGTGTATTATTTACCCTTGGAGATGTTACAGTCTATTGATCAAATCCATATTTAGGCACTTGGATTTGACTTGATAAGCCATAACAACCCCTTTGGAGGTGTTATGGTCTGCTGTATTTAGGGACTGTTAAATATGTGGATTATTGACACAATAGAGTGTAACAACTCCTCTGGAGCTGTTACGCCTCATCATTTATATGAGGCTACTGCACATGCGTACAAACTTTGCTTGATAAAAACACTTCAGGAAGCCTTTGTAGGAAAAGTTACTAGTCATGCATAATCTCCTTTTGACTGCCTACAGCCCTGCAATGACTCCATCATTGTATTGCTTTTTTCTAAATGCAAGCAGTACTGGAATTTGTTGCCGACAGTTTTTTACCAGCTTTTTTCTCCCCATACATTCAATATTCTAGACAGAACAACTTCAGGGGCAGGTGTCAAGCTGTTTTCTGCAAGTGCAGCGTATTTCTTAGACAATCACATAGAGAAGCACCTTGTTATTAGGAATTTCTCAACTTGTTTAAAAAACCCAGATAGTTAAGAAAACACTGTTCCAGTGCATCCTGTATTCAATTATCTTTTCTCTTTTTACCCTTAAATTGAGAACACAAATAGTTTGGTCATAAGGGCCTTGTGGATTTTTATAGATCTTTATGAATAAGTGTTTTAGAGTTTCAGGGACTGATCTATTCTCATTTGCTTTCATTTTTTAAGAAAAGCCTATTCTATTTTCTTTTTTCCTTTAGTTTCTTATAGCAGAATATTTGTAACTAGTAAATAAGAGATCAATACTTATATTTCAGTCTGCTGGGAGATATAAAAGAAACTGTAAGCATTTTCAACTGGATCCTTATTTCTGATGGTTAAATCTTAGTTCTACTTGTAATTAAAGGGCAAATACCTCATAATTAGGCCAAAAAATGGATAGCAATATCAACAGCAAATGACTAGTTTTGTGAAGTTATTACTTTTATTATGGTATTGCCTCCATAGCCATTGTAACATGTTCTGTTCTCACTGCAACTTAAGGAGGGTCCCATCCCATATAGCTTACCTTTAGGTATAATTTAATTTAAGTTTAAATATATATATTTGGATTCTAGAATAGAAAACCTGGAACCGTATAGAGAGAAAAAACAAAGACACAGATTTACTTAAGGAACTGTTAGTGTGGTCTCACTTTCTTGCAAGAATATAGGCAATTTATTCAACACAGTGGGAGTGTATTCCATCTGTCTAATGAAGGATCTGATTTCCACAAAGAGACACTGCAACTGGGAAAATGTTTTTCCTGAATACGTCATTCTTCTCGGTCGACAAACCTTTCCCTGGGGAGCTTCTGAGACATAGAAGGACATATTGCATAGAGACAACCTCTTTACAGTTCCATCATTTTATAACAGATAAACGACTTCTCTAAGTTAAATGCCTTAGAACAGGGAAAAGTTTCAAATACAAATCCCAGTAGTCCTCATAATTCTTACAAAACAAATGTCCTTTATACTTCACTGTGAATTTGTCCAATTTAGTAATCTGCTTGTGGCTGTACATAATACATGTAAGCAATGATTTTTTTATATTGGGTGTTCAAAGTTAGCTTCCTAAAGCCATATTTGGGCACCACTATTGTATTCTAATGAACTTTTATTTCTTAAAAAAAAATTATATATATATAAAATGACAAAAAAAAATTGTTCCTAATTTTTATGAGACTGCAATAATTTTGCAATTTCCTTTTTAGGCTTATCCTAGCTACATGAAAAATGTGTCTTCATTTTATATCAACTGTAATATTTCCTTAAGAATTTTAAAAGAAAAATAGTGACTCAAGTAAAAAAAATTTTAAGTAGCTGCAATGCAGGAGCCTAAGTCCCACTAAACTAGCTCTGAAAATTTTACCCCAAGGCAGACAAGCAGATTTGTGACTGCATATACAGTAACAGTCTATTTTCAGTAAAATTCAGCAGTTTTGTATCCTTCTCCAGCACTTTTTACAATAATTTGGACAATTCAGAATTTCAGCTGATGTAATACTGCCCCCTTTTATTAGAACTGGAAAACATGCTGGACTTCAAACATTTAGTTTTGTAGCTGGAGAAATTCTGTTTGTTTATGCTGTTGCTTCCAATGCTTGAAATTGCATGACAGGATAAGATAAAACATGAAAACAATATAAGTTTATAACAAAGTAGGTGGGGGGCTGGGGGAGTGGATAATAATTCCAAGCAGTATTTTTGCAGGGTATGTGTAATAACTGGACTTCATAGGTAGCATGTCACTCCAGGAAATTCCCTGATATTTTTTCAGGAAGTTCAAGGTGTTGCTGAATTTTGCTTTTGTATCAGTTTCATTGTCCTGTGTGCTTGCATTGGTGTTCTATAGAAATCAGTGTATTTATAGAATAACACTAGGGCACAGCAAGCATTGTCTTTTTTTTTCTTTTTTTTTCTTTTCGTCTTTCTATTGTGAGGAATTAGATACATCTTCAAATAGCTGAACAATTTTAATATCTCTCAGGCACACAGAAGTGTTAAAGTGAATTTATTTTTTAAATTAGAACTTTAAAATGTAATTTGAAATTAAATTCAAAGCAAAGCATCTCAGAAAAAAGGAAATTAATCCCTGGGTCTCCAATGATATCTTTTAAAGAGAAATGCTTCCATTATAAACAAACAAGGGGAAAAAAAATCACCAGCTTTTGCAGATATCACAGGAAACAAGATCAGGCTACTCGTACTTAAAGAAATGTTTTACCTTATTTCTATGTATTTAGTGAAGAAGGTGATGGAAGTTGTAACTGCAAATGCACAGAGGGTCAAATACAGCCCTAACGCTGGTACTCGGGTTATAAGAGTTATGGGAGGAAAATACCATTGCTAACATCAGCCTCAGTAGAAGAACATAGCTCCATTATCGAGGCCAGGTTTATAATGGGAACCAGGTGCTGTGAATTTCAGGCTGTGGGTCTGAAATCTTGTGAAGTCTGTTCCTCAAACTCAAGAGATAGAAATATGAAAGCTGCTCATAAATGTTAGCTTTCTGTCTGTACATAACATATGATTCAGCCTTTAATTGATCACATGCTATTGCTCAAATACTATTCTTTACACCTAAAGTCATACTCGTGCCTACCAATATACATATTTTTTTTATTTTTAGATTTACTCTGTATGCTATGTGTAGAAAGACATACAAATAATGTATTTGAAATTTACACATTAAAAATACATGTTCACTGAAACTGTGAAACTGACAGTGGGAAGACAAAAAGAAACAGTGCAAAATCTCTGGCATATGTAGGTCATTTAAATTTACAGATAAGTTAGCTTTGGCGCCAGCTTACTATGAATCTAGTTTTGCATCTATGGAAGAATTTCCTGTATAGGCCTTTGTTTTTAAGCATTTTGCTCAATTGGCTTACTTTCCAAAATTGTCTTGTTAAAGTCGGTAGCTTCTGCCTTGCTGTTCCAATATATTAGTTAACATCAGTTAAATGCTTAGTCCCTCAAATTATGTAGAGGCTCATTAAAATAAAATCTAAATGATTTGTTTATTGATTACATTATCTAAATCAATTAGTTAAATGAAAAATATGCAATCTTTGTGAAGTGTAAGTCGTGGAAAATTAATTGGACCATAAATGAAAAAAAAGTTTGACCAGACCAATAATGATGTATATACATAAGAAATTAAAAGAAAATGCACATAAGCGTAAATTACCTATATGAAACATTATTATTTCAGTAACTCTATACACTTACATATACAGGTGTCTATGTGTGTATATCTACACACCCTGTATAGAGAAGAAACTTCCCATATTAGGTAAAGTATTAAAGCTTTTCCAGTTCCATCATGCTTCCAGTTCCATCACAAAAGCACTTGGCAATAAAATATTTTCAGGAAAGAAACCAGCACATTCTTTTGGTATTAATAGCTATATTTGCATTTGAATATTGGCTACAAGAGTTTTTGCCACAGTCTATGCTTAACAGCATGCTTGTATTGTCACAGAACACAACATTTTTTTTTTATTTCTGTTGTCTGGGCTACTTCCAGGGGTTGCCTAGATGCAGGTTTTAGACCTCATTAATGATGATGATGATGAGAATAATAGACATAATAATAATAGACATAATAATAATAATGATATCATTATTATTATTAATAATAATAGGGGAATTTGGCCCTGTTCTTCTATTGACTTTCCAGTTCAAGAAAACACAGCAAATACACTTCTTTTTCACTTGTGTGGGGTATTTCCTATGAAAAGGATAAAAGCTTTGCCCTGTTTTGGTCTTCTCCCTTAAATCTTGGAGCAACGGAAAATCCCAAAGGAATGGAATTAGATTAAAATGGGTCCCAAGGGTGAATGTTGAAAAATTTGCACAAACCAACAAGGATAATTTTTCCCAAAGGATGATGTTCTGCCATAAAGGATAGCGTCTTTGTGGTGAAGCTAACAGCATAATGATTGTATCTTCTTATGTACAATACATTTCCCAAGCTACTCAGGAGACTCTGCAGATATATACTGAAATGCATTCCATACTATGCTTCTCCACAAAACAGTAAAGATAGGTTGAAAATTATTGTTTGAACATAAATTTGCTAGGACCGGAATATATTCATTGATTTAAATTGTGGGTCAAAATGGCAGCTGCACAATCCTATCATATCCCTTCTTCAATTGTCCTGAGAACTACAGAATACATTTGCATATTATTTCACACTTAGACACAGACACATCCACAAAAGTTACTGCTGTTTATTTCTAAGCTCTGTGTATTCCTCTGAGTAAATTCACAACAGCAAATGCATTGCCAATATAACTCTCTTAACTGCAGTAGATTAAGAAGAGCAAGGATAAATTGGGACTACTTTCTCTGATACTTCATTACTTTCTAAAATTAAAAATGTATCCTGTTTCTCAAGTATCATTAGGCTGCATCAATAGGTATGTTAAACTGAAATACACTCCGTGTTGTTGAAGTATATTTACTTAGCTGCCGGTTTGTGGGATTATACACTACTCTGTGCTGGCTTAACTGTTATACCTCAAACAAAAAATAAGTACAGTAGCAGGTAAAAATGGCTTCTTTTCTCTCATTAAAGGACTTGAGCAAATAACGCAAAACGGTATTTGCAAATGTTTGTTTGAAATCTGATTAAGGGAGTTTGACCATGCTTATTTCTTCCTTTGTTTTCTTTTCACAAATATTCACGCAAACAGATTTTTATTTCTACGGGTGTATTTGCATATTAACATGGACATTTGTGCAGAATTAGGCATTTGCTGTTTATGCCCAATTACTCACCCCTGTTCATAAAAAACAGAGGCTTTGATGTACCACCCGCTTCAAACTCCATGCTGACCAAATGAGGAATGCAGTATCAGGGAGCTCTTCCAGCCCCTGATACAGTGTCAATGCTAATTATAGATCTTTACAGCAACTCTGTGAACTCTGCAGCAATTTAATCTAGGGGTCCTGCAGGCCTTGCTGCCCTATGCCTTACCACTGCCATCTTTTTGCTACCAATGGCATGCCAGAGGAAGGCACATCAGTTTTTCTGTGGCGTTGAAGCTAATGGATGCAGGACTTGATAGCTACAAGTAAAGGCTTTCCACTACCTGGGAGGTCTTTTAGCTGAGAGAATTTCCAGTTGCTTTTTTCAGGTAATTTAAGGCAATGTTGCAATACTTATCACTGAGTCAGGCACTGAAAACAATATAATTTGTCTTAGGTGACCAACTACATCATAAATCACAAGCAGCAAACTACTGAACATTTAAGTGCATAGTTTATGCATAACTCAAAAGTTAGATTGTTAGAACACTGACACTTTACTTATATGCGTATAGAAATTGCTGATCCTCCAGGGGTAGTCTGAAAAGATAAGACAGACTGTATGTGTTGGATAAATTGCTCACTGCACGTAGCTTGTCCATCTGTAGTCACATAACACTAACTCCATAAACAGGTCTATCTCAATTGGAAATGTGTAACAGCGTAATAAAAGATATTCAACATCAGATTACTCGTACTAAAATCATGTTCAAGTCATAGTAAGCTGTTACAACACTACTTAAAACCTAAAGTATGCCTAACCCACAAGCTGAAATTGCCCAGCTTACATCCTAAAAATCTACAGACAACATTCATTTCCCAGCATTTCACTTTTAATGCCTGTGGCCTTTAACATGTTGCAAATGCTTCTATGAGAAAGGCTGGAAAAACATATCAAATTTCTGTTCTCTTCCACTTGCTGACATTCATTAACTGAGGGATAACATTGAGACAAGGTTTTGGAAAGATCTCTTCACCTCCACCCATTCCAAAGCAATTTATTAAGCAGCCACTAAGAGCAGTGGACACTTGTGGTTTAATGTCAGACCTGTGTTGATCAGTAGCTGGGTGCATGCTGTTGCTGTTATCTTGCCAAAGGCTTCTTGAGATGGCAGGCAATGGATGCATTCTTATCTCACTGCCATTTTCTTTGCATCCTTGAGTTAATTGCTGTGTGACAATTTCATTATATCGCTTCTATTCAGATGAACTATCTTCTTCGTATACATAGAGATTCTTGCTTAGTGCATCCTACTTTCACAGATTTGTTCCCTTCCATTTCTAAAGCACTAGAACACTCTTTGCTGTGTTTTGGATGCCAGTACAAATAGAAGCCATCACTGAGAGGATTCGCACTAGAACCGTATACAAAGTGAGTCACTGACATGTCATGTACTGTAAAACTTCTTGGTCTGTCAAGGGTTCAGCAGGCTGCCGAAACATATTCAGTTGCCAGCTCCTTGCCAGAGTTCTGTTCTGGCCACTCAGGTTCTTTGAATACTCATGAATAAGATTAGGTTATACAGCTGCACTCTTCCTCCCAAGGGATTCCACTTTATCAGGGGATTACCTGCATAACCTTTGTATAACTCCTGTGTTTTATTCCCCAATATCTCACTACAGATCACACTACATCATGACAAATGTGTCATTGTGAAGTGTACGTCAACTCTTAGTTTCCTTTCAGAAATAACCCAAAACTTATAAATACAAGAAAGATTTTCCTGCAAAGTTTGCTCCCACCCTCCTTCACCCAAGGTTTATTTTTTTCTCTTTCTTTGCAAGGAATGGGCTGAGTTAATATTCACAGTCATAGACTGACTATATATAGACCAGGATACCTATCAGTCCTCTGCACTAAATAGCATGCTCTGCTATGTATGATTTCCATTCCATTCAGTGCAAAAGCCATCCATAGTTTATCAGTATATAGTCACTACCATGGACAGACAAAAGTAGTGAATTGCAGTATGGGAGATTTGTAGCAAATGTGTGAGTTATTCTATAAGGGAAGAAGGAGATGAAGTGTACTACTTGATTTATTAAGTGATTTCCCTTTATCTCCATCTGTGCCATGTTACTGTAGCTATCTAGGAATACGTGTTAGGAGAACATAAACAATCCAGTTAAAAGGAGAGAAAAGCACCCAGTTTCCTGTTTGTGACCCCATTTAAGGTCTCCTAATGTAAAGCATTTGCTATGTTAAGGATGGATTTTGCACATTTGCCTCTCTGAATCAGGACCCACACTACTTATTCATCCTTCAACTGTTCTGGGATTTCGCTCCCGAGGTATTAGGAATGCTCCTGATGTGGTGCAGATGTGGTTTAGGTAGTGGAGGTCTCTATCATTCTCTTATGAAGGTCTCTATCATTCTCTTATGAAGGTCTCTATCATTCTCTTATGAGAGAGAGGGAAATTTTCTTGCAGTGTTTGCAATGATTTGCTAGCCTGGGTCTCCTTTCCTTTTTTCCCCTGCTGCTCTCTTCCCTGCTGATCACCCTCACTGTGCGCTTGCTGGGACTCTTGTAGTGCTTCATGAAAACAACATCCCCATATTGCTGTTGTGTGTTGCATCTTAATTAATTAATAGAATGGCACACAATTTCCACGGTAGAAATCCCACTAGTATCTTATATGGTGAAAAGTGAATATTATTTCACAGATTTTTGCTGTATAGTGGGTATATTCTCTATACAACTATATTCTTGTTGCTACTTGGATTTAAGTTCACAATCAAGCCTAAACATTGAAGATTTTTCATGAGCAAAATACATGATTTATCACATTTTTGATTGCTTGGAGGTAGCAAAGTAATAGAGATAAAATTAAAAACTGCATTGTAAGTTAATCACATTATTTTTTTCTTTTAATTTTTCTATTTTGATAGTGATGAAATAACTTCTTTAGGATCAGACCCTTTTAGGCTCTGCTTTGGATCAAACCAAAGCAGGTATAGCCCCTGACATGAAGATCTTTAATAGATCTGAAAGGCAAGAGCCTTTCTTGGTTCCATACACTGCCCCTCCAGTGCAGAGGTTCTCAGCAACCCCGGCTGAAGCTCACTCCCCCCTCAGGGACATAGCTATTTGAGCAAGTCTGTTGTAAAGGCAACAAAACATGGTTTTGAAAACAAAAAATCACCCCTCCTCTTTTATTAAACTGGAACATTTCACTGTTTGAGTGTCACAGCATGAACCCATAAATAACTGAATCAGAAGATTTAAAGGCTTGTGGACCAGTAGGTTGGAGGGTGAAGGATGGGACAGAACTTCACGGCTGTGTACGGCGTCCATGAAACTGCACTTTGAATGTAACACAGAGTAGGAAATAAGAGTAAGGGAGAGTACAGACAGGAATATGAAGTTCCTATAGTTTGAATGGTGGATATAAACCCAGATAGCTCCAGAGTATATAATTCTTTCCTTCCTTTTGGCATCATCCCTTTCAGTTCTCCCAATATATAATAATTTGAAATTCCTCTTATGTCTCTGTTTCTAAACCCTAAGAAGCAGCAAACCTGAGCCTTGCTGTTTGCATTCTTCTGATATCAAAGACTCCTATCCCACTGGGGCCCTTAGCCATAGGAGAGGTTTGAGGGAGGGAGAAGAGATGTTTTTCCTTCTTCTTAACTGCTCCACCAGCTTGGAGGATGGGGAGGGGAGAGGGATCAGATAGTAGATTTTAATGTTCAGAATGGAGGCTGGGATGTGACTGATGCCTGAGCCCAACATACTGCTGCTTATCACTGCTTTTCTTAGCCGATGTGGCAGTGGGGTTGGAGCTGGGTGGAGGTTGGTACCTGATGATGCAGAGTACCTATCCTCCCAAGGTCAGCCTGTTTCTGCAGAAGTCCACACCCTAGAGATATCTTGTCCCATATAGAAAGCAGTAGAAGGATATATTTCTTCATGGATAAAATCTGTGTTACAGATTTACAGGAAGTATTTATTTATTCTTCAAATTAGCTGAGCAGGAGAATTAGCTAAACAGAGATGGATTTAGAGATCAGCACAATGCAGCAAGATTAAAAAACCCTTTCCATCTGAATTAATGAATTTCAGACTGCTTTTCATAAACTAGTTTTTTAGAAGTCATCTGTGAAGCCTTATATAAAGAATTTTCAAAGGTAACTTAATGGGATGGAGAAAAGGTTTAAAATTATCTACTGAGGCTGTTGCAGGAGATATTAAATATTGATTTATCTTGGAGTAAGAATCATACTAAAGAGTGAGGCTTGTAGTCAGATCAATTTATCTGGAATACAAACTGTATGGCCATATTTAGTACAATGTCAACATGAATCTTAAACAAGTAGATGTGAAAGGTTGAGCATTTAATCTAAATCTACTGGTTCTCCCGATCTTCAATTAAAAAAAAAAATCTTAACAGTTCAAACTGAACTGCTCCTAAATGTTCCAGGTGGTTTATATTAAAAAGTGCTTTATTTAGTCAGTCATACTGTATCATAACCCTTTCCCGTGCATCTTGTTGCAACTAGAAAAAAAAATCCACAGTCCAAGGCTTTTCCAAGTCTTAAGTTTTTAATACTTCAAACTCTCTTGAAAACCCAATGTAAATTGTTGAAGTAATCTGGCAAATAACACTGTAAGCAATTTTCTGCTACTTGCCACTGCTACTGCACTGCCAAGCTTTTGGTCATAATATAAAAGTTGGCTCAGATTGTACTTAACCAACTAAAACTGATTATGTTCCCTTTTCAGACATAAATAGATACCAGTATGCCAGCTAGTGGTACTGGCTAAAATATTTTTCAGTCTGTATAAGTGTACATAGGTCTCCAGTAGGATATCCTTTATCCAAGTCTAACATCAAAGCAGTAGGTCTCAGATAATTTAAGTGTTACATTTGCTTTTGTTTGTACTGTTTTCTTTAAACATATTCATTAGAAAAGAGCAGAGCCTTTAATGTTCCATGACTGAAAAATCCATCAAACAGATTTACGGCAGAGGCAGTGTGGCATAACAGCCAGTGGACTGGCCTAATGTTCAGGAGTCCTGGGTTCAGTTCTCAGCTTAATCATTGACTTTCTGGGTAACCGTAAGATAATAATTTCCCTTCTCTGTGCCTGAAGATACTGTTACCAACCTCCTTCTCAAAATGGTTTGGGCACTGCTAATGCGCAGTGGTAGGTATTATGATTGTCTACATATATAGTAGTAAAAAGCTCCAAAATACTGATTGCTTCCCCAGGACATTATTATTCCGTTTCCTGTAAGATACAGCTAGAAAATACAGCCACAGTTATAAAGTGTACAGGGATACAAAGGAGCAAGGAAGGTATGAGACAGGAAATTCCCTCTTACTCACAGATTTTATTTGTCCACAGAGCAGCAAAAATCTTCCACTGGAATCAGGAGCTGGAATGTTCCTTCAATGAATTGCATGAACTTTTCCGTATATGTCATCTGGGGTGGATGGATAAGGATAGCGGAAAGGACAGAAAAAGTTAATTTTAAATGCAGAGAGATGTATTAGGACCCAGTCTATGCTACTGCTGAAAATGAGGTCAAAAATAGGTCTTAAGTGGGACATAAGTGGCTAATATGCTCTGTGGGTGAAAACACTACTTCTGAAACTCCCATTCAAGATTGGTTGTTAAGGTATAAAAGCATTTTCTAAACTGTCATTGTTGCATTGAGCTGAAGAGTACTTTAATGGATATCCTATGTGGGAAATTTGAAACAAGCTTTTCATGATAAAAACAATGTTTATAAAGTCATTCTACTTTAAATGAAAAGCTAGAGAGTGGATTTTTTGCCAGTAGCATTAGCTATAGATGACTAGTAGTTTTGTCTTTGTATATTGCAGCAGTAAACCCACATAATTTCTTCAGCCTGTAGGTATTCATTTTGCATTTAAGATGGTTTCAGGTGTAAGGGTTCTTGGATTCTGCATGAAAAAAAATGCATAGCCTTCAGTTACTCTTTTAAGGTACGCTTTCTCTCTTGCATTATTTTGATTCATACTTCCTGCATGGAAGAGTTACTCCTTCTGAGAGATGTAAATCTCTCCAGTTTCCAGGAAATACATATGTGCCTGCATTTGCATGTTGGATGTAGCACATAGAACCTTTATCCTACTTCATCAGTTGCTTTTGTTTGTTTGTTTTGATGAATTTATAGTGTTCATAAATCCAGTTTGGGCTGCTTTTTCCTTGAGTACAGATTTTAAAAACATAAATTATGAGCAACTTAGTTCTGATTGTATTGGAAAGATAAGGAAGTAAATATAGCAGTTTTACTGTTAGGCATTTGTTCTTTTGCCTTCAGCTAGGACATGGTTAATGCAAGGTCTTGTCCACTTGCATAAATCATTACAGGACTATGTACTTGACTTTCTATTGTTTTATTCCTAAACAAGAATAATTCTTTTTCGTACCTTCAACCTACCTGTCTCAAAAAGAAAAAGGAGCAATCAATAAGGAGAAAGCATATTTTTCAGCCTGAAAAGTAGTTGTCTGATTTTTATTCTCAGATTCAGTGTAAACATATGATAACTACATGCTTTGGCCCTGATTCAGTGAAGTATATTAATCCATTCTTAATGTAAGCACACAAGTATTCCCCTGGAGTTAAGTAGTGTCCTTGTCCTTGAGGTCTCTGTTGGACTGGAGTGAAAGTACTCAGCACCTTACAAGATGAAGGCCTGTAAGAGGCTGCAAGAATTTGCAGCTCACTGGTTTGTTTTTTTTCCTGTTGAATGAAGATTAAATACAGAAGCTAGTTGTGGGGTACATCTATATTATCACAGGCATTATGTACATCACACTTGATATTGTAATCATGCAAACAGTAATCTTGCCTTCCTGACATAAACAGTAAGCAGTGCATTTTCCTGAGGCTGAAATAATCAGAGAAAAACATGGCAGTGATGGGGGTACAAGTGGCAAAACACTGCATAATGATGTTGTTATCATTGTTCCATTGTCACCCATCCTTATTCCATAGTGATATGTTTCTTTTCTCTCTGAATATAACAAAAAAAGCCCGAGTATAAACAGAGTAATATATAAGCAACTATCACAAAATGCAGCCTTGAAAAAGTATACTTAAAATGCTACAAAATAAAAAAAAATATATCATCTTGATAAATCCAGAAAAATCCTACTTTATATATGCATGTTATGCAATTATATATTACATCCAGCACAAGGCAAGGCATAGACTTGAAAACAGTAGCATTTGGTGGGATTTTGTTAACTGCCTTGATTGCATTTCTAATTCTAAATATGAATATGAACATTTAAGCCCAAGTGCCTTTTGCATCACCAATTTAAACTACTTCAGGTGTCTTCCTGAAAATGGGATGGAACAGCCATGTCTAGAGGCCTGCATTGCTTATAGAGATAAACAAAAGGGGTAGGTACCCCCAGTGACTCCTTCAGAGTATCTGGGTTAGATATTTGTACTTCCAAAGCCCTGGAGAATTTATCCTAATGGAGCTACTGGAATCTACACTTATAATATACAACACTATACATGTTTAAAGATTGCCGTAATAGAATGCACAAAACTCTGATTCAGATTTTCCCTGAAGTTTAGTTCTTTAATTGTAAAAGTACTTGCAAATAGAATATTTGAAATACTTGCTTTTAAATCTTTATAAGTATCACCCACATATAGAGTAGAAAAAGTACATTTATTGCTATTTGATAAATGATTATTGCATCATGTGGTCCATTTTTATTACAGCTCTTCCAGTATTGTTTGATCATGTCACAATATCTGACATGTCCCTATCAGAAGGCACAGCTGTAAAATGATGGAATGAAAGTATCTATGAGAACAACATCTATCTTTCTCTTCACATTCATAGGTTTAAAATCAAACATATATATGTGTCTGTCTGCATGCACTTACATTTCCATATCGTTCATAAAAGAACATCATATTGCTTCTCAAGATGTTTGACCAGTGCTGTGTGTGTATGTCTCTGTGTGTGTGTGTGTTCTGGATTTTTTAAAGACCTCTCTTTTCCCAACTTTGTGTGGAGGGCAGCTGAATTTGCTTTGTGCTGTTGAGGTTAGCAGAACACCACAATGAAATTGAAATTGGTGACTTCTTTTCTGCCTGTTTTTTTTCCATTCCAAAAAAATTGTTGTGCTGAACCTAGAATAGTTTTTCTGGTTGTTATACTGCTGTGGCTTCTTGCTAAAGCTGTGTTTTCAGCCTGGAATATATTACTAGATGACTGAGACAAAAGGAGATTCACAGTTTTGAGGCTAGTAACCGGATCTCTGATCTTCAAAATTCTGTTCTGATTCTAATGCATGAAAATACTTTTAATAAAATTCAGTAACAAACAGAAAAGTTTGGAGAAGCATGAAGATATACGTACAGAATCATGGCATTGTCTAAATTTGGTAAAAGTATTTCTGTACACTTTTATGGCATTTCAATGTCTCCATTTTTAAATACTTGGTGAAAATAGGCCATAACTGACAAGGTCCAACCATTTGCAACATTAAACTGAAATACAGCAAAATATATATTATTATTCCTCTATAATATTTAGTATTCTCAAAACTCTAATGCTAAAAATTTGCATGCTGTTCTTAAGGTCCAAATGTAGCTATCGAATTGCTTCTGTTACTCACTTTACAGCACAGAGAAAAACCCCAAAAAACGGTTCTTCTATTTCCTAGAAGTGTATGTCAATTGTAAATTGTGTTTATTTTTTTCTATCTCTGAAAAACACACATGTATGTGTTTAGTTAAAAGAAAAAAAAAATCAATGGTTGCATTCAGATTGTTTCTAATTACAAGATAAATAGATTTGGTCTATACCATTTACCAGTCTCCCTTAAATCCAGTGAGTGATACCTGATGTTATAAAAGAAAATTAACTTCTCTCCCTAGAAGGCTCCCAGTTAATCATCTGTGGATGTTGGTCAGGAGGGAAGGGAGCAGCAGAAAGAACGAGGGAATTTCTCTTTGACCCCAGCAGTTGAACAGCTTACACTCTGGAACATGAGATTTGATTATCTTAGCATGTGTTACTACAAATGTTATTAACAGTCATAAAATTATCCAGCTCATTTAAAAACAAGTGGCAGCCCAAGCTTTAGACTCTTTCTGACCTCTAGTGAATTCTGCAGCCATATTACGCAGAGTGTGAAGTAGTAAGTACTTTTGTTTGCTTTAAATTTACCAGCTGTTAATTTAATTGATTGTCCCTTTGTTTTCAAGGACTCATGACTTCTCATCAGTCTAAGGTAGAATCTCACAATTGGTGGGATTTTTTTAACATTTTTTTTTTAATCTTTACCTTTCAGTTGATGTGTAATTTTACTGTAGGCTGCTGTATGATTTTGCTGCTGAAACAAAGAGTTAATCAGAAAATTCTCAGATACTGCCATGCATCATGCCTTTGTGCATGAATAAAAAGTTGGAAACCGCATGAAAGCAGTAGTTGGGTTACCACACAACTGGATATGCTTAAGTCTGAACGCTTCATAACTCTAACTACTGGGGAGTTGCAAACTTATAAATAACCTTGCAATTGGTTAAAACCATATTAAAACCATATGAACAAAGACATAAAGCATTTGGTTAAAGGGGCTCAGTAAGTGCAGTAATCCTGTTGAAAGTAATCTAACCAGGACAGATCCATAGCTTAGGAGTGCCTGCAAGTGTGGCAATAGTTATGGGTATGCCAGGTATGTCAATACTTCATGTGCAGGAGAGGATAATATCCTACTTAGGTGGAAACATTTTCTACCTTTTTTTTTTTGCTTTTAAAAATATTTTTAAATTCATGCACTTATTTTTAAAGGCATGCTTCAATGCACTGAGGTCTATTAACTTCTTAGTATGTGCTGAATGCTCCCAATAATCAGGGAATTCATCTAAATCCTTCTCATTTGTGTTCAGAGCTTCAGGATGGCTAAGGTTCACGCTAACCAGAGGCTCTAGGAATTCTGATCCTTAAAATGAGGCTTCCAAAATAATTAGCTAAAGAGAGTGTTTACATGTAGGCTGTTTGGGTTTGCATTTACTTATCTGCTGAAATTTCTTGACTTCAGCACTCCAGTTTCAAACTGTATTCTAGACACTTTAAATTTTGGTGAAATTGCAATTCTCTATTTTGACACCAGAACCTGGGTCTTAAAAGAAGACAGACAATCACTATGAAATTCTGTTACTGAACAGCTCCGGAGTATTTTCCGTTTGTGATGGTCTTGCATATGTCACATTGTCACGTGGCAGCCAGCTGAGGCTTGCCAGTCAGGCAAAGAAATTTTAGTCTAAATTCCGTTATCTGCTTTTAACCTCTTACTTTTCAGTTATGCTTTAAGATGGAAGAATACATATAAAAGGGGACCTAGTGGTTTCTCTCTCCCCGCATCTTTTCAAGCAAGCTATTTGCTTTGAGGCACTGCCATGCAACACAAGTCTGGAGTCTGTGGCAGGGATGCTAGTCCACGCTGTATGTTCAGCACACAAAGATAGTACTGGAACAGTTTCTGAAGAACACAGGGGCCTTCAAAAACTGAAAACAGCCGTATGTCAGGATGAAAATTCGCTAACTGTCCCTCTTGGTTCCTGAGATCTTTGAATTCAGGTATTTCACTTTACATGAAAAATAAAGTAAGGTCAGGTTGTATCAACATCATAGAACTCAGAATATCCTTCATTCATGCAACCTGTAAAGCAGTGGTTCGGAAAGATGTATTGTGTATCTTGTAGTATCTTAAAATATCAGCACTCCTACTACAAGTTTGCCTGCTTTGGTAATTTCTCTGGTTTCTTAGAGCAACTCCTGCTGCTATGACGTTGAAAACAAGTTCTAGATATTCACCACAGGTTTGCAGAACCAAAGGCTTTGCTTCTAATTGTAACAATAATTCAACTATTGTGTTTATCTACTTTGCCATCCAAAGAATTCCAGCAGTTGCATGCCTGCACACCAGTAGGATGATTGACACTGTTGTAATAAAGTTAATGTTTAAACTTCCCACCCATAATAACTAAAATATCCATAGATAAGGCTGAAAGTCAATTTGTAATTATCCCTGCTGTGCCAAGATGTTGCAAAAGATTCTAAGTGGAAGGTAATTTAACTTTTCAGACCTAGCCCTTAACAAAGTAGGAAGAAGGTGAAAAACATGGGGCATTTGTATCTCAGCTTTGCGGGGGTCAGGGGGAGGTTTTGTGATTCCTTTTTATTCAAACTGGGAACCATTTTCTCTTTGTTCTGCTGAAAATGTCCTTCTTACGTTTCGAATATAATAAGTTGTCTGCCTGTTGTTTACTGTCCATAGTACATGAAGGGAATAGATCACAGTTAACAAACAAGCTACTAGAACATTTAGTATGGAATAATTCAATTGACATACTTTTTATACGTAAAGACAACATGTGATGATTATTTGTAGTCATCCTAACTAAAATATCGTCCTCAGAAGAAATAATACCCCTTCAGTCACACGCTCTGGGGCTTCTGTGAATGACCTGTATTAATTCAGTTTCTAGAGACTGGCTCTTTAAATTAGTGTTGGTAACTGCTTCCATGCTAGACTATTGAAATAAAGGGTATTACATCATTGTCCAAACATGTCTACTTAAATAAAAAGTATTTGTTTGCAAAAAATATATATATTTTAAATCTTTTACACAATGATCAGCATGCATGCCATTTTCCATTTCAGACTAAGCATACATTTCAGATGTGGAAAAAGCAAACATGTTGAAATAATTTGAGGCATGGGTATAGTCGGATCAGTCTTGGTAATCCAGAAGGGAGGGGTGCCCAGTGTATTATTACATTTCGTATATTATTTTTCAAGAGATGGATGCAATCAGTCATCTTCTCGCATATGGTTTGAAAAAAAAATTGTCTTGCTGGCAAGTAAACTGTTATTTAAGTACACAATCCACGGTACTACAGAAACAGTTTTGCCAAACTTGTCCAAGTATTCTCACATCCTTAAAGATGGTATAAATATCATTTATAGCAAGCCGTTTACTTCAGACTATATGGAATGCCTTCCTGCTCCCCTGATCTAAGTGTCCCAGTTTGCATTATGGCCTTTATTGCTTCTGTTTGATGGAGTGATCAGTAAAAATTTAATGACACTATAAAATAATAAAAATGTCATTAATTTACCACGGATCTTGGATGCAGTGGTTGTAAAGTTACATTAATAAACAGAATATTTTTTACAACAAAAAGCATTGTTACGTGGGAACATATAAATAACACACATAAATTTAAGAGCAATTTTACTGTTAGCACACACATTATTATGGAATAGCCAATAAGTGTATAAAACATAGTATATAAAATTTTATGAAAATATACTGTGCACATCAAAAATTCAGCTTTTATCTAAGTGCAGAGAAAAGCCATTATTGTGTGCTTACTGTTTCATTGCTGTTCTTTCACAAGATCACAATTTTATATTTGTTTCTAGTCATTTGAAGTTTGCAGCCTTTTCAGAGGTAAGGGCTACTGCTTCCTTTTCCTTTACTCCTCGCTTCACTAAATCACTCTTTTACCTTCCACACGTGAAGAAAGAATTAATACTTTCTGCCAGAACGTGACAGAAAAGTTGCTAATTTAATTCAAAACTAAAAATAATGCCAAAGGGGTTGAAAGGCTTGCTTGGCGACTCTGGAAAAAAGGGATAGCTATCTAACAGTCGATCTGTCATCACTGGGGCTGCTCCATCACTGACTGTGATAATATGTGAATATGATGGATGCCACAGCCTTGTGGCTCATAACATTTAACATTCATCAGCTCTCACTAACGGGGGCTTTATAATTTAAATATCTTTATTTAATATGCAACATCTACTTCATACATCATAATTTCAAAGCACTTAGAGAACCAACAGTCCTGCAAGACAGTTGAGCAGAGTTTAATTTTTTCAATAACTTTTACGTTTTCTCCATGTTTGTGACTGACAACACATAAATAAGTGCCTAATCATGTCATAGAATGGAAAATTAAGATTTGGCTGCTAAGAAGAATCTTTTTTCTCTTCTTTTTCTCAGTTTAAAGAAGTAATTATTTTTACTGCATGTTCAACATATAAAGAAGCACAAAGGATCTGAATTGTGCTGGGAAGCTCTTTCAGTTTTCTAGTGCAATCTCCAATTTTCTGTGTTGATCTAGTAATGAGAAAGGGTTGTCAGTGTTGTGTCCTAAACCTTTTTTCTGAAATATAATTTGGAAAACTTTATGTGACTGTACAGTATAAGGTCCATAGCCAGTACAAAAAATCAGTTGAAATTAGAGGCCCAAAGTGCTTTTTCACAGGTAACAAAACACCTCCACTGTCCACAGCAGTGCGCTCTATTGTAAAATAACCAAATTTTTCTATTAATGTAGGTTAGGGAAGTAGCAATATTTCCAGTAGTCAATGTACATGTGAGCAAACACAATCCATGTGTAGGTAACACGTTTGTTAGTGCAGCTATGTATAACCATTTACTTTTAATGAAGGTATGTCTTTTTTTGTTCATATAGGAATATTATGTACAAAATCAATCTTCCTCTCAGTCTTTGCTCATACTAGGAAAAAGGTATACTTTTAAAGGATTTTTAGCACAAGTAACTATTCTCTTTAGGATGAATTCAAGATGGGAGCAAAGACAAATCCCATAAAAAAGGATTGGACCCTAATGGAACAAGTTTTCTCTCCACTAATAGATTTTATATGAATTTATTGTATTCCATGGAACTGAAAAGGCATCTACTGGATAAAATAATTATTAGTATTGAGGAACATTTTTCTATTTGTTACGGTTCTCTGAATTTGTCTAAACCCAATGCAAATATTGAAAAAAAAAATTACAATCACTATGAACATCATTTTCAGTAAAAAAGCAAGTAAAGGAATTACTTTAAAAGGCATTTCAAAGACTTAAATATTGCTAGCCTAGTTACAGCTTTTTATGAATTAGAAGGAGGGGGTTAAGAAATAACTATAAATACATCTCCTTTGTTTGACAAGAGCAGGTATTCTTATGGTATAAGTGCTTTCATTTTACTGTTCATGAACCTTATCATGTAATTTTCCCTTCTCTCCTTCCATGTCAAAATATTGATATTCTTTCAGAAACTTTCTCTTTTTTTTTTTCTCCTTTTTTTTTTTTTTTCAACAGAATATTTTCTGGTAAAATCAAAGAGAATGAATGACTAGAAATATATTCTAAATGTGCATATTGATATGTAGCAGAGTCTGTTGATTTTTATAGCAGAAAGGTATTTCTCTTTCTTCCGAAACACACTTCCAGGCTGTTCTTCCAAGAATACTGCAGGTGCTGTATTAACATCCTTAAGAAAAAGCTTTTAGCGCAAATATTTTGGAAGAGACAATATGTGTGCCAAAAGCTGTTTTCTTAGTACTGCTCTTTGTTTTTATTTCAATTGCAAATCAGCCCTTTGCAGTGGAACGCAGAATCCTTGACAAACATTTTTTTTATTCTGTCTACCAGTAAAACAAATCCGATCCTGATGATTCAGGTGAATTGTTACATTGCATAATATCTTTCAGTAAAATATTGGGCCTCTAGTATTGCAGTGCCTTTCTGCAGTCACATTTCATTTGAAATTCTTTTCTCATGAGTTCTTTTGTATATGTAAGCTCCTTAATCAACCACAGTTTTTGCAGAAGAAAATAAGATAACCAAATATAAAATGCGGAGTTTTTGTTGAACAATTGGAAGATTCTGAGGAACTTACAGAAATGCAGTTAGTACCTGGAATGCCTCAGCTGCATGTTGTGACAAATCCAGTGTCAGATTCTGCTTTCTTGTCTTCCTCTGCAAATTAACCAGAAAATAATTAAAAACAAATCCATGGCTGAAGGAATCAAAATAATTCCTCCATTGTTGGCCTGGTGGGGTTTTATTACTTATTTATTACAAGATAATTGAATTTATTATTTATTACAAGATAACTGAAAAATAATCACGTTGCAAAGCAGAAGTATTTGGAGGTGGAGCAAATGAGGAGTCAAGGCCATCAGATATGTTTTGTCCTTAAGAACGTTTCCAAGTTTCTAACCATCTTGCAGGAGAGAAACTTCTAAAGTTTTCTTCTTACGTCTAGTACGCACAGCACAGAACTAGGTCATTGAACAATAGACTGAACAGCAATCAGCACTCTACTTCTGCATAATGCATTAAGTATAACATGGAGAAACTGTTCGTAGGGCTGAAAGCTGGTATTGCATGTCTTTAAATTCAAGCTGACATGACATTTAATATTGTTTCATAGTAATGAACAACAAGGTTTCATTCATTCACAAGTACAACATAATGCCAAGTTTAGTCTGAAGAGGTAACAACAAGGCAAGAGGGAAAACATGCTATGTTCCTTCAAATGAGAACGCTGAATTAATGATAACCATTGAACACTTTGCTACTGATATGCAGTGCTACAGAGACTACTATTGTGAGACAATATTACACTGTCGTTTATAGTAGCCTTGTCCAGTAGTTGATTGAGGAACTGGCTTAACACAAAAAATACCTTTCAGTTTCCACTTTCTAGTTCCAGGTTTCCTACGGAGGTCTTCAGCTCTCAAACGCTTTTTGGTTGCTTTCTGGTTTTCTAGGAGTGTGCATGCTTTTCTCCTTTTTTTTTTTTATTTATTTTGTTTTGTTTTGTTTTAATCTCCTTAGGTTCCCTTTCCACCGAGATACAATTTAAATTCCTAGACAAAATAATAATATCAGTTCTGTCATCTATTATTCCTTCTTTCAAATACTTGTCTTTGAAATCTGCTTGCATAAAATTCAGACTTGTGTTTTCTCAGAGGTATGAATGCAAACTTGAATACCATAGTGGGGCAAAAAGTGCTTTTTCCACTAAATTAGGAGGATGTTTTATTACAAACTCTTCTTTCAGCTTCTGAATTTTCATGTCTCCCAAATGTTGATTGTCTTTTCCAGTTTAAGTTAGAAAATAAATGGAAAGGCAAAGTGAGCAGCATCAATCAACACTGTTTGCTGCCAAGAGTGTTTTGTATTTGCATGTACAGTCATTTATGCATTATGGCAGTGCAGATCAAAATAATCTCAAAGTTTCTGTATATATTTCACATTTTAAACTGATTTTCATAAATGCAAACATTCAAAATCTGTAAAAAAATGTCCCTGGGTTAAAATTGTAATTAAATGCACTTATTATTTGTTCTGATTGAGAAAATAATGCATGTATCAGTGCATAAACATATGCACAGGCATATAACGAGAGCTAACCTATGGACCATTAAGACTACTTCTGTTCTTTTCCAGGAAAGAACAAGGTTTGATAATTTAGGCCCACAGTTAACAGGGAAACCCAATGAAGATGGAAAACTGGGCCCTGGTGTCATCGATCTTACAAGGCCAGAAGATGCAGAAGGTGAGTTGCAATTTTGACTACGGGTTATTGACCACCGCATCACAGAATGGTATGGCTGAAATGCTGCCAGTGTCATAAATACTGTCCAGCTTACATCCCAGGGTAACGCCTGAATGATTTCTGTGTGGGTTTGAGAGATTGTAGTAAGTCCATAGAAAAGAGTGGATATACGAAAAGGACTGTAGCCCTCTAAGCCCTTCTGCAACACAACTGGGTTTCCCCCCCCCCCCCCAGAAGCTCTCAATTAAATGTTTACATTTATGCTATTATTACAAGTGTAAGAAACATTGAGAAAACTATCTCTGTAAGGCAATATATAATTTTTTTTCACCAGTTTTTAAGGATTTAGCAGTTTTGAAGTTAGAGCTCTGTAAGGAGTCTACCCATCAGTGCACTCACTAACTATTCAAGATATAGCAAGCACAATTTTATTGACAGGCAGCTGTCAAATGATAATGGGAAAATATTTCACATTTTCTATATGAAAATGCCTGATATAAACCTTCAGTGCATTTGTACTCATTTCAGTGAGAGTTCTCTGTATCAGGCATACAGTGTCAAGCCATAGGTTGAAATCAGTGTGCATCAAGATTGAGTTTAGCCTCTAGCAGGGTTACCATGTATGCTCTGGAAGCGGATGCCACCAGTATCCTCTCTACCCTATGATACATTAGAAGAGAACACGTAGATAGATAAGAACCCTACCAGTCATGGTAGTAAGATTAATGTACTATTCAGATAGAATATTATGCAACGTTTTGCCCCCTCAATTTACTTCTATTTGAGAACCATTTTGCTTTTTTTTAACCTGACAAGTTCTAGTTATGCCACTGTTCTTAAGAAAAGATTAAAATATCTCTTAATTTTCCCATTAATATCCAAACATCTGACAGGTTCAAAAAATTCGCTTGCTTCCTTTTTTTTTTTTTTTTTTTTTTAAAAAAAAAAAAAAAAAAGGACAGGACCAATAAACTTGGTTTAACACATAGGGTTATTTTCAAATGATTCTTGAAATACTGTGACAGAATTTTTCTAACAAAAAGGCATTGATATTTTCTGTACAGAGAAATATTCCTATAAACACATTTTCTGTTCTGTCTCTCTGTGATCCAGAAATAAATGGTCCAGGTAAGGTCTCAAAAATTGTCCCTTCATTTTGAGTCTGACAACAGCACATGCAAATTTTATCTTTTATTTACTGCATAGGTAGTACAAGATAAGCCTGTGACAAAACATCTTAGAGCCCTGATTCTCCTTGCTCGCCAACCAACATACATTATCTTTAATCAGTCTCTAGGCAAATGAAAAAAGCTGAATTTAAAAGTATTTTGGGCAAGGACTTGTGTGCAATGGAGAAGCTGCAAGTTCAGTTCCAAGACATTCCTGTACTGACTCATCCATACAGAGGAATAGTTAACTCAAATTTAATTCAGCAAAATATTCCTACTTATTGGCTTAATATCATGATTAGCTTATAACTTGGAACTGACACATGTAGCAGGAGCGCACGCTGATATATTTTTTGCTTATTTATTTTTTTTGAAGTATTTTGACATAGTCAAGATTTCAGGTCTCCATAACAGTAAGATAAAATGTTGACTGAAGTTCATCAGCCATTTACTACAAATAATATTCAGAAGGAGACTAGCCCTCAATGAGACATTTCAGATTTTCCATATATATATATACACATTTTTTAATAGTTCCTTACAAAACCAATATTTTCCAGATTTTCTTTTTTGGGTAGCTATCATTTATGAGTGTAATTTCTTCATCGTGTATTGGCTATGATTAGCCGCTGTTGTATTGTCTTTAGACAGAAAAATAATGAACAGAAGTTAGGTAAAAAATAACTTTCAGACAGGTGTTTTGCAATGATTTTTTTTCTAGATGAAAGGACTTAGGAGATACATGGACTTTCAAGAGTACTTATTGACTAATCAGTTATTTATGAACTGCTTTGTAAAGGAATTTCCAACCTACAGCAACTTCTCATATTTCCATATGTTGAAGGGTATTTTTTTCCTCAGTTGGGATAAAAAGTTGCAACAGAATACTTACAGATACACAATTACTGGTTCATATGACATCTAGTCCCTGATGACTTTCTTGGTTTAGCTCATTTCTTTCTGTTCATCCTTTCTCTTTCTAGTGTCCTTAATTTAGTATCTTGATACACCTCGTGGTACTGACAGCCCCCCCTGTTACTGGATAGCACAGAATGAAGCTTTGAAATGTGTAACCCAAGCTTCAGTGATGTGTGCCAGTTTAAGGACAGTGTACATGTCTTTCTAGAGCTAGTGGAGCAGTTTGAGGCACAGTGTGTTGCCACATGAGAAATCTGAGTTCATGAATGGATTCAGATTTCCAGACTTTGCTTAGCAGCCAAGAGATGTCTCTGGAAAAAAGGTGCTGGATGAATACCTCTGCTGATCTGAAAAAAAATGTTGGCAGGAGTTCAAAACTGAGCTGCTTATTTGTCCTTTGAGTTGTAGACAAGGTGAATTTAGATATTAGCTGGATACAAATTAAAATACATTCAAAATATCACCCAAGTTTTGCCCCTTGTCTTTGGCAAGCTAGCTAAGACATGACACTTCTAGCATGGCATCATTTTGAGTGGAGGTCCATTGAAAACTGTGCTTCTGAAATAGCAGTTAAACTGTGGCCTCTGATGTAATGTCGATGCTACAGACTGTTCTTCAGGGATATTAATGCTTCTAATTGTCATACTATTACAGATCTTTCTAGGTTTGCCATGTCACAAAGTTTTTATATGTGTTGCTATTATTTTGTGCTTCTGTACATGTCTTTTTCAGGACTGGGTTACTAAGAAACTTGTTGACTTATTCTTTAGAATCATAGAATTGTTTAGGTTGGAAAAAAGCCTGAAGATCATCAAGGTCAACCATTAACCTAACACTGCCAAGTCCACTACTAAACCACGTCCCTAAGCGCCTTGTCTACATGTCTTTTAAATACCTCTAGGGATGGTGACTCAACAACTTCCCTGGTCAGCCTGTTTCAATGCCTGACATTCCGATGCTTTAGGTGATATCCTAATATCCAAACAAAACTTCCCCCAACACAACTTGAGGCCGTTCCCTCTTGTCCTATCGATTGCTGCTTGTTTAGAGGAGGCTGACATCCACCTTGCTACAATCTCCTTTCAGGTAGCTGTAGAGAGTGATCAGGTCTTCCCGAGCCTCCTTTTCTCCAGGCTAAACACCCCTAGTTCCCTCAGCTGCTCCTCATAGGACTTGTTTTCTAGACCCTTCACCAGCTTTGTTGCTCTTTGGCCTCCTCTTAAGAAGAGAGTCTTGTTGCATTTTAGTGTGTTGCCAAGGTCACAATCATAACCAAATGTCAAAGGTTCCTAATAGCCATAGCAATTTTCTTCAAAGACTTAGTGTGTTTCACACCTTCCTTTCTGTTTTGTCATTGTTACTTACTTTGAATATTTTTTTAGATACCATTTGAGTGCACGTTGCTGTAGACATCTCTAGATAATATTTATGTGTTTTGTTGTGTGCTTTTACACAAATAATGCAGTCATATAGAAAATAAAGATTTCTGAAGTAATGTAATGGTGGTCAGCTTTTTACCCTCATCTTTCATCAGAAATACATCCATATCTCTGAGGTCCAAGTGCAGTCGTGACAGAGTGAGTGTGTGGCTGTTAGATCTGTCAGATGGTTTTACTTCCATCACCAGAATTTTAGAATTTCAGAGTTATTTGCAAAAGGTATATTGACTATTTGTAGCGGGCTTTTAGGTGGGGAGGGGGGAGAGTAGTGTAACACATTTATTCCTGAGCCAAGAACTCCAAATTTAGTCCCACTACTGGCCGTAAATGGGGGAAGTGCAGTTCGGGCTTGATCCCCCAACTGATCTAGACCAAGGGGACTATGGAAGTGCAGTTCCACTCCCTGCCTAGTGCCCACCTGTGTTTGCACAGGAAGCTAAAGTGTGCGGAGACATTGGACATGTCTGTCTCATCCCAACAGGCAGCTGATACAGAACAAATCTGGTAAGCACCCCTGGTTCCCATAGCTTTGACACACTTTAAGGTTCAAGTAATTTGTTATAAGAAATATCAGCAGACTTCTGTGTTCTATGGAATGCCTTTGTAATAGTATCTAGCAATGTTTTTTCTCTATTCCTATATCTTTTCTATAACATATGGCAGTGATCTGAGTTTGACAGGACCAGAGTCATGTTTTCCTTTAATTTTAGGAGTGCTTGTGGTACTGGCTCATTGATCAGAAGCCGAAGCTACATGTATTATTTTTTTTTGAATCATGAATTATAAGACAAGTCTTGAAATTCTTTAAATTTAACTCTATGCAATTACAAGATAAATATGCAAGGATACTGTAGGATGACTTTTAAGACTTAACTTGTTGTCCCTGTCCAGTGCCCCTTAAAAAAGAAACGTTTTTTAAGATTAATGGTAACAAGGTGCACTTTCAGAGATGACCTGGCTTATGAAGTCGTATTTGAAGTTTGTGTTACTCATAATGACCTAACTGTCATCTGAAAGGAGGCCTGAAAATCATCAGCAAGAGTTTTATATTATATATATGATATAAACCTCTCTATTACTTCCTTAGCTACCAGCAGGACTGGGCTAACTATATTAAAAAACATGCTCAGATTGTATTCAAAACATTGCCACTGACTGTGACACCATTGATGAATAATCCATAGCTATTAGACTTATATCATTACCTGGAAATTCCAGTTGTCATGTTAAAATTTATAATACATTTGTAGCTAGCAAAATTCAAAAACATGATTTGGAGCCTCATACATGTTCGGTGACTGGAATGCAAATTTATAAACAACAGCCAGTTATATAACTAAACAAGGATTTTTTATTTTTTTTTCTCCAAACCTCATCATTTTAAAGGAAACCTCATTCTTTATGTAGGCAGTTTCACAATTTTGAACATTTGCAATTGTCACTACTGAAACACAGCTAACTGGCATGGACACACCAAGACAGCTTTGAATCTAGCTATAGCTGAAACCCCTTTCTGAAAATGACTGACATACGTCAGCTGACCAAATTGTGGAGAATAGTCAGGAGCCATAGGTGACCCTGTTTAAATTCCAGGTGAGGGAACCTAAAATATTTAGTTCTTATTTATCTGATGATATTGGATGTTCTAAATATGTTTTTCTGGTTCACGTTCTAAAAAAAGATATTCCTTTCACAGATGCTCATTTTTGGTGATAGTGCTGCTTCTTTTGAATAGTATAATGTGCTCTGTGTTTATGGTTCTTGTGCTTGTATAATGTGCTTTATGTTTATGGATCCTTCTGTTTTAGTGGTTGTGGTCAAATGCTTTGGAAATGTCTAGGAAGTATGTTAAGATTTTGTTTTGTAGTAGATAGAAATCTGCAGAATAGACTTAATGTTCCTGTTGACAATTACTGGTTTTACCTTAATTCAGGTTGCAGTGTGGTTTCCTTCAGCAGTCACAGTCAGGGATTCAAATTCCACCAAGACCTGATCTTCATTCCTGCCAAAGAATTGGATCTGTTAAAATACAGTTTGCTTGATTTGATCCTGGGCTCAGGGCAAAACCATCTGAATGTTATTGTTTTGCCACTGCCTCACTGTGTGATTTTGTAAGAGAGAAATGACTTCTTTGTGTCCTCTTTTCCCAAGTGAAAAATCAGATGCATTGTGAAGCTAAATTCATTTTTATAAAGCAAGAAACAGATGAAAATGCTGTATTAGTACTTAACATTGAGTTCCATGTTCATTCATGTTGACATATTAGAATCAGGGGCTTGTGAATTAAATATTTGGCCTCACTTTGCCATTTTGGGACAGCACATACAAAGCCCTTTTCTTCTGAGTCCTGTTTTGATGTTTTAATTTGTTCTATTTCTTATGTGGTGGTTTTCTTGATTCTGTAAACTACGTGTTTAGCACTTGCTGATTCTTCCTTTGACTACTAATCTACCAGTGTGTGTTAAGCACGGACCATAGTTCTGAGGATAGGTACATGCCTGCTGGTTTGGATAAAAACAGTTTTAAATAACGTGGTGGGATCTCTCTGTCCACTTCATCTGTATCTATGTATTTATTTATCCTTCCATTAAACTGTTACTTTTCAAAGTCTTTCAAAGGATAACCTTTGCTATGAAATCTGGATGTTGACTCGGTCATTAAAAGGTATCTTGGAGTCCTCAGAGTGGGATTGGTGCCAGCCAGTCTTCTCTAAATTCATTGACTTAGTGCCTGTGTTCTCCCTTACACTGCCTGCTGTCTCTTATTTTAATTTTTATGTTCCTTGGTTTAAAGATTGTGGTTTTCTATATAACAAGTCACTGAGAATATATAGCTTTAAGCCTTATCTGTTTGATCATGGTATCTTCAACCATGCTTCAAGTAGGCTGACTGCAAGCAAGTTGGGGACTGCAAGCTGTGTAACCATTGGTAGTAGGCTGGTTCCAGCAGTAAGCCCTAGCTTCATCTTATTAAATATAGTTCAGATATACACAGTTTTTGGTCTGAAGCTGATTTTGGACCTGAACCCAAGCTTGAAGGAGCACAAGGTCACCTTTGCTTTTAAACGAACATATTTCTATTCAGCAGTAAGCTTAAGAACCCAGTTCTGCAGCACTGCAGATGGTAGATTTGCTGACCAATGTACAAAGTCAATGAATTGCTCAATATGCGCAGCAGTTAACTGCAGCCTGTCTATTTATGTCCATAACATTAGCACTTCCCATTAATACCTGACCTGGGCTAGCTACATTGTGAGGCATATTTTAGTACAATGAGAGATTCTACCTGCCCAAAAGCAAGGAAAATTGAATGGCAAAGAAAGAAGTAGTAATAGGCATCATCACAGATTTAACCAATTGCCAGAACATGGTGAATGATAAGTGGTTGCAATGGCAGCAGCAGCAGTACATGTGGAATAATGAGGAGAAGAATGAGCTGACTGGGGAAAGACAGGGAGGCTTTGCAATGTAGAAGGTAGTTTCTTGGACGTGTGCAGAGAAACATGAGGAAAAGGAGCTACAAAGGGAGCACAAGTCCGGTATCTAAGAGTGAGGAAAAACTGCCACCTTGTCCAGCTCCAAATTTCTGTCCAGCTGTAGAAGTTCATTTTCTCTTTCCCTGGTGATAGAGCAGACATCATGACAAGTGCCTGGGTTTTGCAAAAAAACCCAGATCAGTGCTTTCGTAAAGGAGCACCTCTACCATATACTCAAAGCCTCAACATTCTCATATATGCCCAATAGTAAATAATTCCTTACACAGAAGGGTGACACAATTCCTTCTTAACTCAAAAAAAAGGTTGAATTTCAGCAGCTGAAAAGGTAGGTGAAAGGGAACCATATATTTGCAGCAGATCAATCTTGGCAGGCTGCCAACACAATCCAAACCTGAGGTAACTTGTTTAACACCCTCCTATGCAAAGGTGTAAACAGCAGGTAGTACATGCATGACAAAGCATCACCTACTTTTGTGACAGTGCTTCATAAATACTGGAGGAAAGAATGCCTCTCCATGCCAGTATTTGTCGCACATAAATATTTGTAATAGTTGCTATGGCAGTTGAGAGGGGAAAGATGAAAATCAGAAAACAGTGAAAGCTGTCTGAAAACAAAGAAGTGTTTCCAGAGAGAATGCAGTAAGTTCAAGTACTGGAATTTTTATTCCCCTGAATTCTTGTTACAGATCTTCGATTAAAAAAAATCCCATAAGTGTATCTTTATGATTTAAAGATAAAGTAACTTATCGTCTTGGTTAATTAGAACAGATGCTAAAAGGTAGCTTTCATTAATTGTGGTTGCCATTTTTAACACGCATGAATCTATTTGATTGTGCCTGATACTTGAGTGATATGCTTACATTTTTCAGAATAACTCATAACAGATTAGGAATCTGGGATAGAGTACTCGGGCACAGTATTTCAGTTGTGTTGGATGAGATTCAGCGCCTCAGCCCTGGAGTAACTCAATGTCTGCAAATGGGATAGGAATAAGTTGTTCTGTCTTTCAGAACGATCCCATCACTTCTCTGATGGCAACCACTTCATGAATCTTATTGTTGCCAGCATCCTCATAACATTTTACAGAAAGAACTCCCACTTTGAATGCTGAAAGATCTGAGCTGGGGTATGTGGACTGATCTTCCCATGGCATTGAAACTTGTTCTTCTCAAGACACTAATATTAAATATATAGTGTGCTTCTCACTCTCCGAATAATAAATCTGAATGTCCTCCACAAGTGTTACCTTTTGGTTTTCAACTGTCAGGTATTTTTTTCCTACTGCTAAATATGAGGTTTTCTTGTTTGCTGCTTCCACACTACAGTAAATGATTCTTATAGAATAGTACCTTTATTTAAAAAATTTCTAGTTAGAATTTCTGATGCTGTACAACCAACCACTGTTACAATGCCCCGAGTTTTACATAGGGGTGCCTATTAGCACAGTTATGGTTAAGGGCTTGTCACAATTTCCATTATATAGTAAAACATTATTTTCAGGAATTTAGAACAAGGCTGTAAAAAGTAACTGTGGGCTGCATTTTTTACACAGAAAATCCTTGCCCATGAGAAAATTATTGTCACAAATACTGAAAGCATCCGTCAGTTTGTGTAGCTATTTTTAAGTGGAGTGAGTGAAAAATTAAACATAGTAGTTCAGTGGTTTAAAACATTTTTTCACACTCATGTACAGCCACCACTGATGTAAAACACCCCATGGTCTTGATTCTTAGCTCTGCACATATTTTTGCATTGCTCCAATATCACAAAAAGAGCTTGAAGCTGCCTAAAATAGCGTAAAATTTCCAGGCACGACTGAATTTTCAGCTGATGGAGAAAGCCACCATTGTATCATACTGCATGGAGGATGGAGGAACCTTGTCTTTCTTCCTTACCTCCTTGAGCACAGGGAGTGGAGCAGAAATATGAATACATCAAGGAAAAAAAATCATTTATTCTGGCTAAGCACAAGCAATTGATACAGATTCAGACAAGTCCTCTTCTTTGTACAACTGTCTATTTTTCTAAGTCTATGCTGCACACCATTTTCTCCTTCAGTAGCCTTAGTATTTCAGCAATTTAAAAATGTTTAAGAGCATCTGCCTTTCTTCCATATAGCTATGCCAAATATCTAAGCAAGCATTTAGTGCAGAACTTAGTAGCAAGGGGATAGTATTTTCTTAATTTGTATTTGATATAATTTCATGGAATTGGGTGGTCCAAAATATGTATGCAGTGGGCAGTACATCTTCATAGCTTCTTCAAATATTAAATGCTTATTTTGTCAATTTGGCAGGGGTAGTTTCACAGGCAGAGCAGTATTTAAAACAAAGAGTAATTTGTAAATTTTCACATAAGCCCCTATTTCTTGGAAAATCCCCCATTTTTTATCCAAACTAGGTAAATGTGGCAACATATTTGGACGTGCCGTTGCCTTGTTTGTAAACACATCTTCCTGGCTTCACTCACAAATCCCAAATGCACAGGTGCAGCACATTTGAAAAATTAGCCTTAAGAGTTTTTCCTAACATTTATTATTACTTGTCAACTTAACAGCTCCTGTTATCATGCTGCTTTTGCTTCTCTCCCTTCATGATGTATTATTTACTAATTATATTATTATTTATTACAATAACAGCACCCCATGTGAAAGGCAAGAAGATATGGCCTATGCATATCCTAGCCCTAGGTCCTGGCCATATAATTACTGATATGATATGACAAGTAAGAACAGCAAACATTCAATAGAAGGAATTAGTTATATTGATATGAAGAATGATGTTGCATATGCTAGAAGGTGACAAATTCAATTGCAAATTGAACTTAGGAAATGGGCCACTAAAGCAATGATTCCAACACACATCAAAACTTTTTGCAAAGTATCCTGTATTTCATTAATAACATAATTTGAGGGAGGTGGTTTTGTAAATCTCCCATTAAACATAGTTTCCTTTTATAAACCACATTGTACTTAAACTTTTAAAATTCATTGGTTTTGCTACATAGGAGCAAGCAAAGGTGTTCATTAACAGTGTTCAGCTACAGCTTGAACAATGCAGCCATCAAATATGAAGTCAGGCTGCCTTTTTTCTGTGTGGTGAATTCTTGTCTGTCATTTTTCCGTCTTAAAACAAAAGAAAGCATTGACTGAAATATGAATGGATCATATCCTATGGCCCTTGTTCAGGCAGGATTTAAATAAACCCAAGCTGTTAGGGATGACTGAAGACTGCAGAATCAATCCCTGTGTTTTAAATCAGTATCATGTTTTCTGGATGTTCTAGGTGACACTGTCATGTCAGGAGAAATTTTTAACTATGGGAGTAACAGCTCCACCGACTATAAAACTGTTACTCTAATGGAAACATTTCTATGTTAAATAGATTAGTTCAGTCCTCTTTGTATTGTTTTTACTTTGAATATGATTAATAATTGCTTAGCTATTAGAGCAACAGTTTTTATTAAAAAAACAAACAAAACCAAAATAAATTTGCAGTATCAATAGATCTTGTCAGATACCTAACAATTATTAGTAATATTTCTCTTGGGCTGCGATTTTTTGTATCAATAATATCAATGTCAGAATGGGGTTGTTAGCATTTAATTAATTATCTGTGAACAATCTTGAAATCTGCTAGTGGCACATGATTGAAAAATCTTATGACACCTTACATACCTCCCAAAATTTATAGCAGAGGCTATTTCTTCACCCCAGGTTTTATCTAGATGTTTCACAGATCTTCACAGAATAACTTCTCATACTCTTATGTTGTTACAGCACAAGTGGCCACTGAGGGCTTAACTCAGGCCTTATGCAGTAATTAACTCAGTTAATATTTCATGTAATTTAAAAGACTATTGTATTTTTTTAGCTGTACTCCACACCAAATTTCTATAAGGGTTAATTTTGCCATAAAATGTGGTCAACAAATCTAAACTGTTTGTGTAAGCCATCAAGAAAGTAGTTGCACTTAGCAGTTTTAATTCATTTAAATAATGTAAATTTGGGCATGGCTGGCTGTGGATCGGAGATGTGCTAACAGTTTATTTAGAAAGATTGTTTCAGTATTTAATATGACCAAACTAACAGTTCAGCTTTAAACACTGCTGAGTGAACTGCTACCACTGATAGAGCTGAGAACAGTTGCTTTGATTTCACTATTTGTTTTAGCTCTGGCCTTTCAAATGGGGAAAGTCATACATGCAGATTGTGAGGATCACTGTGAAAACTGGCGCTGTGTTTTAATTGAGATTAAGAATTTTGCTTGCATATGTAAAACAAATATACTAAAAAAGTAAACTCAAGGCCACCAAAACTGAAAACAAGGCACTTCGAAAAATATATGCTGATATATAACTGGCTAGAATTTCCCTCATTTTGCAAAGCCACGAGCCACATGCATCAGCTCACCACAAAGTCATTAGGTCTTTTTAAACTCAGATGAAAAACATTAACAAATACCACAAAAGGCTTTAGTATGGCCCCTTTGTTCATTCACATATGGCAGTTTATAACTCCTGCACCACTTGGGTCGTGTGTTTGTTTAAGCTGCCTCCATCAGGCCAGCCCTGAAAGAACAAAAGACATCTTGAGCAATCCTAAGCAGGAAATGGGCTAATCTAAACATGGCTTGTGACACTATAAGTAGAATAGAAAGGGGAGGGATTGATTAGTCATTAATGTCCAATTGACTCCATATGGATGTTGCAATAATAAGGCCTTTTTCAGTGCAGTAGCGGAGTTATTGAATTAGAGGTTTATGTTTCCTCAGAGCTGACCTTAGGGAATTCCCTTTTGGTTCTTCTTGTTGATGTTTTAAAGAGAATGGAGTCTCTTAAAAGGAAAAATACAAGCCTTATCATAACCGAGTGTTGCATGGATGTAGCTAACCTGTGCTACAGTATATTCCCACCTCTTAGTATTTACTTAGCACACTTCAGAACCCTTGCAGGTGAAATATTTCAGAGCCCATTTAAATATTCCAGTATTTCATGAATCACTCATGTCTTTCTCACTTTTCCCCCCCTTTTCATTCACTGACAGGCAGCCTATAAGAAACTTTCAGCCCTCAAATTGCAGCTGAATAATATTTGTTTAGCATTTGGAATGAAAACAGCTTGGCAAACAGACACTTCCCTGCAGAACATTTGTGCCACTGTGTGACTACAGGCATCCCTGTCCCAGAGCTAGTTATGTTTCCAAATGGGTGTTAGTTTTGCCTAGTGATGACAAGACATGCCAGTAATGACAATAGTTCATGAGATACCCCTTTATTTTGCCTCTCTTGCTGGTAATAACGAATGAGAAAGTCTTCTGAATGTGGATAGCGATGAAGAAGTAAAAGGCAGGCAAGGGACAAAACAGATAAATGTTACACTAATGCTGCTGCAAGTCACTTAGATTACAGTGAAAGAGTAATTTTTGTAACTTTCTCCAAAATCGAACGTTCAACTTAATAATTAAAAATAATAATTGAATTATTATTATTGTATTCTAAACTTTCCAAAGCTTCTTTTGTCATTCTGTTCTTTCCAGATTTGCATTTTTCTACTTGATTTCAAATATTGCTATATCTTTCATGAAGGCTGAATTTGTCTGTCCACAGGTTAAGAGCAGGACCGGGGACTGTCAAGCCGGTTTTTCATGCTCCCCCTTTTTATGGCATTTCCCTGTTTATGAGTAACCCATCTCTAGCAGTAAAAGAGTAACTCCTGTTTGCATGTTCATTAGGTTCTGGTTTCTGCAATGCAAGCTGCTAGCAGTGCTGGTTGTATTCCTACAGACAGGGCCAGATATTCTGGAGGTCGCAATCAGTCTTTTCCAAAGTAGACAAAAATGTCATCTCAGCTTAATGAGTAACTGACAATAGCAATTTTACTACTAACCAGTCACTTTTACACTAGTAACCTCAAAAGATTATCTTTAGTTCTATATACCCTATCTTGGTATATATCTGTGGAAGATGGTACACAGCCTATTCTCCAGAGTAGCCAAAGATTTGTTATCTGGGTGGGGGGGTGTGTATCAAAGAAAATGTATCACTTCAGACATGAATCAATGGCTATAGTGTGAAGAGTAATTAAGGAATAACAGAATGCCTGATAAAAATCTCTTTCTTTTTGCTGTCACTTCTTTTCTCTTTCTCTCCTCAACTTTTTCTCACCCCTTTTTTGCTCCTTTCTATCACGTTTATTACTGTTCGCATTCTGGTAACATGTAAAGGTCCAGTCTGAGTTTTTGTTGTGCTATATGACATATAAAATTGGAAGGTAAACCCGTATCTCATTAAAGACAGTAGGATTAACACGAATGTGGCCAAGATTTCAGGGAGCATGCAAAGACCTGGTACCTGTCCTAAAATTCTTGTCTTTATAAAAAGTGAGAAACTCATTTAAAGGCAGAAATAAATAGATAAACAATGTAACAATTGTTACTGTCTGTTTCTTAACATTTAATTCATGTAGAAATGTTTATCTTTCCTGTTGATCAGATTCTTTTCTCTTTCAAAAGAACAGGGGTTCTTCTTTCCTGCACTGTCATTAGAGAGCAATCAGTCTCTTTTGGAACAAAACTATTGTTTGAAATTACTTTAATGAAGCTGTAACAGTTTTAGATTCATTCTGTTGTGTTCTTTGACCCAGTATTGTCCCTAGAGTCTAGTCTGGAATTCAGCTTCCACAGAGGAGTTGCCTACCATATATCCACAAAAAGTGATAATTCTACTCTAATCTGCTTTCAGTTTTAAATCATCAAAGTCATGACAAGTTGAACAAATGCAAAGCATCTAGAAAGTGAGGCAGTCCACACCCTTAGCAGCTGAAAGTGTCCCTTTGAGGACAGCCCCAGCCTTTAGGCCAAAGTGTAGGCCTCTTTGCCAGCTAAGCCATTAGGGCAGCCAAACTATAGTGATTTTGCAATAATTTTTAATTCTGACCAAGCTCTTAATTCTGAAAATCAAACCCTTCTCCTGCGATTGCTGTATGAACAATAACTAGCAGACAAAGTGTTAGTTGCCAGAGCCAATTACCAACTTCCTTCTCTCTTCCCACTCTGCATTAGTAGTACTTATTTATTTTATCTGTTATTTTGGGTTTATTATTTATTAGACTTTCCTGAAAATATTTTCAGAAAGAAGTAAAACACCTACCTCTTTGCAGTTGTGTATGTATTTTATTTAAAAATTTCAGGCACCTCCTTTGGCCTATGTCAGTGCTATAATTATCACAAGAAGAACAAAAAATCCGTACTTTGTAAAACCTGTTGAAGTTGTTTATATAGGTACAATACTGTCTAAATAGCTGATTGACAGGATGAAGTACCTAAGAACAACGAGTTTGAAAGCTTGTTCTTATGTGTTTCAACTTGTAAGAGCTCACTGAGCATATGTGCTTTTTGTATCCTTAGTGCCTCATTTCTAAGCTAAAAAGGTACTGAGACTTTCTGGCTCCCCATGTAGAATCACATGCTAACAGAAGTATTTTCTTGTAATGCTTTAGATGCTGAATATAATTCTGTAGTTCTAAGACAGTTAGAAGAACATGGAGTTTATATTGGTTCAGTTATTTGCAGAAATTAATTTTGCAGATGCTTTTGTGATGGCCTATGGGTCAACTTGCAAATATTCCCCCAGAGATCAAGCACAAAGAACATCAACTCTTTGGCTGCTTTTTCAGGTCCTTCAAGTACGGACTTGCTTAAAGCAGATGCAGCCAGAGCTTCTTGGCCTTCTTGGGATGGTTGTAATTTATTACTCCAAGTAAGAATTGTTTTCTAACGTAACCTTTCTCTGAAAACAGATCATTTACAGTGGGGTTTTTTGTTCTCTCTCTCTCTCTTTTTTTTTTTTTCATTCTAACAAAATTATATCCAGTTTAAAAAGACAGCCTATAATCTTGCTACTAGTAAAGGTGCTCTGCCTGCATTAGGATTGAAAGGTCACACCAAAATTGTATTAGAAAGGGTTAAAAACAAACTCCTTAGCCATAGTATCTTTGGGAAAGTAAAAGATGGAAAATCATCATATGGATTCAAATGTGTCTTCTTTCCTTTGCTGTGAGTAGAGTAGCTGAATAACAAATGGCAACTTTTGCATCAATAATAATTTAATTTTTTTGTCACCAACTTCCAAATTGCCCATATACTAGTTACAAATTTTAGAGTTGCATTTTAAAAGATGGAACAACCACTGCATGGCATATTTGATTTTTCTCAAATTATATAGCCATTTGTGTCAATAAAAGTTTCAGTGTTGACTTACTAAGTTTGTAACTGTTTATAGTTTCACAATAAATATATTCTCTCTCAAAATATGGCATCTTTGATATGCATGTTCCAAGCCTTCTGACAATGAACAGAGACTCTTAAACCATACATATCTCTAAGCTGGTCCTATATGCAGGTCGCTTAGCAAAACTACTGTTCCTTTTTGCAATAAAAAGCTGACTGCAGCTGCAGCCTCCTGTAAATGCTGAACACCTGTAGCATGGTACTTAACTTAGAATAGTATTAAAATAGTTTTGCATCTCATATTTGCCACAAACCTGTCGTCTTTTATGTGTACGCATGTTAGTATACAAATTGCCAAATTGGTGTCAGTTGTAACATAATGGCATTGGAGGCATCATAAATTACCATGGTGATCCTCAGGAGAAGACACTGCTGTATACGAACGAGTGTTTTGCTCTCAGGGTAATGTATGTCTTCATCTGGCCCAGTAGTCAGCATATTGCCCTGTGTTGATGGATATAGTCAGCTTGAAACTACACTACATTTCACTGCACAATAAACGTGGCTGTCAACACCATATAAAGCAAAATCAATTTATCCTGTATGGTCAGTGCGTTTTAAATGAAATTAATGTACTGTGGACCTGGTAGCAAAAAGGTAGTGTATTAGTTATGCATCCTCTGTTTTAGGACTTTTTTCATGTAAATGTATTTCCTATATAGAATTTTTAAAATGGTATACCTGACTTACAGTGTTTTCACACTAAATTAGGAAACTGAGGTTTTGCTCAACTAAAAACTTGTGAGTCAGTCACTGCAATCAGTGCATCTTAGTGTTTTACCTAGTGTAAAGAACTAATATTGTTTGGCAAATAAATTGAGTAGGGAACTGTAACAGTTTACAAAAAAGGAGGCCTATTGCTGTGCTACTTAGTCGTCAAGTACCTTGCTTTTTCAAGATATCAAATTATATGAAGTTTGATGAGACCTAAGACTAAGTCTGTCACTCTCCCACTGTAAAGACTTTTTGCCTTTCTTTTATAGCTAACATATAACCCTAAAAACATACGTGATCATCACAATTGCAGAAGTTTTTCTGGTAAAGGCATGCCTTATCTAGGCTTGGTTATCTCTTTCTCCTGCATTAACTAGTTTTACACCTCATACTCAGCTCTGTGAACTCTAAACCCCCATGAAGCTTTGCTGTCTGTGGTCAAGAAGCAGGGCTGGAAGCATCCAAAAAGCTGGTTAAGGTTAGCATGTACAAGTTGAATCGATGGTGGGTAAAGACAAGGCACTGGGGTACATTAAAGCACAGCAGACATGGAGAAGCTGGAGTGCTGGTCTCCCATTCCGGAAGCCCCAGGATGCTGTGCATGTACCTGTTGAAGGCAGACAGTTTTATTACATAGATATGTGATCAAATGCTCCAAGACACATCTAAAATTCCAGTAAAGCAGATGTGACTTTAAAATGTTCAGCTTAAAATATAATCAGATCCATACAACTAGCAGCATGTACCTGGTGTGCTATATAATTTATTTTATTAAATGTTTGGCATGCGCTTACACTGCTTATGCAGCAAAGTAATTGTAAATTACTTGCGTGAACAGGTCTACATCAGTCTGGATTCTCAAGTGTAACTTTTATGTGAGTTTTGTTGAGCATTCAGAACATGTATGCTACGTTAAAGTCCCAAACGGAAACTTTTTCAAACCTCCATACCTTAACTGGAGAAATACCAGTCCAATTTATTTCCTTACTCAGATCTTGATGCCTTCAGCTGGGTGAGACTGATCAATTACACTGAAATCACTCGATATCCTCCCTCCCTCCCTCTCTCACCACCCCCCACCCCCAATCCGGCAGCCAAAGCAAAAGAGAACGAGGCTAAAACAAACAGAGCACTGCAAGTGCTTGCGTCATCCACATAATAATGTTTTGCATCCATGTCGTTTCTTCCTGCCCTGACATTACAGGAAGTAAAGCAATGAATGGCTCTGCAGCTAAACTACAGCAGTATTATTGTTGGCCAACAGGAGGCGCCACTGTGGCTGAAGCTCGAGTCTACCGGGATTCGCGGGGCCGAGCCAGCAGCGAACCACACATCAAACGGCCAATGAACGCTTTCATGGTCTGGGCAAAGGATGAGCGTCGAAAAATTCTCCAGGCCTTCCCTGACATGCACAACTCCAACATTAGCAAAATCCTAGGTAAGTGCAAGACCGAACAAATTGTAATTGGGACCTATCTAGAGCTGAGGAAAGCTTAGAAGTCTCCGCTATAGTAGCGGCAATTGGCAGAGGCTAGTTATTTTTGAGGCGGTGGAAAGATGAGATTATTTCTACTGGTGATGTAGGCTAGTTACTTCCTTCTTGGATATGTAACTTCTCTAATTTTGTTTTTTTGTTTGTATTTTGTTTGGGACATGTTCACTGGAAATCGAATTCCTGAAATGCACACAAATGAAGACTCATGGGTTGTTTTCATTTTCATTCCCTACCTTTTCCCTTTCTGCCCCTTCCCTAATGCTTTTTATTTTCAATAGCAGAGTCTCAACATGCTTTAAAGGCTTAGCAGCATTCACAAGGATTGTTTTGTGAAATCTGCTGCAAGAGTGTATCCTGATAAAAGGTCTGACTGCAAGACCCCATTAGAAATCACTTGAACTACAAACCACCTGAATGCAAAATGGTACTTGCTAGACTAAATACTGGGAAAAATTAATAAAGTACAATAGAAAAATCAAAGGTTTATGTCAGATAGTGCAGTGTCAAAGAAAGAAACCTGGCACAGTTCAAAAGACATGTACATGCATACCTCCTTGCATGGAAAATGATGTTGATTCAGAATGTTACAATGTTCAAAAAGCTAAGGAAGCACGAGTATTATACAATTACAGTATTGCTTAGTTAGAGAACGTCTTAGTTAATATTTAATTTTTATAGATTGGGACGATCAGGGAATATACTGTGGATTATATTTTGCCACTGTGCAAATAAATTGGCTCATTTATGAGAAATTTTGATTTGCTTTTTAAGACCCCTCCAGAGAATTAGAAACATACGTGAGAATGAGTGGTGAAATGTTAAAACCTATATTTGCTTTCTGAGCCTTTGAAGTGAAAGACAGATTCCAAATGTAACTCATAATAAATAAAAGTAAAAATCAAGTTTCCTCTGTAATCATTTTATTGTAAACTTTGAGTTCAAATACATTCTTACCAAAGTTTGTTGCATGTTAGTTCAATCAGAGGCAGGAATACATAGAAATAAATGTTACTTTGTCCAAAAACTTCTAAAATCTTACTTAGTAGTTCTCATATTTTTGTCTACCATATAAGTAAGTTATATGAATAGCCTTTCAGTTTTGTATAAAACCTGTACTGTTTCAGTGTTGGCAGCTGTAGGGAATCTATATTATTTGTGTGCATTCTGTGAAAAAACTATTAGGAGCATAGTAACTGTATTCATTAAAATGTAAACTTCCAGCATAAATATTTCATAAGTGCCAGAAACTGAGTATTTTTTAACCATGGAATTAACCTGTCAGTATCTGCTCTGCCACAAATAACTCTATGTCCATATAATATCTGTGCAACTTTTCCAGGACAATGAGAAAAGAGACTGAAATATTAGAACTGACACAGAGTACTGCTGGCTATGGATAATATTTACACAACTTTTCCATTTGTTGATGTATGAAACATCTTGGTAAAAGAATAGCTTCCACCCACGTTTACCACAGCTGTAATCGTTTTATTCATCTAAAAGACACCAAAAAGCTATTTTCTGCATTTTGTTATCCCCTGGAAAAAAATATCCCTTCTCTATTCAAGTGTTTGGATAGCTCCTTATAAACAATATGAGAGTTCTGAATACTTTTTCCTCTTCCTGTGTACGCTGTGTTAATTTTTTAACTTTTTTATTGGTGCATCTTTCAATGAGAGTTTACAGTACCTGAAGTGGCGTATATAATTACAATGTGCTTACTGTTGTTTTTTTTAAATGAAAGTTTGTTAAAGGTAACTTTCTCAGTGCAGTCCTCTGCATTTATTACATCTGGCTGGAAGATAATATGCATAATAGGATTTAGAATATGGTAGGTGCCAAGTTTATATCAGAAGATTAGTAAATGTAACACAGAGACAGCAAGGGATTTCTCGTAATTTTTTTGAATCTGTAAGGTTTTGATGATTTTTTCCTGTTACATAGCAAGGTATTAATATCTATTAGTAGGAATATATAAACCAAATCCTCATAAAACTATCAAAGAAGCATGTATCCCTAGGCAATGTGTTAAGCTTCTAACAGTAAAAGTATGGCTGTAGACCTTACTCAACCATAAGAATGTGCATGGTATTACAAAGGTATAGAATTATTCACAGATTAATGCTCATATTGTGAAAAATTGACTGTTTTGTAGACTGAGGCTGAGATTTTGAGAACTATTGATTTTAAATGCACCTATTTAACAGAGATTTACATATGTGTGGTCTGCAGCAATATCTGAACGTCAAGGTTCTTTTAAGTTCAAATCAGTTTATTTATTAAATTCAAATCAGTTTATTTAACTAACTTATTTAAAATTTGTTTATTATGGTGAGAAATGTGTAAAGCTAAACCTGCTTTACTTGAGCACTCTCTAATGTTTTGTGTTAATAGGATCTCGCTGGAAGTCCATGTCAAATCAAGAGAAACAACCTTATTACGAAGAGCAGGCACGGCTAAGTAAAATCCACCTAGAAAAGTATCCTAATTACAAATACAAACCTCGACCAAAACGTACCTGCATTGTTGATGGAAAGAAATTGCGTATTGGTGAATACAAACAACTGATGAGGTCTCGAAGACAGGAGATGAGGCAGTTTTTTACTGTAGGGTGAGTACCATTGTTGTAATTGTTTTCTAAGACAGAGCATGCTGTTGAAAACGAATAGACTTATCTGTTTAAGTCACTGACTAATATAATTTAGAAGGTAAGGATTTGAACCTGTAAAACCTTATTAAAAACATAAGATATATCATGGAATATGGAACTATCAGTTTGCCACTGAATGTTGACTATGAGACTGATTGTGGAATTCTTTAAAGTCAAAAGAAGTTGTTTCCCATTAACCTGAAAGTTCTGAATCATGTCTTTTGTGAGTTATTAGTAAGCTAATCCATTCGGGGTTAGTAATGACTCCAGGGTCATTTCCTAAATTAAGACAAGAACAAAGAGGAAAACACAAAAGAGTATTCCCGTGTAGAATAAGGAGGCAGGAGAGGCAGAAAAGGGGCAGAAGCAATAGCAGTTACATTAGGAACATACATGAATGAATAATATCATAGCATGAGGCTATTAGGAATTTTGTTATATATAGAACTGTGGAAAAAAATATTTTAAAAATAGATGTTTTAGGAAGAGCCATTCAAGTAGTGCATTGAAAGACTGGGTAGATTTACAGCTCAGAGTATACGGCTCAGAAAGATCCTGGCACAGATTTTAAAACATTGTGTGTTTTTAACAGTATTTCCTCTAATCTTCAGCAGAGAAAGCAGCACTATGAAAGATCTCCAGGCTAAAGATAAAAAAAGTCCAGTGAAACAACTGCACCATAACTGATTTCTCTCTCCTGTTTTTTTATGAATTAATCTGTGATGCTCAGTGCTCTAACACAATGTTTCTGGTGGTTTACAAAGAGTCTAAAAGCTATCTCCAGTGCCAGCCTTTCCAAATTCACAGTGTTCTGCTTATTTCTCTAATCACAATAGTCTCCTTTTGTTGGTACTTCACTACCAGATAATTGACCTTGACGTCGATTATGTGCCCTCATTTTTGGCTTGGGCTGCAGAACTCCTGTTGCAGTCAATTATTTTGTGGTACAGCCTGCAACAATGTGGGCTCTTTCTTCAATCAGTACATAGAAGTGTTTTTGATATCTTGAAATAGCCTTCCAGTCTATAGTTTTGACATTGTTTTTTATTCTTCACTCTAAGGGAAATTGTTTACTAATAGGCTTCCATCAAAATTGTACATAGAACTCTAAACAGAAATCTGAATTTATACAGCACATCACAAATTACATTCAGATTGAGGGAATGAAACTCTAGCTTCTGTCTTCCAAAGCAGATTGACAGACTAGATCACATCTACACAAGAAATGCAAAATAAATGCCAAAACACCAGACTGAACAATCTGAGAATTGTTTGCTAATTCAAAACAGTATTAAGCAGTAGCATTTTACACATTGGAAGTGGTGGCTAAATATGGAGCTGAATGCGGAGGATGGATTTAAGAAACTCCTAAAAGTGCCTACTTGTGTTTTTTTTTAAAAAAAAAGTAATGAAAACTATTCAGAATTAAACTGCTGATGCAACCTAAATGTAACATCTTTCTCATATATCAAACAGTATCATTACAAATACCATGAGAATGTAATCATTTTTTTGAAAGGATTGGTTTTAATTCGTATTTATGCTAAGTTCACTTCACCATGCTCTATCCATGTTGAAGAAGTTTAAAGTAAGAGTCAGTTACCTTTGTGCACGTATATAATGATGCAGTGGACCTTATCAAAACCAACAACTTTTAGTTATGCAAGTGATGAAAAAGGGGATATGAAGTCTAATGGATGCATTCAGTAATGGTGAAATGAGATCCATGTTGCAGTTCGATACAAATTGTGGAAACACTGAGGAAACACAGGCTGTGATTTCAAACAGTTATTTCATGCTTTTCTGTGACTTCCCACCGTTGCCCCAAATTCCCTTTTTCTCTAAAGAAAAAATGAAAACAAAATTCTTGGAAGAAACCAAGCAAAAAGGGTGAAAAAAACAGACTGGGACAGCTTTTTTGAACTGAAATATAAAACTTGCCATCATTTATTTCAGCAGAATAGCTTACTGAGTAATAAAAAGCAACATTTCATCCAAATCAGATTATAATTAAGTGAAACACAGTAATTGAGCCCATCAACAACTTAAACTTACTCTTCCTTGTGTTTAACCTAAATATCGCATAAAGTATCAGCTGGGAGTTTTTCTAACTGACCTTGTACACCCATCATTTTTCCACTGTTTTGATGGAACAAACAGTATAAACCGTCCTTCAGAACTGTAGACGTGAGAGTTGAGATGCAGTTTCCTTTTCAGAATGAAATAGGAGACAAATGTGTATTTTGGGATTGAACATATTCTATGTTTACAGTAAATATTTCAGTGTAAGATGGGAAACAAAAGTACATAATAGACTCCAATGAAATGTGCCAAGTGCTTCATACTGGTTGAAGTCCTGCTGTTGGGTGTTTTGTTTTAAGGAACATATCAATTAAGTTGGAAATGGGTATGTCAAAATCATCAACAGAGAATAAAAAGATAAATAGGAGATGTGTGAAGACAAAGAGAGACCTTCAAAATAGGTGGCTAGAGGAAAGTATAAATAATAAGAAAAATTCTATTCTTTTATATTTGTGTTTGGTACTCTCTTATACCAAATATACATTTATGGCTTAATCCAGGAATGGCTTGTTCCTATCAGATCCCCTTGGGTGGGCCATTGGCTAGCATAAAATAGTTCTGCTACGTGTACAGCTAGAACACCCCACCCCCACCCCCAAACATACTGAGTTTTACACCTCTTGACCTTTTAAGATGCAAAAAGCTCATACTGCTTACTTCAGTGAACTGCATTCTTTGATAAACATTGGTAAGATGCACAAAAGTTGTTTAGAGAATATCAATATACAAACTAGCCATAGTTTCAGATAAAATAGAGAAATAAGCTAGTGAATGGCCAGGTTCTGTACTGATTTTTGAAGAAAAGTTTCCAAAGAATTGAATGAGAGTGAAGATTTCTTGGAATAAATTGGGCAGGAAATTCATGTTTTGAGATGTTATATATGTGATAGCCCAGCACAAAAATCCAGGAACTGGGAAGTATTTTAAAAAACAAAGTGGAACTTAAAAATGTGCGTCGGCCTTCTATTGCATCCCTACATGAATTAATTTTGTTCCAAATGAAGCAGATATTATACAGAAATAATTTGTGTTTAATGCAGAATATATTAAAAATTGCTGGTTTTAATCTAATGGAAGCTGAATCTGGAGCCAGCTATGTCTTTAAAATAATTGAGTTCTTTTTAATAACAAAATTATTAATGGGAAGTTTTGAGTGATAACTTCAGTGTAAGTTAATCCCTGAACAGACTTCAAGTGATTTACAATTTATCTTCAATAGTACTTTTTTTGTAATGCATAAGTAAATGTGAACAAATGGATCATATATAAACCATAAATTCAGACATTTTAAGTTAAGAGTCTGTCTTTTGTTGCCTTGTATTACAAAAATAATACAATTCTCAGTCATTTTTGCAGTCTAATACACTCAAAATACAAGTAAGTATATGATATATACATTTCTCTGCAAAATGATGTAAGCAGTAACTTTTTTGTGTTTCACCAGTGTAAGATGTTTAGAATAAAGCCTTTATAGTGTTTATAACTACTGTACACACATATCCTGAATGTTGCTAGACTACAGTTTTGAATAAGGCAATAAGGCTGTAATATTATACTCCTGTAGCTTGAACGTAAAGTAAGTACACAATGGGTGCTTTTGTGAGATTTACTGTTATTTCATTCCTTATGGGAATGTAAGTTTCAGGGGTGTGTAGCATGTAAGCATTTTCCTTAATGCAATTGATTTTGTTTCAGTCATTTAAAGAGCTGTCAGAAAATAGTTGGGAGGGGATCAGAAAACAATGGTAATTTGCCAATTTAAATGTTTAGCTAGTTTTGCAAAAGTGGAACACTCTCCAGGAAAGTCCTAAGAATCTTAATGCCACAAACTTGTGAGCAGGTCAATTGATCAAAGAATTGTCATGTTACCTCTTTCTTTTATATTGACCTAACTGCTTTGGGCCAAATCTTTGGGCCCCAGACCGGACAGACACGTTAGCAAAGTTGGCAGAGCAGAGGGACAAGTGACCTGTAGTAACTAGCCACATAAGGGTTTCTTTGGCAAAGAGGAGATGGTGGAGACAGGAGTGGTTTGAAGCCAGGGTACGTAGCCGTGCGACACCATTCCTCACAAATCTTAAGAGATAGGAAGATTAATGTTGGGTCCTGGAAATCTTAACCAGGCAGAAAACATCCTTGCTCTAACCATGTGCAGCTGAGCTGAATTATAACCTGTAGCTTGCAGTAAATCACGTTTTTATCTCCTCAATCCAAAGTCCTATGACAGCCAAACTCTAGCTAGATAGAAGGATTAAAAATGTGGAATTTAATGTTATAAAAAATACCGTTAACATGAATGCCTTGAAGAACTACAAATAAAAGAAAACATAATGGCCAGAGCCATAGGTTAGAGACTCCAACTCTTCCTTTCAGGGAGAGCGGTTAGCATTTAAAGAAATGCTCTGATTTCTTCTCCCTTCCCCACCCTGTAAAATTTAATTAGTTAGATAATGATAACACTCATCTCCAGTAATGTATGCCATCCATATAGTTTGTGATATCTTAAAATCAGGCTTTCTGGGGTGTAATGCAGCCACTTGAGCAGAATTTACAGCGACAACCTGATGAGCTCTAAACAAACAGGGCTCAAGTGAGAGGCAGGTATCCAGTTACTAGGGGGGTGTGGGTGCCCATGTTTAAGTGCTAGAAAATTTTTGCTAGCAAACAAGTAGCAGTTTGAGACCCTTCCCATTTAGGTGGCACAGCTACCACATGTTTACAGCTCCACAGTGAAATACAGGTAATTTAAAGCTCACAGTTTTACCCACCCAACAATTACCCACCCAACAGCAGGTATGCACACCTAACACATAAAAAAAGAACTGCATTTATGAATGACAAATTCTGTAAGCCTTTAAGTTTCCTGCTACACCGGTCAAGTTATTTACCAGTTAGATTCACTCTATAGTTTGCCACATATTTGGTGCATTCTCTAGTAAAAGGTATCTCTGTAAATTCTGCTTCGTTATGCTCAGATGACCTTCTCCCTTTATACTTTGAAATGGGTGGTACTTGGACAAATGTACCCTGGCCCATTGAAGTATGGGTATGCAAAAGGGTTTTGCTGACTTGATAAGCATTAGAAAGAATATCTGAATTTATTAACCTAGGCCTGTCCTTTAGGACTTAACACTGACAGCCATCATTTTATCAAGATACCTCACAGCCTTGTCCTAAACAGATTAGTTCCCCTTCTTATAAAAAGAAAGCAGATTTTTTTCCCCTGCTTATATAAAGGCAGTTTGCTTCTAAAGAAAATGAAAACTCTTTTTGGGGGTAGGGGTATATATTAGGGTTCTGATCCTTAGCGTCATCTATAACACAATAGCAGCTTGCAATCATTCTTTGAGTATATTCTACAACTGTCATTAGAAGAGTTGTAAAAACAACTTTTCTCAAAATGTGGCATTAATACTGTGGTGTTCTTTGATGAACTATTGCGATGCTTTGTTTTGTGAATTTATTTATTCAAAAATATCAGAAAAAAATTAGTACCAGCCGTTGTCTCCTGGGCAGATTAGAGAGAATTAAGTGTGTATGGCCTGGTGACAACTATATAGAATTTTGCTGTGACCGTGTGTGGGTTTCTTTTTCCTTTGTTTTGTGGAAACAGTCATTGATGTGAGCATGTTCTGTGTCCAAAAGCTGTGCAGGAGATACGTGTAGGTTTTTAACAGTAATAGTTTATACTAATCCTAAAACAGAAATGTTCCCATGTGAAGTAGGTGTTCAATTTTATGGATAGAGTATTTAAAGATGTTTGCAGAAAATCACTTGCAAGCAAATACATTGGCTGAAAATTGTTTTCACAGAACATTTATCAGACCATTTTAAAAGTGAAAATTTAGTGAAAAATCCCTAGCTGTTTGTAAATCATCTGCAAATCATCATTTGCAAACAGGAGTATAACGACTGTGTCAAATGAATTACCGCAATGTTTTTGCTCACTGCTAGCCAGGTGTAGCATACTTGTACAACAGATGTTTGAATTTCTCAAGCTGTGCAGAGGCTTTAAGAGTCAGGCTAGCAGTAACAACAATGACAGTACTGCATGCTATTTTAATACTGTCTTATACACAGTGTTCATTATTTGATTGTATTGGTTCCCAAACTTGAAGGACTTTGGTTTCGCAGTAACTCTGTAGTGTGATATTTATCAATATCAGAGTCTGATCAATGAACAATAAAGACTCAACATTTAGGGTCTTGTAAACAAGCTTTACAGTATTTTACATATTGATTTAGCCAATGATTAAGGATTTGTGAGAGACTGGTTCATGGAATGTGCTTTTGAATTTTAGTATAGAATGACACAGTGGTCACGCAGTTATAGATTCGTTAGACTATTCAAACACACCTGACACTGGTTCTCCTGCTAAAATTATATAATCTCTAATACTTGGTCAATATTGCTCTAAAGAAGGTTGGGAATACGTGATTCTTTAAATAGATAATGCAAATAGGCATGTATGTTCAATAACTAGTAAATACTAAACCAGCATCTTCCAGGGCACTTAGGTATTTCTGGTACTGGAGTATATTCATTCAGTGTTACATCTGAAGTACAGTGGAGATTCTCTTCCTTCAGAATAGGTACACCCATTCTTTTTCTCTTAGCTTTACTAAAGGTAATGGTCCAGAAAAAATATAAGAGTATTTCTGTGAGTATTTTAGTATAGAAAGTATGTTATTAGTTAACTAACCCAAATGTAAGAAGTAGATTTAATTAATTTGTAGCCATTAAGGGCTTGACCATGGAATGGCTTCAGCAACCTGATCTTTACTCAGCAAAGCATTTTAATATACATACATCACTGTAAGAAAAGATGCTGTATCCCTTAGTACAACTATGTACATTCCTACAGCAAAGCTCGAGTTGAATTTCTTGACTGGCATTGATATAAGCCTATTAGAACTGAAGTGTGGTACTGCTCCAGAATGCTTAAAATCACACACTCATGAAAAAGCAACATTACACAGTGCAAAGCTGGGTATCAGAAAGTAAGATGTGTCAAAAATAGAGGCAGTGCACCCTTAATTGAGTCTTCTCATGTATTTGCATTGTCAGAATAAATCAGATCTGATATTGGGCCCTCAGGAGGATGTCTTAATTTCTGTAGACTGCCCATTACCATAGAAAAAAAAAGAACATTTGTTCTTTTTTTAAAGTACTTTGCTTCAAAAACTCAGTCTTACACATTAAATCCTGAAGAACAAATGGCATTCTGATCATGGATTTAAATAAAAATCAAAAGCTAGCAATAAAGTATCAAAAGTATTTCTTAAGTGATGCAGGAGCCTACCTAGCACTTATATAGTAAATTACATACTTATGGTTAGACAATGTTCTTTAGTCAACTGTCTGCCATTTTAGGTGCCTACAGGTAATCTTGAAGCCCCCTCATTAACAGAAGGTCTTGTCAGGAGTTTGGAGGATTTAGATTTTGGATACATGATGTTTACAGTAGCAGTTAGACATGAGACAGGTGCCTGCAGCCTTTTGATGATCTCTGTCCAAGTGCTCATTTGCAGTATGATTTAAATAAAGACATAAAAGAATCGATGCCTGGTAGTTAATAAACAGTTTACTCTGCCGTTGTCCTTGAGAGGAGTTAAGATGAACCAATACCATAGAGGACCGGTCTGTGAACCCCAGAGGAATGCATGCAGCCTTTCTAGGAAACCACCCAGGTCTCTTTCATTTGGACTTGCAGTAAGTCTCCCCTCCTCCGAGCACAGGAAATCACGTTCCCCTCTTGTTTTTCCTTCCAGACAACAGCCTCAAATTCCAATCACCACGGGAACAGGGGTTGTCTATCCTGGTGCTATTACCATGGCGACTACCACACCATCACCTCAGATGACATCAGATTGCTCGAGCACCTCTGCCAGCCCTGAGCCCAGCATCCCCGTCATTCAGAGCACTTACGGTATGAAGACGGACAGCGGAAGCCTTGCTGGAAATGAAATGATAAATGGAGAGGATGAAATAGAAATGTACGAGGACTATGAGGATGATCCCAAATCAGACTATAGTAGTGAAAATGAAGCCCATGAGGCAGTCAGTGCCAACTGAGGAGTGTTCACAGAATTAAAGTACTCGGACTCATCTGGGTTTTTTTGGGTTTTTTTTGAACACAAGTTCTTAAAGAGCCTGCATGCATGTGTGGCTCCTACAGTTACATCAGCAGAATGGTCTTAAATGTTTCTTAATGTGTGAGACAGATTGTTTCCCTAATTTTTCATGAACTTGGGTTTTTTGTTTTTGGTTTTTTTTTTAATTTAGATGAAGACGTATATTAAATATCAGACATCAGGACTTGAAAACTTATATGAATCAATAGCTGTCTTACAAGTCTTACCTTTTGTCTTTTTCCGTTTGGATGCTGATAAAGGTTTAAGTTACTGTTTTAGATGGGGGTTATACATTCTCACTCAGGTATGCTGTGCCAGCCTACAGGTTGTGAATGTGTTTTTATTCTGGATTATTTTAGAAAACAAAACCTGCAGATTTCATATTGTGAAACAGAACAAGTCCACAAGTGTGCACATCTGTGCATCATAGCTCGTCTTTAAAAAATAGTCTCTGAATTCCATTTTTTTCCATATGTATAGCTGAACTTCTGATGTGCCAAACTTTTCATAACTTTTGAATCTTAACATTTTAAAAAAAAAAAGTCTTAAAGGAGACACTGTAAAGTCTTAGACAATCCTTTGGCATCTTAAAACAATTATATATAAAACCTAATTTTTCCAGAATATGGTAAAGTACTCAGGAATCTGGAGACAGGATATTCTTAAGTAGTGAACATGGTTGCCATAGTGCATGTGCCCAATTGCTTTTGCCTCTTGATGTGCCATTAGTGTGAAATTTGAAGTAAGCACAAAAGAGCGATCACCAGCTATGGACGGGCCTGTCTTAGCAGTGTGAGGCCACCTGATTACATTCTCTACCCCTTTGCTTTTAACCCTTGCATTCAGTCTTAACACAATTTCTCTTAAATAATTTATTCATTCCAGAATGTCAAGGGTCCAAATACTTAATATTTATTTTTAAAAGTACTGTTGGTGGCATTACACTTACAATTCCTTATTGATATTTTAAAGACCCCCTTCTTCCTCCTCCCCTAAATTACACAAGTATATGAAAATAAAAGTGCACCTGCTACTAAAATGAACATGACATTTATGAGTGAGAAATTCAGTTGTTCCTGTAACACTGTATGTTCAAGGAGCACTTGGAAACAATGTAATGCAAAATAAAGTGAGTACTTTTATATGTACATACAGTAGAGATATTCCTAAAAAATTGTGTTTATGGTTACAAACCTCTATACTTAGACAGCAAAGGCAGATGCAAAATCCAAACTGCACGTAGAGTCCACCATGATGAATTTTTAGGGCCTGTAGAATCCTGCAGTGAATCGTGGCTCCATCCATCATGTTCCTGTTGTCACCTGAAGGAACTGTTTGTTACCTTAAGTATTTATGCAGTGATTTATATGTGAGACTCGTAGTGGGGGAGGGAAGGCCACAAAACAATCTGATTTGCAAAGCTGGGAAAATGGTGCATCAAAAATATTTCTTGACCATTAGTCGTGTGGGAATGTGAACCAGATCTTGATGAACGATTGTCAAGTGCTTTGGGATCTTTGGATGTAAGGTGCTATAGAAACTAAAATTTTCATTTGTGTTACTGCTAGAAACAAAGCCTACAAAAAACAAAAAGAAAGCTAGAAACAAAGAAACAATTGCTACAGAAAATTCTGGGAAGTATACATGAGAAAGATACTCAAAGATTGCAAATTTATTAAATTTCAGAGACAGAAAAGAAATGGCATTTATTTTTTTCCCTTGCACTCCACTCCTGTTCACAAATACATCACTGTGTATGTATGCAGATCCAATGGGCCTGATGAATACATGTGCTGAAGCTCAGCTCGCTCAGCTTTTATTTTGAATTGGATATGTTCAGTACATCGGTGACAAATTCAGACTCAGGCTGAGAGGTAGGAGTGGGCCTAGAGCAGCTCCTCCTGAAGTCTGTGGGAATCTTCCCACAGAGCTGAATGGGCTTTGTTTAGGGCCCAGGCAATGCAAGAAGTATAGTGTTAATGCTGGCTGTCCTCGTGCCATCATCCCGTCTTGCAGAAATTCGTGTGAGCTGCAATGATGAGATGCTGCACCGGGAGTAGTCGTTTTCCTCATAGCCCCACTAACACCGGTTTGAGCAGAGGCAGCCATTGTCACCACTGTAGGAATCACGTTCAAGTGCGCGAGAACAACCCCCAGAACAAAGAAGATTGTTCAGTTTACAGGACAATTTATAAAGATAATGGCATAGAAACACAATGGTCAAATTTCTCTGACCATCTTGTAATTTGGAACAAAATGCTATATTTTTAATATTTATTTAAATGTGTTCTGAGTCCATGTCTAATAAGCAATAAACTGGTCTAGCCAAGACTTTAAAGGCATATGCTGTGTCGTTAGCTGGTGAGCGCCCTCTTTAAGCTGGCTAAGGTACTGATAGAAAGTGGGTTTTGTTCTTATAATTGCTTGGGAATTTAAAATGTTTTTAATACATTCAGCTCAGTTTGGGGGGAGGATACCATTGTTTCCTAAAAAAAGTGACTATTTATTAATGTCTTACATAATTCTCCAGTTAGAAGTTTCTCTCCCTCCCCCCATGTCACTTTCTTTCTCTCTTGCTCTCTTTTTTTCTGGTTTTGTTGCATAGGTAGAATGCTGTATTGCTAGCATTGTATTTTATGTAATTATTTTTTTGCACAAAGGCAAACATTTAGATTAGTTGGTTAATTTTTTTAAATTTTATGACCATGCCAAAATAATATTCTGCAGGCTTGTGGAGAACAAAGGACTGTTCTTTAGGACTGAAACTTGATTTTGCTTGTAGTACAAAAAAACACACACTCACAGATGTTGTTTCGTAAGTGTTATAAGCACTGGATATAAATGGTATTTTTTATCACTTCTGACTAATGTGAAACTGTTGTACGAAAACTACATGAACAAAAGTCATCTGTTTCGACTCGTGTGGGCCTGCCTCACAGTTGCCGGATTTGAGTCATTTTTATGTCTTGTTATTTCATTTATTTATGCAAAATACATGTATGTATGAACACTTTGTTTTAGCTCCAGCCCTGCCTCAGTGCTGATGCTCTGTACATTAAAGCCACATTCTTGAAAATGATTGGCTGTTCAGGAATCGCCAGCTGGTAAAAATTGCATTTATTGGCTGGGGGAGTGGGAGGAACATGTTCAAATCTGAATTGTGCCTATGAGCATTTTATTGTATTTATTAGCCGACATTGGCTCTAAAATGTCAGTAGAAATCAAGGAAGGACAATCATAAGGATAAAAAACAACATTTTTACTCTATTAATCGGAGCTCAAAACAAAGTTTTTGATGAATTTACCATCTCATTTTAGATTTTTTTTAAATTGTGTAAATATAACATAGGAAATAGAATTTTATTTTTTGTTCATGGATACTTAGTGAAGTATAAGTTATGTATTTACTTTTGTTCTATATCAGTGTATGTTGGTCCATATTAAATGCTGACAAGTCACTGTACCTCATGTAGATGCTGAATTTACACCCGCAGTGTGAGCGCAGTATTGTGGACCTGTAGCTGGGACAGCAAGATGCCTCACTTGTGCTCTCACTGATTTTTAATAGCATATTCCACAAACACAGAATACTTTCTTTTTAGAAAGTTGATACATTAAACATACCAAATTTCTGATACATTTGGTAGCAAACACAGTCTTCTGAATCCAAGTAAAACTGATGAAACATTTTACTTCTTAACAAGAACCGCATTTGGAAGACAAAAGCATATCCCTGGAAAGATTATCATGACTAAGATGGCCCTTGCAATGCAGTCAAGATTATGATATCAAACCTTTATTTTCTACATTCATTAAATCATGTTATTGTCATATTAGGCTATAATACCAAGGGAAATTGTTCACACAATACACAAAGAGGACTTGTGGAATTGCTTTTTAAGCGTTGTGCTTGAGCCCCCCTTAATAACTCTGACTGAAAAAAATAACAACTCCATTCAGGTAATGCACAAATATAGTAATACTATTTTCTCTGTGAACAGTTTATTTAATTAACAGATACAATATATTTTCTTTTTGGAAAAATATAAAATACTTATTTTCAAGAGAAGAACACTCCTGAAACAGTCTGATACCAGCTAGAATAGTTCACTTCATATTTCATAAAAATGGAAGGAAAAAGTCTTAACGGAAACAGAACTACTTTTCAGGGTTCAGGTTTACATGGAGAAATTGCTCTGATGAAGTGGCCTGATTCTGCTCTGCCTGTATGTTTGGGTATCACCATTTAGTTTGTGAAAACGCCTGCTGAGAATACATGGAATCGCAACGTGCTCCTAAATCAGTGTACTTAGGTGCAGCATGAGGCAGGGGGTGGGCAAAGATGGGATTGCTCCGGGATGGGAATGCGAATCAAACAGCAGCATTAGTCGCAATAACTATGATACCCTGTGCAAAGAGTACAGCAGTCGGCTGTGGGCAGTTCCTGCTTTTGAGTACAAACACAACCACCTCCCAATGAAACCTAAAACAGTCCTCTCTCTGGGTTGGCTTTCTGGTTTTGGTTTTTGGTCCTATCAAAGGCACGGCATTTCAGAATCATTTCCTAGCAAAACATGCTACAAGATTAACACCCCCATTCTCCCCCAGCAAAACACTTATCTACCTGCTTAATTTTAAGCACGTTAGTACTTCCATGGCAGTCATGAGGACCAGTAAAGCGTTGGCGTTAAGCGGGGCAAATTTTGCTGAGCCAGGGCCACAGTGTGAACAACTGCCCTGGAGATGCAGCCAGCAGAATGTATGATAGAGTTCTTCATGTTTTTATGAGAAGTTAAAGAATGGGCTTGGACCCTTGGTATTTTGCATGCTTTTTTAAGATTCAAGTTGGCACTTAAGCATGTTCTTTTAAAAGAATAATACTATATGACCTCATTTGATCTTTTACAAAACACTCTTTTTCCTTTAAAAAAAAACTTCCCCCAAACCTTTTTTTTTTTTGTATAACCCATTAATATTTGTGATTCTTCTCAGATCAAACTACATTTTTGATATACTGTAATGTCCTGCTACAGAAGGGAAAAAAAATGTATATGCAAATAGATTTCATTTTAATCCATCGCCCTTTTTAACTACCAGGTTTGTTGGAAATGGTGACAAAGAAGTATTCTGAGATTTCACACACTGGGTAAAAAGGGGGTGGGGTGGGGTGAGCTGGGCTAAAGGAAAACTTATCAAATTGGTATTTATGGCAATATGAAAGCTATAAAGCAACTTAGTGACATGGCTTGCTTTGTAATTTCCGCTTTCTAAAAACCACAAGTGAGGTCCTTGGTGCTCTTGGAGTATGGGGAATGTGCAAATATTTAACTGTTTGTATGCTGCACATTGCAGACCTGCTAGTGTGCATTCTCCGTTTGTCTTCCTTTGTCATTTGTGTTTTGCTTTTTAGAAAGCAATGTTTTTTTTCTTGTACCCTTCTTCAGCTTGTAGCAAACTAGAATGCTTAGCATTTATGTTCATTCATTATTGTATTTCCCATGTAAAAATTTTTTTATTACATTAAGACAAGCTTATAAGCTGTTACTACATAACTTATCTTACTGTAACTCTTATTTCCTGACATTGTAATTTGTTTGTGATGTATATTGTGAGATTGTACTCTATGTTAATTTAATCAGCACAATTCACTGACATGCTGGACTGACATGCTAGCTGCTGTTTCAAATTGTAAAGTTTGTGTAGAGCTGTTGGGACAACTGAGACTCCTTGTCAAGGTACTATGCTTCGATTCCTATAGCAACACTGTGGGTGCAGCTCTTAATGCGAGGGCTGCTCGTTGGACACCCACTGGCTAACTTAATGGGCAGGTTTTCTTTGTAGAAATTCTATATACAATGCAGGTACCTACCTGGGCCCGTGGCCGGTAATGATTTGGGCGTTTAGAGGAAAAACTAGTGTCTATTGCTGCTTTGAATATGTTTTAAAGTCTGAAAATGTAAATAGTTTATCAAAAAAATCTTGTACAGTCCAGTGTAAAGTTTTTAAATGAACTTAAAGGTTGCCATCACATCTCACACTCTCCTCTTGATACAGTAAAAAAAAAAAAAAAAAAAAAAGAAAAAAGTTTGCTAAGGATACTGATTTAATAAAAAAATCTGTTCTCAGTTTAAAAAAGAGAATAGTTATTCTTAGCTCTGCTTCATTGCATAAACAGACTTCTTGGATTATGTTGTGCAGTATTGACGTGAGGTAAATTAAATATTAAATAATCTTTCAGTGGTACTTTTAAGAGTCTTCTCCTCCTCTGCCTCAGTTATTAATGGAAAAGACAAAATTGAAAGACACTGTCCATATACAGTATGTTCTGGTGTATGTTGGCACCTTACCTACATGTTTTGGGTGGGGGGGATTTTTAAATTTTTTTTTTTTTTTTTTTTTTTTTGCACAAGGTGCTTTCCTGATATGTTAAACATGTCATCCTTGGGTGATACAGTATATGCCATGATAGGGGTTTAGACCCCTCAGGGGAGTGTCTATAAGACTGCCTATTTATGCTCATTTACCTCAAGACTGTCCTCTCTACCCTTAATCTATTCACCATCACTCCATCTTTTGTACTGCTGTTGACACTTACAAATTAAAGATAAATTTTGTTTTATGAGATGTGTGTGTGACTTCTTCTATGCATCCCTTATTACTTCTTTGAAGTTGGCATTAAAGATTGACCATGATGGGTTGATGGACAGCAAAATGCAACTAGGCATGCTCAGCTGGCCTCCTTTAATTTTAACAACTGAATCTTCCAGCTTTTAGGTTTTCCCCATGCCTTTCCATACTACAAAGGCATTTATCAGCTCTGAAATCCATTAACCCACATGCTGTACAAGACATGCATGATAACCGACCTAATTTGACAGTATTCACTGGGCACCATCACTTTTGTAAGCAGGAACTGCTGTTGGTAGCAACATAATCTCTGAAGGCTTTTTATTGAGTAGAAACAAGACAAAAAGTTTCTCATGTTTCTTCTTCCTTTGCCTTCCCCTTTTCTGCTGCATATAACATTAAACAAACTAACCAAAGTTGACAACAACAAAACCTATAGTTGCCATATTGCCATGTCTGTAAACTGCTGCCATTTGTGTATTATGATTGGCTTTTGACTTAGCAGTTAGTCACCGTTCTCATAGGAAAAGAGGAAGTTACATTGAAGTGTGCTGTGCTGTACAGACATGTAACAGAACATGTTGATTGTGCATTACAGCAGATTGCAGCCTAGTTTCAGTTATTGCACACACCACCCTGAAACACCTAAGTAGGAAAGAATCCTTACTTCCCTGGAGAGAGCACCATCCATGAAATTATTAAAAATTATATACTGCATTATGAATGTATGTGATGAAATACTTCAAGTTCAAAAATGGATGTAATGAAGTCGCTGACCAACAAGTTATAACAGATAAATGCATAAATACTGACTTGTGCCATTTAAGCTTTGGTTTCTGGTAAGCAATCAACTAGTCACTCAAACTGACACACTAAAGCAGTCTTGAGGAGAAAGCAGCAAAAAACTTGTATTTCTGCTACTGAATTCACAACAATTTGACAAAATGTGGCAATGGCCATACCATAATTTTGCAAAACAGAATTAGGCACTAGATCGCAGCCAGTCTGGCTTAAGCTACTAGGGCCAAAGGCACCTGGAGATGAAGCACCATGTCATTGGGCTTGAATTTAGCTTTCATACGATACACCTGAAATGGGGTCCAACACTCTGCTGCTGTATTTTCATATTGCTCCACTTAAGCCAACATGCCATCCAAATTTTAGCCTTTTCTCTGTTTTCTTCACCCATCCCCCCACCCCTTACCACGATTTGCCTCCTTTTCTTGCTGCAGTCTGCAGCTGCAAATAGCGATCGGTAACCTGGGAAGCACTGATGGTGTCAGCTGGGTTGTTACATAGGTACAATAAAAACCAAGCGGAGGAATGGCATAAAAAATGTCGCTGCTGCTGTGGCAGTAAGAGACAAAGCATGTATTTGATGCCTTGAGATGCCAATCTAAAAAAATACACACAAATTACCATGCAGGACAGGGTGCCACCTCTGTGCATGCAACAAGCTTCTGGAGAAGGTAGTGTGTTGGAGGCTGCAGAGCAGCACTCGTTGTTCCTAGTGCCAAGAGGAGCAGCGTGGCCATGCAGAGGCACCGTCCTGTTTCCTCCCCTGGAGGACAGAACCTTTGAGCAGCTTGGTTGTATTGGCTTCCCCATGCTAGCCTTGTTGTTACTCTACGTGGCCATTTTAGACCTCAGAAATTTTACTAATAATACAATGTATGCATCAGGTCACTGCAAGGGAAGGAAAACACACTGCTGGGTGAGTAGTAACTAGGGCCCTCAGCCCCCTAGGTTACCGTTGTTACTCCAGTCATCACAGGAAGGATCTACCGCACTGCAAGCCAAGCCACTTCCCTGGCACCAAGCGAGTGACAGAGGACAACCAAGGTGAGAGCTGAGGTGCTCCTGCTGCTTGGGTCCATTCCCCTTCTCTCGGACGCATTTCTTCCTCTGGCTGAGCACCGAAATGCAGTCTCAGAGCACAGACTCTGCTCATCAGCTGTAGGCTCCTTGGGAGCCCTTAGGACTCACTGCAGTCAGGGGTTTCCAGAATTACAAAGTTCAGCATGATGGCTACTTCCACTGGGATTTTCGTGTGGCAATTAATTGCCACCACAGTAGCCCAAGAGCAGCAGCTTGCAAGGGATGGGAGTGGGGGAGGAGGAAGGGGGAAAAAACAGTAGTTGATTTATTTCTTTAATATGTGGTTTACAATAGAAAATATGAGCTCCAGGTTGTATCTCTGAGCAGTTAATGACCAGCTGCGTTAAGGGCCTTCAAATACTGCCATTGGTCATTAACTGCCAGGAAGTATCCTTCCTGTCATCTATTATTGCTTAATTGTATAAAGACCCACTACAGTGGAGGACTGTTGAATCTGCAGATTAATTAGTATCTGACCCTTAGTAATTCCAATAATATCAAGGCCATTGCAGGTTAGCATTTGGGTACTCGACATGACAGTCCTTAACAAATTTCTTCAGAGCTGTTCTGCTTTATACTAATGCCCGTTGGATGATTGACACAGTAAAACATAATTGCCCTGTAAAAATCACTGTGGTCAGTTGTATTAAGAACTACTTAGGGACACTTTAATTCACTTTGACACCACAGACTTTAAAAGCTTCTATACTTGTATTAAAACCTACTTAGAGGTCTGGTTGCTGTTGTAGCTCATCAGCAAAGGATCACTCGGTAAGAAAAAAGGTAATTATTAGAGCTTTAAATAATTTTCCTCAAGTAATGAAATTATAAAAGAAATGTATATTGATTATTTGGGTACTTTTTTGGTCACTCTTCTAGTTAATTAGCTACTAGCCGGACATGTGAAGAAACCAACTAATCATTTTAAATTAGGTTTCAAAAACGGGATATAAGCTCAAAGCCTGTAAATGTGAAGTACAAAACACCCCTGACTCTTGCATGATGTCTACAACATCCAGCTTCAATTTTCTGAATAAGGTACCTCGCACTTCAGACACGTGGCTAAGCTTGTTTTTAAGTCAGGCCACAGAGGGTTATCTTTGGAAATTGGGAAATATAAATGCTGTGCTATGATCCACAGCCATGCAGATCCCTAGCCTGCAAGACCGTACAGTCAGCAAGTGGAATGGTATCTTGGCCACCAAGACCCCATGACGGTTAGTAAAGCTTTCAGAGCTACTGTACGTTCACAACTAACTAGTCACAAATAATCTACAGAACCGAAAATACAGCAACTGCCCTACTCGGTTAGATTACTAGTCCACCCTGGGCCAGTAGTTTTATGTTCAACAGTGGCAACTGGAGATAGCAGCTAATGAGAGCATCTGAGCCAGGCCAGCACCTCGTTCTCATATTCCGCAGCATCTACACTCTTTGTGTTGGGCTGCTAGTGGGTACAGCCCTTTTCCACTCAGGAACACAGTGTGGTATTTTGGGAGATGCAGTGGCTTGGGGGCAAATCAGCAATTAAGTTTGCAGTCTGATCTTTCAGTGAAGGGCCTTGATAAGGACTTTTTCAACAGGCCTGGAAGAGAATCAGAGAACCCCAAAAGTCCATCTATGTTCAACTGAACTGCCAAGTGCATCATATGATCTAAAATATTTAAGACAGTAAACTTCCCCCATTTTTTGCAGGATCTTGTTAAACTTAACGGACTTAATGCACAAAAGCCGGAGATCATCAATTTTAATGATCAAATTACTTAATCACAATGAAATATCTTCTATTCAGACATCAGGGAATCCACGCTTGATGGAAGACTTCGTTTGTTCTAGAATAGCTGCAGCTGCTGGAAAACCAAAGGGTAAGTGTGCTGGAGAGGGAAAAAGAAATCCCCCCAAACCCACCCACCTACCCAAAAAAGAAAAGCAACCCTTTTGCCACATGGTGAGGTGTCATGCAGGAAAAAGGGGTTTGCGGAAAACCTTTGATTACAAACTGCCTCGTTTGAGGAGTGAGTGTAGAGACTAGCAACCTGTTCTGGTTTTCACAACTACAATATGGGTTGAAAGAAAAAAGCAAGGGCCAGCTGGTACATGTGGTCTTGTCTGTACGGCTTCTGCTGCGGGCAGAGCCCATGGAATGCTCCAACACTGCTGGGATTTTGTGACTCCAGATACAGCAGGGAAACACGGGACATCCCAGCAGCTTTCCCTTATTTTAAGGAAAAAATGGCTTATTTCAAGGAAAATGAGTAAGTGTAGATTTCCACATTGTGCTGTTTCACTGAACCACAGCGATCTGTGTGAGGGACGGCATCACCTTGCTTCTCCCGTGCGTGTGCACATGTAATAGTTTATAAAAGATTAACGGCTCTTTTATCATACGATAAAATGTTTAATGATCTCTTGCTGTACTTGCAATTTATCAGTTGTTTCAGGTGGGCCTCTACCAAGACAAAGTTCTGAGCAGGTTAATGTCAACGGTGATTCCTCCCGCGGCCGGCAGGGCAGGGGGCACAGCTCCCGCCTGGCGCAGGGCGCAACGCTCCGTCCCGAGGGGCCGCCGGGCCGGGGGCTGCCGCCACCCCGCAGCTTCCCGAGCCGCAGGGCAGCGCCGAGCGCCCGCCTCGCCTCACCTCACCGCCTCACCTCACCGCCTCACCTCACCGCCTCACCTCACCGCCTCACCTCACCGCCTCACCTCACCGCCTCACCTCACCGCCTCGCGGCGCCGCTTCCCGCCCAGGGCCGCCCAACGGCCCGGCGCGCGCCCGGGGCCAACCGTTGATAACGGCCGGCGCTGAGGGGAGCGTCTGCCGCCGTCCTTCGCCGCCGCTCCCGCATGGGCTCCCCGCCCGCGGCTCTTCCCGCCGCCACCCATTCCCCCTGCGGGGCAGCGGCTGCGGGGGAAAGGGGGCACATACGGGCCCCCGGCCGCGCCCCGGCTGGGCACTGGGCACTGGGCACGTTCGGTCTGAGGGGCAGCAGGTAGCTGTGGCGGGATTTGCGCCGTTGCACCCGCTGTGGGCGATGGCAGCGGGTGGCCGGGGCTGTGGGCAGCCCCCTGGGGGTGCGCGGGAGGGCTGGTGTCATTGGGAGGGGGCGCGGGGGGCACGGAGCCAGCGCCGTGGCTCTGGCGGTGTTGCTGGCCACAGAAGAGCCTTCAGAAAGGCCTCAGAACGGGTGCAGGAAAGCCCCGTCTTTCTGCCTTGTGCAGTGTGGTAGTCACAAGGCATGGACAGTCAGAGAAACTTTGATGCCTCAGCTTACGGCTTCAAATTTTGACCCAGCTTCTGTGTTTTCCTACTACAGCCTTTGCCGCTGAGGAGTTTGTGTTCCATGTGTGCCCACCTCCCGCGGGGCTGGGGGGGTTGCGGGGGCTGGGGGGGTGCAGGGGCTGGGGGTGCAGGCTGAGCCGCGGGCCCGACCCTTGAGGCACCACCACACCGGTGACTGGTTGGACTGAGCCGATGCAAAGGGCCGAAGGAACCAAGTGCCCCCAGCTGGCACGGATGCTGAGCTCGTGGGACAAACCTTCCCGGGCATAAAGTTGGCAGAGTTAATTGAGAATGTGAAGTTTGATAATTTGTCCAGCTTTTTCTGTCTTTTCTCACAGCAGAAAAAGGAAAAGGCAGAGGTTGGAGCATTTTCTTATGTTCGCCTCACAATGTTCTCTAGGGTGTAATCGGGGGGAAAAAAAAAAGCCCAAAACGAAAGGAAAGGAGAGCTCTAGTGTAACTGAGCAACCCTGGTAGGCACCCTACCCAGCAGGGTGTTTGGGAAGTGCTGAGGCTATGTGTGATGAGCTCATTAGCACAGATTTTTGATAACTTGTTTGATGAGAGCGAGAGTGGAGTTATAAAAGTACACTGTTTGGTCAAAACCTCATGGTATAAAGGTCAGTGAATGATTTTAAATAATCTGGTTACTTTTTTTTTTTTTCCCCAGTTGACAGGTTGCTGCTTTGAAGTTCTGAGTACGTCCTGCTGCCACTCGTGTCACGGGAAGTGGATAGCTGGTTCGGTGCTTGGCAGTAAGTGCACAGTATTTTCCCAGATACAATCTTAGCACTCATATTATATGTTCCATGTCTCAGACAATGATTCATAAAGCTACCTTCCCTGATTTAACCCCTCCTTAAAAATCTTTAGACTGATCATGCTTAAAGACAGCATGATCTTTTACAACCTTTTGATGTTTTATACTGCAAGGAGTTTGTGATTGAATTGCAAGCCAAACAGATCAGACAATATGCAGACTTAAGATGCCTCAAAGAATTGTGGGTTGTGAAGAACTTCAGATTGATTTAGTTATTTATTAATTTTAAGGTGATGAAATAGTGGATTTCCACAACAATAAGACTATGCGTGGAAACAGTCTGCTTTTCCCCAAGCTTCAAAGACAGTGAAATTCTGAAATAAACATAAAGCACTCGTGAAATAATGAGAAGAAAAATCACGTTCTTTTTCTCTTTTGAAAATGGTATTCCCATGTGAGTGATAAAAGTAAGCATTAAATAGCTCATATAGAGAAATATAAAATTTGCTATCTTCCTCAAAGCTTTGTGCAAAACATGCATCTTGGCTATATTTGGAATCTTACAGTAATCACTAAAGCATCTTAAAATTTTGAAATCTTCTGTCTTGAATTTGCCTATCTTCTCTCACACACTTGCTTTTAATATCTGAACACTTAAAATTCAGGCATCATAGATCATGCTTTCCATCTCTCCTCATTTACCTCCGACAGCTTGACTTGCAATTTATTGCAAGGATTGCACCTATAAGTAAAACAGGATCAGACCTTAATTTGATCTGCTATTTATCCGTTGTGTTAATTGTAGCCACAGGGTTGTATTAAGAAAGTCAAAAAGTACCACTTGTAACTACGGAGTGGCTCTCACCTTTTAAATGGAAAAACACTCGTTTTCTAGAAAAAATAGGAAAAAAGTGGTTACGAGCTAAATGAAGAAGGCAGAAGGGTTTCTGCTTTTCCATTTTTAATGTAATTAATATAATATTGGCACCCAAAATGTAGCTATCCGGGTGCAAGCCTGTTCCTAGCTTTTACTGCTGTTGGTGGGAACAGATGCATAATTTCTCACACTTTTGTTTGTTTGTTTTTTTTAAACTGCAAATGGGGTTCTTGTTAGGCTAATGGATGTTGGGATTTTTACCTTATGCTAATCAGGAATTTCATCTGCTTGTATTTCTGAATGATGCATTCTTCTTATGCTTGCTTTTTTCCTCCCAATGAAAGGAAGAAGACAATAATTTACAGTACGAATGACTGAAAAACAAAATTAAAAAATTGCTAAGAGAAATTCTAGTCCTACAATAGCCATCACAGTGGTAAATTCCTGGTGCCCTGGAAGGCTTTGACTGGGGGTCTGTGTTATGTCTCCCAGTGCCCACTGAAAATAAGGCATCAAGCTTGAGAATAGCAAATTAAAAGGAAAAATCCCACCTTAAATCTCTTCCAGGGCAGACTTGGAACTACAGGTATTTAAATTCCACTGAAATCTAATAGGTTTAGAAGTACCTAATTCTCTTAGGCCCCTTTGGAAATCCTAGCCTTAAGGTGCTTGATATTTTTGGAAAATGAACAATAAACACTTTTAGTTCTCAGCTTTTGGGAGTGGCTTTCCTTAGCTTGCAATGTTTCTGCTTCCTTTCACAGAGCACAAAACTCTGCTGCATACTGAGGTCTAGGGCTGCCTGGTGACTTCAGAGTCACCTTAAGCATGATATTTTCTAGATTGCAAAAGCAAAAAATTCTGGTAGATCATTGGTCTATTAATAATGAGTTGATGCTGCACACTACAGTGAAATGTGACAGAATACCAGAAACGGGAACTCTTTCTTACTTTCTTCTTTTTCATAAAATGTCACTTTTGTCTGTGATTCCTTTTATAGTTTATTTAAGGATAAACATGCCAGCTAATCAGTGGATAATGTGACTGCTTGAGATGTATTAGAATGAGAACTATTGCTGCTCCTGCCTTCTCACCCTGATAAATTTCGGTTCAGCAGAACAATCCCTCACATTACAGCAAAGGGGGGAATTCTTAGTTGTTTTTTTTTAAATAATTCTTGCCTCTCTTCCAGTCCTATGTTTTCGGTCTGAAACATCTGACTGGGAGGTTCTGGACAACAAGCGAACAAACTAGCTGCACCGCTGGTGGCTTGGGAGCATCTCGCACCTTGACTTCACTAAAGCCAGTTGCCGTTGTAAATCCAAGGGAGGATGAGTGTAAAGCAGGGCCCAAGTACCTGCATAGTTCAACAATAAAGAGTGGCAAGGCTTGTATCAGCACTGATTGCAAGCAGCACAGTCCTTGACTTTATCTTGGCATTACTGGGGTTTGCTTCATGGTATTGGTATGGTGCTATAGATCTAGTATGTTAAAGTACAGGTGAGCTTAAGCTGTCCCTTCCCTATTACCTTGATAGCTTTCCAGCGAGCAGAAAACCCCCTTAATCTCTCTGTGTGCTGCCCAGGTGGATGTGGGTGAAGAAGACACCTGGGAAACCGATGTCACCACAGGTGTCTCAAATCTCCGTTTAGTGAAGAAGCCCCTCATTGGAAAACTCACGGATCCATGTCAGGGTCTCACATGCGCAAATATGTTAAGAAGGTGTTACACCTGTTTTCTATAAAAGTAGTAGAAGGAGAACTCTACTTCTTGCTCTCGTGGAAGGAGGGCTTATATCTGCAAAGCTAGAAGGCTTTACTACAAGCAATGGGGAGAACCTTGCATTGCTGTTCCTGAAACCTGTGGTGTCCCAGGTGAGCTCTGTGTCCTGAGTTTGTTAGATACATCTGTATAAAGGAAGAGGTACTGTAACCTGGTGCTTTTACTATTCTGTCTGTCTGGTTATTAGAGTTCTTTTCCTCAGTAAATTGGTTCTTTGGGTTGTTTTATGATAGTTTCCTCACAATAGAGCGTAATGATATCTGTTTCTCTTACTACTCTTTACCTATTAGAAATGCATGTGAAAGTAGGGTTTTTTCAAAGTCTTGAAGCATTTCAGAGTAATTGGGAGCTGAGCTTATCCAAAGGAATGCTTCTCTGATACGAAACGTGGAGGCAGGGGTACTTCTACCAGTATGAGTTGTGGTGGTGAAGTTCAACACAACTCCTAATCGAACACAGGGGAAATTTGTCTTTGATATTATCTGGAGATTTTCCAGCACGAATGGCAGTGGCAGATGGAGTTTGGTGACTAATGGCCTTTGAAAACTTCCTCTCCTTTGGTTGATGAGCTTAAAAATTTTGCATGTAAAACTAGCTGGAAAAATAATTTGTTTTGTTCATAGGAGCTGTGTATACTTTCAAGAAAGCTTGTGGTTTTCACTCTTATTTTTGTTCAGCTTCCAGCAGATACTGAGGGGTCTCTCTCATGAGTAGAAACTAGTGCCCAGGCCACTGATTCCAGTCATGCTAAAATTGCTGTGAGACCTCAAGTGGAATTCAGTAGAATTCCTGAAGAGGAGCTATTTCCCTGAAATGCTGATTCTAACCAACTGGACATTTTGTGAAGTTGGTTGGCTAGTGCACAGTATCCTCCACCTATTTCTTTTCCATCTCTTTTGGTCTGGGTGGGTTATGTCAAGACTATGTGGGGCAAGATATTGAAAGTCTAGAGCAGCATAACTGTAGCCAGATTTCCTTGTGCTGGTGTCATGGGATGGTGATTTTCCTGGCTCCTTGTGTTGAACCTTGCATTAAAAAAACCAACACCGTGGGGCAGAGAAAGATCCTAGGATATGGGTGACAGTCTATAGAAAACAATACTGGGGACCTTTGAGGTTACCGCAGCTTGCCCGTTTTGGTTTGTGTGCTGTGAATCTATTGGACACTTGAGATAACTGTGACCTCTTTACTGTGTCTGGTGTCAAGTCAGTGTCACTTGGAGATCTCCGACAAGTTCTCAAGGGAATTTTTCTGTGTGTGGAACTTCTTCCTGTCTAGAAGGCAACCCGGCTTACCCAGTTATCTGGAAGGACATATTATTGAGGTAGTGGTGCTATTTTCACTAGTGGCAATTACAAGCAGTAAGTCGTTAGTCTGCTTCTCAAGTATAATGTGAAGTTTTCTTAAGCTGAGAAATAAGTGGAGGAGAGGGCTGCAGTTACCATTAGCTCTTATACAAGACTGGATAAAGATACACCTAAAGAATATGCAGGGCCAGCCCCCTGCTGTCAGTGGACAGATGTAAATAAGTTTTCTGCAACACAGAGTTCCATACCCCTTCCTGCTGGCCCAAAAAGGCACTGGCATCAAGGATGTGCTTTGTACTTGGAAGTGCTGAGAAGCTTGTCTGGCACTGTATCATATAATGTGCTGTTCCAGACTGCAGTCCACACAATGTGTATGTTGTACTAAAGATCCTTGAAAGTGTATGTGTGGGCTTTCTTTTTAAATATCACCCACAGGTATGTCCTATTTCTGGAGCTATGCTTCTATGTCAGGACGCAGAACAATGCTGTGCTGTACAATACCATGTTGTTTTTTGCATGACAGTATAGGGTCACTCTTGCTACCCTGCATATGGTTGAGCTGATTGCTCAATTAGAGATCAGAAGGGTGATTTTGGCAAGAGTGTAACAGCAGAAATCTGAAGAAAGTTTAACTTTCTGAGACTTAGCTTTTGGTGGACTAACTGTACTTTATTTGTCTTTTTGGGCCTTGTTCTATGCATTTATCTTACAACAAAAAACTTTTGTGATGTCCTCTATTCTGAGTCAGTCAGTGTGTTACAAGGGATTCTCCGTCTGCTGTTGCCCATGTATAGAATTTATGGTCACATTGACATACAATTATAGAGTGCTAATGAATTGAATGATGATTAAGAGAGATGTAGCTGCAGAGAGGAGTCAGACAAAAATTAACGGTTATTTCTTAACTCTGCCCACCCTTTCTATTTCCCACTCTGGTTTGCTGAATAGTTCCATTTGGACTGATGTTTTTAATGCCCAAAGGTGTTTTTTTGTTTTTTGGGGTTTTTTTTCTCCCTAAGGAAGAAAATTGGTTCCTTATGTTCTGTATGTTAAGTTTCCTTAATATTTTTTTCAACATGCATAAAATTACTGATCTCTAGAGAGAATGAAATACCACATTGCACATTGTAATACCGCACCCAATCACTTGCTGCTTCTCTCTGCTGCCAAACCTTCCAAAAATCATAACATAGTATTAATACATTTGCAGGCACTGGTTTTCCATGCTTGATACAAAGTAAGAATATAACTGAGTAACCAGGCATAAAAATGTGATGTCAGTTTGTGGTGGATAAATACAATTACGGGGAATAAAAATGTACCTTCGCCTGCTGCCTACTGAGTCAGAGTGGAGGCCAGATTAGGTGCGTGAGGACTAATTTTAGCAGTGCCATCCCGTGTGTGTCTGTGGAACTGCATTGTAGGTTATAGATCGTGAACTAGCACACCTGAGAGAATCAGAGAGGACATACATTTTGATAGTTGAAGCAGATTTTATGAGGGTGGTAAATGGTACCTAATATAAACGAAAAGATAGAAAAAGATGTTAGCCAGGGTCATCTTTCTGTACTCTGAACTTGAAGCAGAATGCTGTCTTGGATGTATGAATGTTTGCAAACCAATGAGAAGGGACATCAGGTTTATGGACTGTTGTGTATTTTTTCACTTTTTGCCTGATTTGATTTGGTAAAGCAAAATGCCTTTTCTGGGTGCCAACTGTGGAGCAGACTATGCAAAACATTATTTTTTTTTTCCCCCCCTCTCCTCCATTGCACTGGTATAGAAGCAGCACAGTATGTCATACCGTTTGCTCTCTCCTTGATAAGCTGTTCCCAAGGATGCAGGGACGTGGTTGTGGAGCTTGTCTCCAGCTACATCTCTGAGATGAGTTGCTCAGCACATTCAAATGATGTTTGCTTTGTGGCTCAGTGAGATGGATACCAGCTCTGCTCTAAGCCATTTGCTCTGTTAATGTACCCTCCTACTATGTTATTCATACTGGTTTTTTTCCAGTCCCGTCTTAAATTTTTTCTTTCTAACGGTTTCCTTTCCTCAAGCGCTCTTCCCATCGCTGCTAACCCTTCATATTCTGCATATATCTCTTGCTGTCAATCTTAAGCTCCAGAGTCTCAATCTTCTCTGTTATCCACCTAGAACTTTGCTTTTTCTTATTGTGTCTGTTCTGGCTTTTGCCACTCCTCATCCCTTCCTTCCGTTATTGCCTCTCTCCAGCTTGACTTGATACAGTCCATGCAAAGTGAGCTAGTTGGGAGTGTACGTGGAACATTTGAGAAAACCAGCATAAAGTAAAGGAAGGTAAAGGAAAGAAGTTGCCAGATGGTTGTTTAAAAAGGGACTTGTGTTTCCAGTGCTTGGGGGGGGAGAATAAAAGAAAAAGAAAATAAAAGGGGGAAAAAAAAAAAGGATGAAGGGGGAGTAAAGTATTGAGAACTCTGTTTGAGTGAGCTCCTGTTCATTTTGGATCCTGTCAGCAGGAGACCTTGCTACAGTAAGAAGTAGTTGTTAACTGCCTTGTTCTGCATCTGTTGAATATGACACAATTTTTATAAGAAAATCTGTTGTGACTTCTCCCTTCTCCTCCCTCTCCCCTTGCTGCAAAACAATTTGGAGAAGGGATGGGATACCGAATATTTCCAGAAGCCATTTAAAAAGTCCTTTTTTGTTCTTTTCATCAACTTTCTCCCTGTCCACTTGCCAGCATGTGCAGTAAGTTCCTGTCCCTGAGAGTCTGCACCAAACCACAGTTTGAACCAGGCTGTACATAGTGGGCGTCTCTGTTAGTTCCCGCCAACTGAAGCTCCCAGCAGTAAATGGAAAATTAGATATACACCACTACACAATAAATCTTATTGTAATTTACCCAGCTAGCATCACCGCGAACAGGCCTTGAAAAATGTGTTGTGTGTGCTTGAAATCATACTTGTGCCCCTGCCATTAAAGAAGGGATAAAAAAAAAGCACTCGTAAAAAAAAAAAAAAAAAAGTTTCATTTACTTTTTTGTTATAAAATACTTTTTACTGATGCCAGCTGGAAGGAAAATGACCCAGTTAGATCTCAAAATTATGATGTAGCTTTAAGTGCTATGTTTAGATTAACTGCCAAAATGTTAGTGTAAAGTGGTAGGTGTTTGTGCTGCAGATAATAACTAATGTACTGTTGGTCAAGATAGGCCACTGTTCTGTTATTATTGTATGTATCTTATGACTAAACATTGGAGCAGGCCTAGTGGAACAACAATATTTTACTGTCTGGAATACTAGCTTGTCAGAACTGAATTGGGGTGCCAAAAATCTAATGAATCAGACAGGGAATATGTCTTTTTTTTTTCTCTCTGTGCTGATATTTCTGATTTGTATTCCCTTCTGTAAGGTGAACTGTATTTGTCTTATATATTTCCTGGTAAGTGTTGTCTCAAATACAGTAAAATCCTTCTGATTGTCAAATGATTACAGCCTTCCAAAGACAGTGAAAATGTTTTGGTGTGTGTTCCCCCTGGCTTGTGAGACTGGGTTAAATGTGTTGTATATTCTAAAGGACCTGGCTTACAAGGAAAAATCAAGGTTAAAAGCACTTCAGAACTCAAGTTGTGCTGATGTGTATGACCTTTGGGCCCAGAATTAGCTATTTTTACTCTGTTGATATAAAACATTAACCTCAGTCAAATGCTTCTTGCAAGAAATGAAAACACAACTGTGATGTTTAAATACACAATCTAGATATACCTACACCAGTTGCCATGAAAAAGTCAACATTTCCTAACAGACACCACATGGTGGATTCTGTGGTACTGCAGCTATTTCTTTCAATAAGAGGGCAAGTACCTGTGGGAGAGGAAACATCTGAAATACCTTGAATCCACATGAGCTCCTAACAAATTTTCTGTTGTCATCAGTCCAAGCTTCTGATTTTTCCCTGCTCCTTTCTATCTCCCATTCTGTTGTATCCCAGGCAATAACCATGACCAGATACTGTTCAGTAATGTCGGGTACCTGTCAGCTTGCCCTTGCTCGTGACTCTGGTATTACTGCTGTGTAGAGAGAGCTGGCAAATTGGACCAGCTTCAATAATGACTCTTGTATTGGTCTTTTTTTTCTTTTTTTTAAACGAAGGAGAGATTATGTTGAACCCAAACAGGCAATACTTTTTATGTGTTTCTTGGTCTAGTTCTGTCTCAGAACTGAGCTGATCTCAGTATTGCATTTGGTCTTGCTTTTCATAGTTGATAAGGCTTCTAAATACAACTTGGGACTATTTTCGGAAAAGAGGAGTTCAGAATAACCTCTAAATCCTGGCTAGTCCTAGGCTACTGGGTGGAACTGCCATCTTCACCTTGCTTACAGAAACAGCATTTTTCCAGGGGACACATGAATGGCATGCTGACTAGCAATTTGCTGAGAATTAGTGTGTTTTCCAGAGCTTCCTCTTGGACACATCTTTAAAGGAAAAGGATGTTGCCAACAACGTAACCAGGAAAAAAATTTATACTCAGAATGTATGCTAAACTTGCATTCTTCTTCCAAAATGAACTTTCAAATGATTTTTCTGTTGTCTGTGTAAAATCCAGCGCGAAAGTTCTGCAGCTATGGTACACAACTGAGAGAGGTGATTGACGGGTTAATATTTATGCTTCACTTCAACTGAAGTTAATAAGATACTTGCTGTTTTAATGTCTGTGGTTTCAGGAATGGATAGGGAATAACTGGCAATGTTTCAAATAGGGGAAGTAGTGTACTTCAGATAATGCTATTACATTGATCTTTTTACAGTAATGTTTTCCTTAACATTCAGAATGACCAAAAATTTATGCAAAATTGTCTGGCTGCCAAATTAAAAGAACAGCGGGACTCTTCACCGAGTCATATTACTGTATATTTGGAAGAAGGATATATGAATACAGCATGGTGTAAAATGGATAGGAATAAAAATACTGGTTAAAACTCCTTCACATCTATATTCATAGCTACTAAGACAGCTGTCCTGTGGACTACTTTGCGTTGTTGGAGTACGAACATTTTTTAGACTTAGTAAGTTTTGAGTCTTCTGAATTGGGAATGCTGTAGACATTGATGTTTTGAATTCACTAAGACCTATAATATTTATCTAATGTGTTTTCCTAATCCACTCAATCTATTATTAAATACACTTCAAGTTTTATTGCAAGTTCTTCTGCTTAAATTCACAGAATGAAAACTTAACAGCTTAGCCTTTACCGTACCAGGAAGTGATCAGTGGAATGCTTTAGAAAGCAAACACTGTTTATTTTAATTTGCTACTCCAATTAGTGTTCAATAAGAAAATACTTTTAATTAAAATATAGATGCTAAAAATATGACATTACTTTTTTTCGAAGTAAGATGTTTAAAATAGCACTTTGGAAATATAGAAGTTTCTACTACTTTTTCTGAAAGATGTGATAGAAGTGTTTGTATGGATGTACAACAGTGAGCAACAGGGACAGTACCACCCAGCTGGCACAGGGGACTTGAATGGTTAGAGTGAAATGGTGTGAGGTTATTGAAGCTTTCTTTTGTACAGAGTAGAAGAAGACCTAATTGCAATATTGAGACATTTTTTGTGTGTGTGTGTTTATATTTGCTGTACAGGAGCTCTAAGATGAAACCTCAACAACAGTCAAAGTTCAATGCTGTTTGGTATTTACTTGTTTTTCTTAGTAATGTGAAGCTTTTGAAGGAATTAAAAAGATCAGATTTGGGTGTTGGGGTTTCTTTTGTTGTGTGGGTTTGGGTTCTTTGACACAGGGCATGTAAGTGGTAATCTCTGTACTTTATTTGTCTGACAATTGTAGTTTGATATTGTATTTTTTCAAAGTGTTGCAGAATTTGTCAGGCCAAAATCTTGACTATTAATAGCTCTAGGTTTGTTGAGATGGGAATGGCATCCAGTTCTGCTGAGAAACAGCTGAGTATCTGGGAGTTTGAGATGCGCACCTATTTTTTGTTTCCTTAGTGAATGTGTAGTATCCAAAAGGAAGGGTGTGGCTTGAGAATTAGAGGAGTACAGGTATCTCTGTTGGCAAGATTGATGCTGTGGCAAATGCCATGTATTCTGCAACTCCCCTGTAGACAAGACACGATGTTTCCATGAACTGCAGCAGTCTTGAACTCACAGTGTTGTTATTTATGGTACAGATTTTATCTCATGGGTTCACAGCATATAGGATAACCATGTGGGGAAAATCATTAAGGAAATGCTATGTAGAGTGATAGCTGCAGAAAGCTACAGCTCTGTGTTATTTTTTTAATATAGTCTAAAGACAGAACATGTACTTAATATTCTACTGAAAGTGAAGTTGCTTCCTAATTATGTTAGTTTGTCTATTTATGGGCAGGAAGGCAGTCCAAGCCAAAACACTGTGTCTGAACAATCTTCAGCTTTAGGATTATTTAAAATCCAAACTTGGTTCATATCTGAAATGCCATGAGATCCTAATTGTGTGGAGTTGAACACCTTTCTAACTCTTACGTTTAGTTTGCTAGTATGTAAATTATAATTCACGTCGATTGCTGACGTGCTTGCTGTCTTCAAAAATTCCCCCTAATTTCCCTGGGATAATGAAATTATGTTTTGGACAGCTAGTGATGCTGCCTTAAGTATCCTTAAAATTAAAAATTAAACACTGGAAGTTGGATTTAGCTGTGCTGGAGAATGAATAAAGGGATGTCGTGGTCACAGTGACCAGCATTACTGATGAGGGCGCTGCTTGGCTTTGCACTGAAAGAAGCTGACTGCTTCAGCTTCTGGACAGTTGAAACTTCACAACCTGAATCGCACACCTCACAAAGCCACAAGGTTGCTGCCAGAATGGAACATTTTAGTTGTTCTTTTATAGACCTAATCCTGCTTTAAATCTTCTGCACTGCATGTTTTCCTTAGAGATGTATATTGGGGATTCTGTTGGGTCCTACCATTAGTTTCAGTTTTAGGTGGCGCATGTTGTCATGAGTTGCATGCTGTGCTGATTAAGCTGCATACTTCACTAATCAAGCTGCAAAGTTAAGTAGGTGAAATTTAATACACTCTGCTAATCAAGGTGAATTCTTTGTTGAGGAAGCTGAATATTTTAAATGTGGAGGGTTTTTTATGTACTCCGGTAACGGGCTTGGAGGCATTTTATTGCCTACATACATGGCTAGCAAAAAGCCACCAGGAGCTATTTCATTACTGACAGTGGAAGGAATGTGCGCTTTCATTTTGATACTTGTTCCAGTGGAGCTTAGGGAAGGAGTAATCAAAACTAGCCCCAGTGAGCAAATGACACTATTTCCCCTTGATAAATCCCATTGGATTACACTGGAATACATTCTTAGCATAGCAGTTCCCACCAATAGCAAGGATGCATGTGTTCCTTATGACTTGCACCTCAGCATTTGGTCTGCAGGTTTCTCACAGAAGTAACCGATCATTAAAGCCACCTCGTGATGATTGTTATCCTCATTCACATAATCTGAATTGAATTGTAATTCCAAACTCTTGCTTCAGCACATCTCAGTCACATCTCTAATTGATAAAGGTAGAAGAACGGGTTTTGTCTCTTTCTCTCTTGCCAACAGCAGACAGAACATATTGGGAAATATGTGAAGCCACTGAGGAAAAAACAGTTGCTGCAGGTTTGGTAGCAGTATTGTTCAGCACTAGGACTGAACAAGTTACATGGAGCCAATGTAACAAGAGACAATGCATTCTAACTAGTTCAGGGAGTAATGATGAAGTGTGCTATTAAGGAGAATAAGATCTTATTTTTTTCTTAAAGAAGGCAAAGAGGTAGGAAGTGAAGCTGAAGGGTGGAAGAGGAGGGGGAAGGAGAATAAATACTGAAAACTTGAGTAAATCCACAAATTTCTACTCTGCATCCACATATGATGATAAGGGCTAGTATCCTGTCTGTTTGCAAGTTCACTTGTTCTAGCCTTGGTGGTCTTGGTCTAGTTTAGGGGTAAATTACTCCTCTGCAAAACGCTGACAGACTTGTTAGCGTGTATTGCAGCAAAGAAATTATTCTTTTGGTCCAAGTTAAGCCTCCTCCTGCCATTCTGTTTGTTTCACTCTATGTATTTTAACACAGGGACACTTGTGGTCAACAGTATGCAGTGACATTATTCACAGAGGAAGGATTTCAGTCTGTGTGTTTCAGCAGCTTAAATAATGGCATAAGAGGAATGAATATTGGCTGTTTGAAAAATGCTTGTTGTCACTGCTGTTCATGTGGAAGCAAGGCAAGTAAAGTAAAATCCCCAGTCAAAAAAAAAAGGCTTTCTGATCTTAAAAAAAGAAAAGATAACTAAAATTGGTGTGAAAACAGACCTTCTTGCAGGTACCTCAATGTAGTGCTGTTGGAAAATAAGCAGATGTATAGAAAGCTAAGTAAGAAACTAATTAGTTTCAATTGTTTGGAAATGTATTTTGCTTTGTTCAGTCTGCATGGAGTGCAACTCACTTGGCTTCAATTCACCAGCTTGTTTTACATCATTATCTTTATACCTGTTAGTTTTGTATCCTCTGGATCCAACCATTGGCATAGTTTGATCTTGAGGCCATCAGTAATTGAGCAAGTCGGTGACTTTTTCTCTGGTTGCTCATTGTGGAGCAGTAAGAACTGTCTCAAGGGTCGTAGCACTGTCATGTCTTTGGCTCAGAGTGATTACTGAACATTAGATAAAAGATGACAGGAAGATAATCTTGATCCTTTTGTTGGGGTATATGCAGGGAGAGGTAGAGATGTTTGATTGCAGGGAAGGTATAACTGCAGATTTGAAATAGCTAGTTCATGTCTGCTGTCAAACTGCTCATTTTCCAAACTATCAACATAACCCACACACACCCCTAACACAGGAGTTTAACTGAATTGAGATGTCCTCTAGTTTTACAGTGGATCAGTACTGTATTACACTTAATAAGAACAAACAAGTGCCATAAATTATTAAAACTAAATTGGACTTCTCAACAATAACATACAGAATATAGTGCAGTGCAATGACTGTGGTGTATTGGTTTGGTTTTTTGCTTTTTTCACCAGCTGATTTGCTGAAAGTAGGATTCCATGTTAGTGAGAAATAATTCTGCTGTAATTTTAAACTTCTGAGTGGTAACCAGTGCCAAATGTAATGTGCTCCCAGCTTCATAGAGCAGGGACTTCTTGTTGGATATGTCCAGCATAGGTTGTACATGGTGTACACAGTAGAGATCTGATCCAAAACGGAATTCTTGAATGTTCAACAGGTAATTAGTACAAGTGACCATTTGCATAAGAAAACTAGACACAGATTGAACTTGCTCCTTCTCTTTTAGGCTTTCAAAGTAGGCATTTCTGTTGTATGAACCTCTTATTTGGTCCCTTCAAAAAAATAGTGTTATGGGAATTTTGTTTGCAAGTTATTGGAAGTGAAGTTAGATTCCTAGGATGCTTCACAAATTTAAACTGCAAAGGAAAATGTCCATTGCATACCACACAGTGTCAGTGTGAAGCCTTAAAGAGTAAGTAAATTCCACGAGATGTAAATTCCACTCAGTAGTGCGCAAGTTGATTACAGCTCAACATTTACATAGGCTCTTTAATTAAGAGTAAAGGTCAATAGGTTAAATAAGTAACTTAATCAGAAAATTATGCAGAAGTGCCACAAATCAAATGCATTATACAACCCTTGAGATCGATAACGGTATGCAAATCGATCAGTAAAGTATATACTGTATGACTTCAAGTACTGAAACATGCAGCGCGATATTGCAAACACAATAGTTTATAGAGTTTGTCTCAGCTGCCAACCCAACAATTATTTATTTATTTTTCAATCACAGCTTTCCTTTGTCATGCGTGGTGTTTGATTCCCTTGATTCATCTGGAGTGTCCTACAAAGCTGTAAGCAAAATTGCTGTTTGGATGAATGAGGAGAGGTTTCAAAGCATGCATGATGTATAATCACCAAGGTTGCGTAAGGGATGGGGAAAAGACCTATGCCCATATCCAGCCATCTTTTCTTTTGAGCTTACTTTGCAATTTGTTGGAGTCTTCTTCTGCCCCTGTTCTGGAACCAGGTGACCTGTATGTAAGAGCTCAGACCACTGTTACTGATTCCATGTTGCAGGAGGAGGTCATTGCAACAGTTTTGAGGGTTGTCTGGGTTCAGAAAAACATATGTTGTTCTGAGGGATTGTTAAGATTGGAAATACATTCCATAACCAGTTATTTGTAAGTGCTCTTCAACTGGTGGGAGCAATTTTTATTACCTGGTGGGATGCAGTAGGTTTTTAGTGCATACCAATGCATTATCAAGTCAGAAGTGCATTAAGGTCAGAAGTTCTGCACCTCTTCAGATCAGCAGGAAACAGGGATACAGCGTATCTGGGGGAAAAAAATCAGTCAATAAACCAACCGACCAGTTATGGGAATAATTTGACTGTTCTCACAGTAAATACACAGATTGATTGCATTTGGTTGGGACTGTGTTCACACAATGTAGTCTTTTTCAACTCTTCCACATAGTTTCTGAAAGTAGCCAGAGTTGTTAGGGGAATAAGGCAGATGGAAATCCCCTCCTCCTGTAATGACAGTAGGATGGGCTCCTTGGCTAAGGAGCCAGGGTTTCCTGCCCATAAGCATAAATAAAAAAGCCATTGGCATTTAGCAGTAGAATTGATAGACCCTCTTGTGCCCAGTGGCATTCTATTGTATCTCTCTTTTCATTTTCCTTTCCACTTTTGTCTGAGAACGTCGTGGCTGAATGTATTCCAAGGGGCTGCGTTGTTGCTAGGGCTGCTTGTGGGAGGAGCCCACTCATTAATACAGTATTACTGAGAAAGAGGGTATTAAAGCCACTGGGGGTTTTTATTATTTTTTCCCACCTCGTTTACAGAAATGAGAATTCTGTGATTATCTTTCTGTGCTTTTGCCTGTTTCTGTTCTTTCAGAGAGTTGGGTTTTTTTGGTGTTTTTTTTTTTTTTTTTCAGGTTACGTGGTCTGCTATGTAGACACTACTTCTTTCTTTGAGTTAGAAGTAGTTTAAGCAGATAGAATAATTTCTGTGACTATTTTGGCAAGTTCTCATGTAAGTTTGCTTCTAGAGATCTGAGCTTAAGCAGCGATTTTAAGTTTTAGGCCACCTCTGTATTTATATTAAGATTTCTGCTATAGTAAATCAATCATGCTATCACATTTTACCAATACTACTATTATTTCTGCAGTGGGGAGAGCCTGTATCAGTGCTGAAGATGTGAGTTTTCAAGATGCAAGTCTCAGACTCTTGTGGTCTGAATCAAATTTTTTTTTTTTTTTTTTTTTTAGTGTATGTATATACACACACAAAGGGTCAAAATTCCAAGAAAGCATCTTCCACAGCAGTGGGTGGCTTCAGTATGTAGGAAACTTTGCAAGTGCTTACTAGATTTCAACAGCTGTCTTGTACAATTGTCTATGTTTTGTTCGAGCACTGCACCTGTAAACACCACTTGTGATTTAGCTTTGTTACCTCAGGTGTTTTCAGTATACCTGATTTTAAAAAAACCAAACCACTAAATGAATAACAAAAAATAAGACATTGTCCTGAGAAGTTTCCTGTAATCAAACAGTTGAAAATAAAGACTAGGGAAAAAAAAAAAGGGACTATTCCAAATTAGATAACGAACTGAAAACTTAAGAAATGAATGGAATGTGCTATACCCAGTATTTTTAGCGTCTGTTAGCTAAAACAAATTTTAACTAAAAAAAACTTCAAGTACCCATGGGAATGAAAACATTACTGCACGGAGCTTGGTTTGCTGAACTGTGCCTGCGATACTGGCCGAATGCTTCTGGCTTGGCCTATTGTGTATGCCATCAGTGCACTGCTACCAGCATTCACAGTTACCCTTGTGTCTGCGTGAACTGTGATTGCACCCTTACAGGCACTGTAAACATAGTGTTGGTTTGCTAAACAGTGAACTACGTAGTCTAAAGGACTTGGTTGGGGAAAACAGGCTCTTCTGTCAGCTGCTACGGCTTTACTTACTACTTTACTTCAGTTCTCTTTAGTTCTGGAGGCAGGAAACTTTCTTTTTCCCCTTTCTGTTTCTCTCCCTTTTCTCCATTTTTGTTGTTGTCCATGAATACCTCAAAATGAGATCTGAATGTGATGTAAATCTTAGGAATGAAAGAGTCAGTAAGAAGAAATGCGTCTTGAGTGTATTTCAAACCTCATGATTTCTAGTTCAGTCTCATGATTTGATAATGGTCTGGCTTAAACTTTCTAAATGTTTGTTTGGCAATGCTAGATTCTGTTGATAATATATTAAAATTTATAGTGGAATTTCCTAGCATCTGGGGAGATGGAGCTTCTCCAGCATTTAGCTACCTACGTATTAAGACACTAGAAAAAAGATCTTCTATAGTAGCACCCGTCTTGTCACCCACTACTCAGTCTTGACATACCTAAAACTGGGTGTGTGTTGTTATGAATCTCTTAGCAAATCTTTTCATGGAGACACAATGATATTAAATCTTAAAACAAAATTCAAAACTAGGCAACTTCGTATGTTTGGTGGAGCTGAAGCAGCGTTAAGAGTTGAGTAGAATGTCTTACCATATATGTTTGCTTTCAACGTGTAATGGACTTCATCCAAACCTACTCATAGCAGTCACCTTCAGAATCCTTCTCCTTACACTCCTTACACTCTTGTGTAAGGTTTACTAAATTTTTGTCATATTTTTTTTTGTCTGACTACTGGCTTTGCCAGTTCAGAGGAATGACTAGGAGGAGAGCATCACTGACATCTTAGCCTATGATGCTTGCTGCTCTGAGGGCCTCAGGAATGACTAATGAGGGAGCGTAGTCCTCTTAGGTACCTCGTCTTTGCATGTGCGCACACTCAAACAGCTAGTGAATTTGCACCTGCGATGCTTTATATGTGTAAAACGCTTTCATTCTTTGCATGATGCCATTTTTCATTTCAGTTTCTTTAGTTTATTCTTAACATACAAATCTTTAATGTTTATTTCATAGCGACATTTTAAAGTCGTAATGGTCTTGGTTTATTGTAGGTTTCATAGAATGAATTGCTTTGGTTTTCATTACCAATAGAAGGTAGAATCAATAAAGCTCTCAAAGTCATTCAGTCTACATATGATTTTATTAGAAGGGGCTGTGTGGCAGGAACTGCATCTCCAGGCTGAAAATGTTCTATTTAAAAGGTTGCACTGGGACAATGAGTAAAACTAATATTGTAATGGATGACATCTATATTGTTTAACCAGTGTAACACATGTTTCTGTTACTAATCTAAATTCTGAAGCCCAGCAGAAGAATGCAAGTGTGTTGCATTATGTAAATGAGGTATAGGGTTCATATTGTCAAGAGGAAAAAAAAACAAAACGGAAATAGGTATCGAATTGCTAGCCCCAAGGCAAGAATCACCAGCTGTCCTTCAGTTCCATAAAGTAGTTGCTAACAGGAGCTGTTCATATGGTTCTCACACTACTAACACTTCTTAACTCTTCCAATGCTTGAATCCCTTATTGAACAGAAATAAAAATACTTAAGTTAGCATTTCAAAGCCTGTGTTTCTTTTAAAAAGGAAAGAAAAGTAGCACATTTTTCTAAATCTGTGGGGTTTTTTATGGTTATGAAGCTAATACACTTTAGGCTATTTGGTCACATTAGTAACTGAAAAATGCAGTAAGAACATGAATGTGTTATAACAACTGATCTGTAATACTTCAGGTATGTGAGATACAGTATATCTCATTATTATTTAGCCCCCTGAGGTACACTAGGGTCTTCATAGAAAACACAATCCTTGATAAATAGCAAGTGATTATCATCTCAGGCTCTGGTCCGGCAATTTACTATAGGAGCAGTACTTCCATCTGTGCAGAGCCTTATCTGCTTCAAGGTTTCAGTCATATAAAGAGCTCTCTGCTGGAGGATGCCTGGCTTCAATAGTTCCTTGTTCTCACATAGATCCCTATCTGGGCAGAGCTTCTTCTGTGCTCAGGGCCTGTGACTAAACCATGACACAACTGGCAAACATTGTTCTGTAAAGGGATCTGGGAGTTGCTGCAGGGAGATGGGCGCATGCATGTTCTGGTAGTTGCGTTTGTGCATCCTCCCTCGCTGCAAAAAGGAATAGTGGAGTTCTTTGTCACAGTCACCTTGAGTTCCATTTTTGAAGAAATAGTGTACTGTAGTTAATGAGGACCCATGTAATCAGGACACCTGTGTTCCTGGTATGTTGCCCAGGGAACCAATTTACCCTAATGACAGTGAATGACATTTACTGCTGCTTAGACTAGTGCTTAATTTAAACAATAGTGCATTAGCAATATTTAAGTTAATGGGGATGTATTGGGTTTATGCCAGTGGGTTAAGTAATGTTTAACTAGGTGTTAAATAAGTAATAATAGAATAATACTTTGACTTATGTAGTGCCAATACATTCTACCTGACAATCTGTAAGTGTTAAAGAAATATTAAGGTACCATGCCACAGAGTATCTGTTTTGAAAGGGGAAGTAGTTTCTATCATTTTCCAAAGATGCACAGAGAAGCTATGTCTGTCCAGTCTGTCCTCAGTTTGGCAACTAGACAGTAATATATTGATATTAGCTGTGGATGGACTTGTGAGTAAAAGTACTCCATTCCCTCAAAGTCTATGCCTGGAATAGGTTTTGTCCGCTCGCTTGAATTTCATACTGCTCTCTTCACTGTCGTAGTGAAGACACACTTTGATACACTGTTGTGTGACAATCCTTCCTTCCTTCAATTAAAAAAAAAAAGAAGTTCCTGAAGATGGTGTAAACCTACATTACACTGTTCTCCACAAACAGCAATATCCAGCTGAATATTTTATAATGTTTGTGAAACATGCTGTTATAGAATGTGTTATTTGCCTTTGCTTAACTTCAGGCATCATAAGGGAGACTTCCAGTGGCGGTGGGCCCCACATGGATAACGGAATCACAGAATCATTTAGATTGGAAAAGACCTTTGAGATCATCAGGTCCAACCATTAACCCAGGACTGCCATGTCCACCACCAAGCCATGTCCCTAAGCACCGCATCTGCATGGGTTTTTTTAAACACCTCCAGGCATGGTGATTCCACCACCTCCCTGGGCAGCCTGTCATGGTGCTTGACCGCCCTTTCAGTGAAGGAGTTTTTCCCAATATCCAATCGAAACCTCCCCTGGCATAACTTGAGGCTGTTCTAGAAGTCAGAGACGTGATCTGTTGTTGTGTTACCGCATTGTAAACCCTGGATATAACTGCACCAAACATGCCACCATGAAAGCTGCTGTGTATAAGCAGCAGCTGATTTAACAATGTTGAAATCTTAGATCCCTCCAAAATTCTAGACCATTTTATACCAGACTTGGATTTGTCAGAGATGTGTGTAGTGGCCTGTCTGCAACTCCTGCTGTAAGCTTCCCTGCGCGTGTGGTTTAGGTTGCCCATGTACCAAGGGTTCAAGGCCCAGCTCTGATACAGCATAGCTGGGCTGTACCTGCTAAAGACCTGTGATAAAAATCTGTAAAGAGATAAGTAAAAAATTCAGGCAAAGACATGATTTTTGGGAGAGGGTCATTAGTAGCTCAATGGCTCTAGAGGGGAAAAAGCCAGCATGGAAAGGTGTAGACTCCTGAAATGAAAAGGGGAGGTGGGGAGCAGGGGCTGAGTCTGTGTCAATGGAGCTGGTAGAAGGTATCGACTCGACCATGCTGAGAACACCCTCCAGGCAGCTCGGGGGGCAGACATTGCCTGCCTGGCCTGGGAACGCTGGGCAGCTGCCTTGTTGGGATGGTGAGCAGTAATGCTTGGCTTCCTAGCTTGTTAAATACTTGCTGCATTTTGCACTGTTTAACCATTAAATAATTGCACTGTACTTCTCAGTTACGTATACCCTGTTTGCAGTGACTCTTTCTGCTTGGCTAATGGTGCCCAAACAAGTGATAATTCAGCTTCAAAACATTAGCATCTTTAAGGCATCTCCAGTTCATTCCTACATTACCTAGATAGGGCTGTCTTAGTTCTGTAAAACATGTTGCATTGACTTGAACTTTTATGTGAGGGTGACTTGTGCTCAAACCTGTTTTATGCAGATTGGTGCCTCTATAAAAGTTACAGTTGTTAGCTTACTATGTATTCTACTGGAATTAGGTATCTTACTATAATGGTTTTAAGTCTCTTCTTTCCACTGATATTAACCAATTTGTATTAAAAGGTAGTATCCTGCCTAAACCATGATCAGAAGAGATTTGGATGCTGCATCTTCTTTCTATATAACAGTGATGTGAATTATTTTTATATCTATATATTCAATATTTATGCCATATAAATGTGGCATGTTTATGTATAAATATATAAAATACCTAAGCTTAGAGAAGTTCAAATGAAAAGATGCAGATACTTAAAACTGTGTTTTCACCAAGAATAATTGCATGTTAACCTCTTGCCAAAATATGGCCAACTTGTAGCAAATACTCTGGATGTTTTGCTTTCTAAATGCTAAATTACCAGATTATGCTCTGTCTACATTTTGGAAAACAGGCTGCTTGACTGTCAGACTAGCAGGAGGTTTGTAGCATTTCAAATGGAGATAAAGCCTCCTGCAGGTATTTGTGGTAAAACAGGATTTGGACTATATCTCATTAAAAAAAAAAAAAACCTATTAAAAAATAAGTAATTTTCTAAAGTCTTTGCAGAATGGGTATTTTTCATAATGTAGGAGCAGCTCACAAAACTGTATTATGAAGAAAGTTTTGGAAGGATGAGCAATAGTATTTTGTACCTTTAGTGGAAGCAAAGTGTACCTGAAAACTTAGTTTTACTATGTTTGTCAAATTTTAATGCGGTTTGGTTTCTTCCCTGCCCCCATGATACCATGTGAAGATGGAAGGAGTTGCGTTATTTGCTGCCTGCAGATTTTTAGATCTGTTTTTTGTTTTGTTGGGGTTTTTTTGCCTCAATAAACAGCTTTAGGGTATGTGCTTACAGATAGTCCGTATTTTGCAAATGATGGCTTGTTATTTCAGCTAATGTGTAAATTAATGTAAATTGATAAGGCATTTTGCCACGGTTAGTTGCTTGCTTCTGCTCTCTCAGGCAAGAACCCCACTGGTTTCAGCGAGAGGCAGCTATATCACCAGACTTTGAAAATGTATTTACGTTACGCTAAGTTCTGCCTATGCCCAAGCAAACAGGGTCTGTATGGAGAAACCTGGTGGAAATCAGAAAAGGAATTATTTCCTCTACAAGCTGAACGCATGTCAGAAGATGAGCTAGTTAACTTATGATCTGGAATAGCATGTTCCTTAAATGACTGGGTAACAGTGAGAACTGTACTTGCAGTGATGGATCCAAGGCTCTTTCCTCAGTGTCTGCTGTCATAGAGCAGCAATTCCCTTGAACCAGCCAGCGATTACCAGAGTCCGTGGTCTTCCACAGGAAGCAGAGTAGGAGCTTGTGCTGGGATGCTTATCTATGACTTAAACCCAGAAATTTAGGTGGAAACAGTTATCGCACCTGAATATGACAGATTACAATGCAAAAGAAACATTTTAAACTGTATGGAACCAAAGTGCCACAATACCCATTTTACATAAATTTATGTAAAGATCAGTTAAGGCCAGCGGGGCTGGCTTTTGGTAGTTGCACAGGATATGGAGACATCAGTTACAGTTTTTAACAAAAGTGATGCATCTGCCTCCAGAGGGAGGTAGGCTGTGTTAAGGTCCTGATGGAACTCGCTATGAGTCTGTAGTCTGCTTTGGTTCATGACATTATATCTGTAGGTATACATACCCAATGTGTAATAAATAATATATTATGCAAGTATATATAACATTTATGTTTTTAATACCTACTATAGCCATATGATATACAATATTATACATTAACTGACATATGTTTAAACGTATATTTATATAGAAACTATTCATGAGCAATTGACAGGTCAACTTTTTTGGTACTTGTCCATGAAAATAACCTTTTACAGTGAACGTTTTAAAACAGAAATAGTACATATTTGAGGTTTACTTTCTACTTAACTCGAAGTGGCTTTGTTGAAAGCAGCAATTTAGCCATGCCGGTAAACAACTTTGCAATCTGCCTGAGTGAATATATTAGCGCAAAGTATGACTAGTCTCTTACTCCTTAAAAAAGAGTTTCTTCATTTGTCCAGAAGTAGCACTTCATAGCCTTTCCCAAAAGTTATATTAGTACTTTGCTGTAAGGCTTGATGTATGAGGAGTTTAATGGGGAGATGTTTGCGATATCGAGTGCTGACATACAATCTGATTATATTAAGAACATGTGGAATCAGCCACTATTCTACTGGCTGGCAGGACAGATATGTTTATGATTTCATGAAATCTCTCTATTCCTTGGGATGAAAAAGCTGCGAAGTGTCATGGCTCACTTTGTTGATTAATAGTTGGTTGTGTTTTTTTCTGAGGGACAGAAGTCAGTGGCTAGTGCTGTAGAGGGTTACAGTGAATAGGGATGCCACAGATAACCTCCATTTCTGGTCTTCTACTTGGATTTCTGGAGTTCATTCAGCCCTGAATCTGTAGACATAGGTAGAGGCATTGCGTGTTGCCTCTACTTTGCAGTAACTCCTTTAGCAACACAGCTGCGGATGGTTAGGAGCAGCTTCCTCCTGCTGTTCTAGCATAAGCAGGAGAGACCTCATCACAGACCAGGGCAGAATTGCTCTGCTTGGCTCCACAGCTGGGGTGAGCAGATCAGCCACAACATGTACCTTAAACAGTTGATTGTCTGACTTAATAACACTTTTCACAGCCACTGTGTTTTCAAAGGAGGAATGACAATATTTAGCAAAAAAACCATAACCCCCCTTATTCGGTGTGAGAACTTGGAAGAACTTGACAAAAGTTAAGTTGCTTTTCCAACACCCCACCTTGTCTTTGGCTCCAGGTTCCTGAGAGGAATACAGAGGGATACCTCCAGCTGTACCATGTCCATTCTTTTTTCCTTGGAAGATTTTTTTTTAATTGGACTGTTCTGCTAATATCTTTGTGAAATTAACTGTTTTGAGAGTGATAAGGAGATATTCTTGCCAGGTTCGCTTCTGCCAGCCTCTTTTCCTTGCACTTTAGGAGAAAGAAGTCTCGGAATGGAAACACTCATTGTAATAAAGCTATGGAGTTAGTTTCAAATTCTGGCCTGATCCGCATTGTTCTGAATTAAAAAATATTCTTTTCATTGACTCTGGTGAGTGTTGGATTGAGCTGAAAAGGGAAGAAAATTCGTGAAACTTTAAGATTATTTTTTAAGAATGTTTTTTTCCCGGCTGTTTTAATGTAATTCAGAGACTTTTCTGATAGTGTGGGGGGAGGGGGGGAGCAGTACTCTTAACAAACATGTGAAGACCACTTATTCTACAAGTAAACCCTGACAGAAGTGATGGGGGAGGGGTGGTGGAGGGAATGAAGAGTAGAAAAAGGGATAAAGCTGAATATATTGTATGAAGAAAAATAATTTTCTTCGTGAAAAGTTGAACATAAAGGAACTTGCAGCTAGTATTCATGGTGGAGAATTTTTTTGGTTAAAAAGATTGACATTTTAATAAACTGATCTTAATTAACACTACTTTGAAATTCTGAGTTGTACATTCCCTATCTCAAAACACTAGAACCTGTGGCTTTTTAAATAATTTGCTGCTTGTGGGTGATCTCTTTTTGAAACAAACCCAGACCCTCCGGTCACAATTTATTTTTTATTCAAAAATGATTTTTACTAGCAAATTTTGCTTTGGTTCAAGAGAATTATAAATCATTATTACACAGCCAGACACTTCAAACATTTTGTAAGAGCTTTGTGACCAATGAAGCATCAAAGGCAATGCTGAAATTCATGATTACAGCATGGGTGCACGTCCATTCATTAATACATTAAAGTTCAGGACTCTAATGTTATTAATGTGATTTTTAGATTGTTGTGCATTTCTGTCTTAGGAAAGGTGGATCTTCCTCCCAGGCAAAGCAAGGGGATTGTTCTTCATTAAGGCCAGTTTATGGAAACTTTTTTTTTTTGTAGGCAGTTCAGGACTGCAGAACTTAGGCAGATTTCTTAGGAGCTTTTTGCTATTCTCTAGTCACCAAAGACAGCTTTAGCTTTGATTTCCCCTTATCTCTCCTATATGCTGTATTGTTGTTGGTGATCTGCATAGCGAAGGAGTGAAGACAGGCAATTATCAATAGACACTTTTCTTGACCCCTACATTTCTGACATGAAATTATAGTCAGTGATCATGAACCTTTATTTAGCTGCCACTGTATTAATCTGTGGGAGACATATGTAACATGGAACAATGTCTTTTTGAATGTACTTCAAACATGAGATCCCAAAAGGTATTTCTAAATCAATTTTCTTGTGTTCCTTTTCTGTTTATCCTGTTGTGGTACTACTTCTGTCTCTCTGGAAAGAGAACTTCACCCAAAAGATCAAACCTCAGTAGCCACTGCAGCTCTGTCCAGCACACAGAGCAAACATACATGTAACTTCTTTTTCTCCTGAATTTCTTAACAGGTATGTGAGTAGGAAAGATAGAGGGTGCTGCAGGGAAAGGTCATATGACTTTTTGAGTTAGGTGGGTTCATCATGAGTCCTCAGCCTGCCCTCCTTGCCATGGAGATGTTACCTTGTGCGGACCTGGAAGCCATTACATCCATGTCAGTGCTACCCCTTGCCTGTTCCGGAACGTCTTGCTGAGAAGCTCACCAGCATGGCCACGGTAGCTAAGGCACTGCCCTGTGCTAACGTGGCTGCTTGGGTTCTGGGCAACTCACCGTTTAGGAAGAGAATCTCAGGTCAAACATACTTGTCTGTGTTGACAGCCCCTTTTAAAATCAGCCGAGTATCGAGCACAAAAACTCCATTGTGTTCAGTCCCTTAGCAACAGAATGACTCTTCTCCAGGAGAAACGGCAGAGTTTGGGGAAGAGTTGTGACCTGAAACCAATGTGTTGGAACAAATGTTCCATATGATCAATAACTCTGAGGTCAAAAGGGCTTTGGCAGATACCAGGTTGGCTGATGTTCATTTTAGCAAGGAGTGAGCTTGGGAGGTTATGTTTAACAATGGGTCATCTCTCTCTTTTGAGTATGCTTTTCACGTGCATAAGGTAGCTAGAACTAGTTGTAAAGGTAGTGACAGAGATAGCTTGAATGTTTGTTATATTTCTGATACCCTTTTCCCCTATTGTGAAGGCAGAAGGGCCCAGTTTAGACTGCTTTGCTCCATTTCTGAAGCAGTTCCCTGCAAATTTGGGAAAAGCCTGTTGTGAGACCATGTGCTTTATGCTAACTGAAATATAAAATGAGTTCTAATACTTTTCCTTTGAGTCCTACAGGAGGTTTGAAATTTACTTGCATAGGAAGAGGCTTTGACCCGCATATTTTCATAAGTATTCATAAAGAGACAGAATTAGAAGCTCCCCTTTATTCCCCTTTTCATGTGTGCTGGTTTTAAAAGCTGTGGAATCAATTGAACTTCCAGCGAAGCTTCTTTCCAGAGATGGGCCAGACTAAAATGCAGGGTATCACAAGGAGCAAAAATATCCTGCAGAATGCTACTGCTCTACACACTCAGCTGGAGCAGTAGACTACGGGGGATGTTGAGATTTAGACTTCATAGTTGCTTTCTTAAACTGCCTGCATAAGCGCTAGGGCTTTCATGTAGGCATTTCAGTGGCCTTGAAATAGCCTTTTCCTGCTAATCTACATGTGAACAAAGGACTGACTCTTCACTGGTTTCTACCCTGTGTGGAATTTATACTTTGACAAAAAGGTGATAGAATCAGACCTCTGTCACTAATTGTGTTTTAAGACTATTTAACATGAATTTTTCATACATAGCAAAGAAGATAGCAACCCGGGGCTTTAACTGTAGGTTAGAAGCTCTCTATTTAGATTTGAATAACAAAACCTCTACCTGTGGAACAGATGTTCTTGATTCTTATGAGATACCCGATTCTTCAATTTTATTTTTTTTCCTATGCAGTTTACAGAGCTAGTAGAAAGCATCTGAAAATAGATAACCTAAAATACATCACACTTTTTCAGCTAGCTCTATTTTTAATGTCTATAATTTATTAAGAACAGTAGTTGTTACTGGAAATAGTTCACATCTTGGAATAGGCAGCTTTAAGTCTAGTACCTAGATTCAGGGAAGCTTCAAATCTCAAGCAGACAAATAACACAGAAAGAAAAAAGAAATAAAGGAAGGAATGTCGTAATGACAAAGGAAGTCTGACCACATCAGTGTAGAATGTGAATGTTATCTGACTGTGCTGATTTGGTTCCTTAAAACAGAATGAATGGGGTATTGTGTCTCTCAATGCCTCCTTCAAATATTCTGTTTAGTGTGCTGTATGTCTGGTATTCTGTTCTCCTTTTGATACTATTTCTGGGATTAATATCAGTTATATTAAACTGATGCAACAAAATATGCTGTACTTCAGAATGTTAGTATCTTCTATGTGAGATTCTTAGAGCTTTGTCAGAAATTTCTGGTGTTAACCCTCAGTAGATGATTTAGCCTCTTGATGCATTGGTTCCTTTCTGTTAGATGAGTAGAATATATTCTCACAGGGTTGTTGTGGATTAATATAGTAGAAAGTGAATGCCATGATTGTGAGAACCATGCAAGTACTTCAAATATGAGTAAGGGCTTGCCTGAGAGTTATCGCCATTTTTCTATATCTCTTTCTATGTAGGTAACTAAAGGGAAAATGAGGTATGTTAAACATTACGTGTAGCTAATCTCTAGTACAGTCAATGGCACGTCTCCTGACTTTGGCCCACTTTCTTTATCCTTTCAGGGTCTCTTTCCACCTGCAGAAGCACAGCAGACCCTCCTGTTTACTCGTTTTCCTTTGTTTTGTTTTTGCCTCAACCAATAAAATATTTAAACACAATAAAAATGTTTGTTAGCAGCAAACAGCACAGTAACTATGTTTAAAGAAGAAATACACAAACCCATAGTGAACAAATCTTACTCCCAGGTGTTTCCTTGATGCCAGCCGTGAAAGCTGGGAAACTATTCATTATAAACTATCAGTTCTGTCAAGATCAAGGATAGATTCCTGGAGTGAACAGCACAAAAGGCAAAATGAAAGGATCTCCTCCTCTGTTACAGATAGTTCTACATATACATATGTATATGCTGTGCATGTATGTTTGTGCATATGCATGTGTAGGTATATGCACAGTCTATATAAATCAGTAGTGCTATCATCTTCTATTGAAAATATTCACAAAGTGTGCTCTTTGAAATGTGACTATCAAAAGAATTCTTTTCTCCATTGTGGGGTTCCCAGAATAAATCAACTGTAGGGAGAATTTGACCAGCCCATCCAAGTGAGTGCCTATTTGAACATGCAGCCTTTAATCTCTGCAGAGTATACTAAGCCTTTGGTTACTATTCAGGTTCTGTTTCTCAAATATGTGATGGAGGCACATGTGAGGGGCTGGAAAATACCTTCTTCCCCCTCCCCCAGCCAAGAAATTCAGCGTGTCATCACTAAGATGTGCTTGGAAACAGCTTCTGGAGTTAGTGGTCAGGGCCACTAAATAGTAAGTACTTGGTATGAGGGTATTTGATTTTATACCTTGCAGTTCTGACCGCACAGTCTTTAATCTTCATTCCAAGACCTAGCAAAGCAGGAATTTGCTACATGAGACAAGGCAGTAGTTTCTAGTTTGATTAACATGCAGGCTTTGTTTTCAACATTAGCAGTCAAAGTGACTACCTGGAGTCTTGGAAAACCAGCATGGGTAGCCTTCTTACATAAGTCTACCTCACATTGGCTGTCCTGAAAAAGAATAAGCTTATTGTATTTACTGCTAGGTAATGTGATACAATTCCTTGTATGTGTTGTATATATTCAGGAGGATTGGGTGGTGAAGGAAAAGATGCTGAGTAGAAGATATAGTCAGAGTTAGGAAGGGATGGGTAAAGGGTCCTGCTTTGGAGGTGTGCCAGGATAGTGGAGCAGGGGTAGTTAGAGGCTAAAGGAGGAAATGTGAGTTTGGCTGAGTAGTGCTAGGGGGCTTGAAGTTGTGGTGTGGGAGGGCAGTCAAGGGATTCAATGAATAGATCCTCAAGATATGGGGCTGGTAAATTCATGTTCTTAAAGAATAATTTAGGGCTTTGCCTCTTTACTCACTAGGAACCTGGGATTGCCTGCAATAGTGATTTTGTCATTTGCTGTATTTCTGGTTTTGAGCAACTTCATTCCTCTGTGCTCTTGTATCCCCATCTACGCTATGGAGGGCTCAATCGTTCAGTAGATTAGGGCCTTGCTATTATTTATAGTGTCAAGTTAATAACTGGACTTCAGTGTAGTGTCCTGGGTATTTCGAAGCAGTGTAAGTGTTACAAGTGCTAAATGGATAGATTTTATAAAAATGCAATGTTCTGTTTTTCATAGTATCTAAACTGCTCCTACACCCACTTTAGCCTCTCCTTGGGGTATGTGGAAAGTGTCGTTCCTTGATGGGCTCACTACAGTGTGAAAACACTTAAAAGTTATGCCCTGGCATTGCAATGTCCTGCACCCTTACTTGTGTTTATGCATCTCTGCGTGACCATGCTGTGAGCTGCATTGGTGAGCTGTCCTTCGTTAAAGAAACAAACAAAGCAAGTGCCCCACTTCCATCTCAACTTGAAGGCAGATCTTTTCAGCAAACTAGTTTACTAAGCAGTTGTAATGGTACCATTGTTAAGGTGGTGGCTGGTAACTGGGAGTGAGGGAAGAAGGATTTAAGTGTGGGGGTTTTTTGTTTCTGTTTGGTTTTTGTCAGCTCTGAAAGAAATGTGATATAGAACTATTTACTTAGTGCCACGTAGGCAGTGTGATCTCCCTGTGAGTGTATTTTAATACCAGACTGGCTCCAGATGCTTTTGTTAATGAGAGTGTTGTTTAAAAGCAGGAAGACTGATTTCGCTGCGCCTTGCTTAGATGTTTTCACATGGGCCACAAAGTGGTTGCACAGCAGTGCCACTCTTATCTGAGCTAAAAAAAGAGTTGGTTTCCCACTAAGTGTCACAGTGTCATGCCCCTAAAACTTTCGTAAAATTAAAAAGGCAGCAACAGTTCTAATTTTAAAATGAGGAAAATATTTATGAGGAACCGACCAATTCTTCACCTTTTATTGTTCAGCTTGTATTTTTTGCCTTACGATATGTTGTAGAGTACCTGTTTCATTTGCTTACTTTCTAGGCTTTTTGATGTTAGTGTAATAATTCATAGCCATTTGTTCATATTCAGAATTCAGTAGTTCCAGTCCAAGTCAAGATGGGACAGCTTTTTGACTTCGCTAGGATGAGTTTTCACATAGGGGAACAGGACCCTTAGTAACTTTGTGCTGGCGATCGTGAACATTTAACAGTTTGTGCAGAACCATGAGTTTCTTGGAACTGTCACTTACTTGCATTATAGTTTTCAGTGGAGAACCCAGCATTTGGAAACATGGATAAAGAGCAGGTGAGAGCAGCATGGAGGAATCTGTCCTGTCACTGTCCACATGCTAAACATTCTGTGGTTTAAACAGGATTTCAAGCTACTGTACATTTTTGAAATATTAATTGCTATGAAGAAACGTATTCTTATACAAGTTAGTTAAGAGTATATTTGCAAAAAAAGTCACTAAACAGTAACATCTGTGTTTCAGAAACAGTAAAAGCATGGTCAGTTGGTTAAACTCTGATCTGAGCTAATAAAAATGCCATGGAGAGTAAGAGTTTTCAAAGAGTAGCCTAAGTGAAGAGTGAAAGAAAGGTTAAAAAGAATAAGTAGTAAATTTTATGTTTAGCTGATTATTGTTATTGGTTCCTACGGTAGTCTGTCCTTTGGTCTAATCTCACAAGTATAGTTCTCTTTTGATTGTAGTCTAGCAGGCACAGAAGTATTTATGCCTGATATACTTTATTCTGCAGCTGGGTGCAAGGATTAGAGTACCTCCTGCATGTATCTATGTGGGTTTCTTCTAATGAAAAGCCTCATACCTGTGCAGTAATCCCTTTCCTTTCTCTGCTCACATACCTTGGCTTAGCAAGAGCATCCATGTCGATGAAGGACAGATGCTAGGTCATCCAACTCTGTTCTCATGGCTTATTGGAGGGGATGGAAAAGCTTGAGTGCTGCAGCCAACTTTGTCTGTCTGCTTCTGTCTGCTGGATGTCTGGGAACATCAAGTGATCTGCTAGAATGTTAGATGCTATCTGATCAGCTCTATCCATCCTGATTGCATGTCTTCCTTAAGCTTGAGGCCGTTGTGTCCAGTTTCTTGTTCTAAAATAATTTTTGAGACTTCTGTGTGTACTTGTGGGAGGAGATTGGTTTCATTTACACATTGCAGTTAGTGGAGCTGTAGAAATAAAATACAGGGCTGAACGTGGTGGGGCTTAAGTCAAGGTTTGGTATCTCAGCAACAGGAATTGTGGAATCTGCCATCTCCTTTGCCTGCCTCATTTTCTGTAGAGCACTGCTGCATGTATTATTTTTCAGCCTGAGCTGGTAGTCTGTCCTATCGATTAATAAAACTTAAAGCCTTGAATGTATTGGCTAGGTTTTTTTTTTAAGATGCTTCTGGCTGTGGTTGTGCTCCAAGACACAGGTGTTCTCAGCTTACCTGGGAGTCAGAATGCAATGTGATGCACAGTCCTCTCATGCTCCTGGATTCTCTTTGCATTGGAAATTTGGTGCACGAGGAAGGAGGAAGCTACAGTGTGCTGTCCCTTGGGACAAATAGGTCTGGACAACTGGGGAGACTAGGCCTGAGCAGAGACACAGGCAGGTGCCCCTCGGTCTCATCTTACAAGCAGAAATGCTGCTGTTGATTTACTCCCGTGGACTGCTGTGGTTGCCAACTTAGAGCTGAAAATTTGACATTATATTTGTGTAAAGCACACATGAGAATGGTGAGTGCTTTTAGGATAATGGAAATTGTGGTCCAGCATTGGTTTGCAACAAATTGGGGTAGAAATTTAGACAACAGGGAGAGGCAAGTAATCGGGCTTTCGCAGCTTAAGGAGTTGCTGTTGGTTGCTCATGTGCATGCTTCATGTGTCTGCTGTGATTCCAAGGTAAGAGGTATTGGGTACTAGAATGTCATGATTCAGACCAACAGCCTGGTTTGAAGTAATCTACTTTGCTTTGCAATAGCAGTGAATGAGAAGTGTGCTGTGGTCCACTAATACAATTAATCTGGTAGGTAGGTATCTGTTAAGCTGTGCTAAATGTAGTTTGCAGTCATCTGCCCATACCCTAATTTGCCACTTCAGGCAGTTGTTCTTTCTATGGTGTTTCCTCTCATGAGGCCTTTGGAATAATCGCTCCCTGCAAAGCAGTGCTTGGTTAAGAAACATGTTAAGAAAGGAGCTTCTAGACTTGATTTCAGGCAGTTGCACTATTCATCAGCATTGGACATTTTGGTACAGAAGAGCTGGCTGGCAGGATAGTATAGTAACAGCACAATTCAAACAGATGATTATTACAGTTAAAGTGTGATGATGGCATCTGTGAAAATGTAACCAACCCATCAAGGAACATTCAGAATTGAAGTGAACAGTTGCACTGGCAGTAGGAACTAGTGATCATAAATCATCTAGCAGCCTAAGTATAGACAAAGCTGAGGATCTGAAAAGCATCCCAAGTGCATGTGGGAGTCTTCATTTTCCCTTTCTGCTCTCGTGTCATCTTCTCCATTATTGGCTGCTGAGGAACTAGAATTCGTCCTCTGGGTTCGTTGTGACAATATCTCAGAGAGTTTACAAAATTATTTTTGGTGTGAATCTTACCACCTTGCTTGACAATTTTCTTGCCTCTTTCTAACATTCTGTGGACTAACATAAACTACATTTGAGTGGTTCTCACTTTGGAGAACATGTGCCTTAAGGGGTGTGTAAAGGCAGGAGATAAAAAAGAAATAAATATTAAATGAAAGGCACAGCAGCCTGACTGGGAGTGGCGGGTGGGAGGGGGTAGACTGCATTATTTTCTTAAACTGTCTTTGGATACAGGTATGGCCTGAGAGCCGCTGAACACTGACAAATGCATCATTAATGGCAGCATGTGATAAAAACCTGCTTTTCTGCAAACCAATTTCTTGTAATCATTCCATCTAATTTTGCTACGCTACACTGGCTGAAGGATGTAATGGGCAGGAATTGCAGGACAATGCAAGTTTTCTCAGTTATAGTACTTAACGGGGAATGGTGGCGATTCCATGGGATTTCAGTTGTTTGTGTTTAAACCTGTAGCTTGACTCTCCCTGTGCCGCAATTCTTCATTAAGAGAATTTTTCATTTATTTCTTCTTATGTCAGAGCCATCATAGGATCATTTAGGTTGGAAAAGACCTTTGAGATCATCGGGTCCAACCATTAACCCAGGACTGCTATGTTGACCACTAACCCATGTCCCTAAGCGCTGCATCTATGCATTTTTTAATTACCTCCAGGGACAGTGATTCCATCACCTCCCTGGGCAGCCTGTTCCAGTGCTTGACCACCCTTTCAGTGCACAAGTTTTTCCTAATTTCCAATCTAAACCTCCCCGGTGCAACTTGAGGCTGTTTCCTCTTGTCCTGTCGCTTCTTATCTGGGAGAAGAGACAGACACCCCCACCTGCCTACAGCCTCCTTCCAGGTAGTTGTAGAGAGCAATAAGGTCCCCCTGAGCCTCCTTTTCTCCAGACTCAACACCCCCGTTCCATTGGCTGCTCCTCGTGAGACTTGTGCTCCAGCCCCTTCCCCAGCTCTGTTGCCCATCTCTGGACACGCTCCAGCCTCTCCATGTCATTCTTGAAGTGGGGGGCCCAAAACTGAACACAGAATTCGAGGTGCAGTTTCACCAGTGCTGAGTACAGGGGACGGTCACTGCCCTTGTCCTGCCGGCCACTGTTTCTGATACCAGCCTTGTATCTTCTTGGCCACCTGGGCACACTGCTGGCTCATGTTCAGCCGGCCATCAGCCAGCACGCCCGGGTCCTTTCCCACCAGGCAGCTTCCCAGCCACTTTGCCCCAAGCCCGTAGCATTGCGTGGGGTTGTTGTGACCCAGGTGCAGGACCCGGCACTGCTCCTGGCTGAACCCCATATTACTGGCCCTCAGCCCATAGGTCCAGCCTGCCCAGACCCCTCTGCAGAGCCTGCCTGCCCTCAAGTGGGTCAACACCTCCCCCCAGCTTGGTGTTGTCTGCAAACATATGGGTACTCTCCATCCCCTTATCCAGATTGTTGGTAAAGATACTAAACAGGACTGGCCCCAGCACTGAGCCCTGGGGAACACCGCATGTGACCAGTCACCAGTGGGATGTGACTCCATTTACTACCACTCTCTGGGATCGGCTGGCCAGCCAACTTTTTACCCAGCATAGAGTACACCTGTCCAAGCCGTAAGCAGCCGGTTTCTCCAGAAGATGCTGTGGGAGATGGTGTCAAAGGCTTTACTAAGGGCCAGGTAGACAACATCCAGAGCCTTCCCCTCATCCGCTGGGCAGGTCACCTTGTCATAGAAAGAGATCAGGTTCGTCAAGCAGGACTTGCCTTTCCTAAACTTCTGCTGGCTGGGCCTGATCCCCTGGATGTCCTGCATGTGCTGTGTGATGGCGCTAAAGATGATCTGCTCATCAACATCATTTGAGGCTGCTGTACTGTGGAGGTAAACTACACAGCAGAAAGAGGGTGGGTACCTGAGCTCACATTCTGGCTCCGTGCTGACCTAGGCACAAATTACTTTGGTGGTTTTCCTCCGTAACAGTATGTGGATCTGAGGAGGAATTTGCATCTCCTTATTTCAGTCAAGAGAGTGGAGGAAGGTGTTTGAGAGGTGGAGATTTTAGAAAGGAGGTACTCTGGGAAGTGGCACTGAATGGTTCCCCAGTGAATACAGATGATAAATCGCTCTGAGTAAAAGGGTCTTGTGAACATAGACTAAGTAGACAAATTAAGAATATGTTCTGATTCTGCATTGTGGGTTGTTTTTTCTCAGGAAATTTGTTAACAAAATTTGAAAATTTGCATCTATTATGTTATAAAAATTATGAAAATTAAATTCCGAAACTCACTAGCAGAGAATATATCTTTATTTTCTGACACAAAAAAATGGGTTAACTTGTATGGCAATACAGAACTCAACATGAATAAAGTAGATAGAAGGTATTTGGTAAAATAAGCCCCTTGAATGAAATAAAAATTCATAGCCATAAAATTAAATGGTGAAATTTTAGGCTCCTTGCTCTGCGAGGTATCTAAAATCAATACCTGCCTGTGAAGTTCTATTTACTATTTGTCTTTGCAGAATTTAAAATTTAAACAAATACCTAGAGGTTCCTTGTTCTGAACTGAAGAATGCTGTGGTTGGTTACACGCACAACTCTGCAGTAAGAACTGTGGGCAGAGCCTTTTGCCTACAGCTGGTAGGCAATGGATACCTCTATCCCAGGGGTCCTCAAACTACGGCCCACGGGCTGGATATGGCCTCCCAGGGTCCTCAATCTGGCCCCTGGTATTTACAGACACTCACACGCCCCCACCCCCCACCCCCGCTGGGGGTTGGGGAAACCAAGCAGCCGCAGATGACTGCCTGCCACTTCATCCACGCGCCAGCCCCCTGTTTAAAAAGTTTGAGGACCCCTGCTCTATACTAATGGATATAAGTTACAGGCTACCTCCCAGAGGCTGGGACTCGCAGCCTTCATATTGTTTACAAACCAAATAGATGTGAGCTCAGTTAAATTGTCAGTAATACTTTGCACTTCCTCCAAATTCTTGTTCACGTGTCTAGCATATTTTAAAGGTTGCCTCAGCCATTGTTTAATTTTGTTTGAAGTCTCTCAGTCTTTCCTTGTTAATTTTCTTTGCTTCAGTCTCTAAAGTCACAGAGCCAGGATCTTCATGGCATTCGGCACAGTGCTCTGGGAATGTGCATGAAGTGGAAAGGATTGGTTAGTACCTGTGGATAGAATAATTGTATGGAAAGTAAGACACACAGCTTGGAGCAGAGGAAATTTTTTACCTGAAACATTTTCCATCCTGATCCTTTTTCTCTCCAATGTAAATTTTACTTCTAAGTTCAGTTTGAATACCCTTACTTAAGACATCAATAAATGGGCCATTTTTAAGACAAGATCTATACTAGTTGTGTTATTAGCTTCAGCATAGTTCAAGCCCTGTATCCTTTAAGAGAAGGAGAGGGACAAATGAGCATCTCCAGAGGAACATGGTGCCTTCTGAGCCCTTGCACTACTTGTGAAAATTCCAGCAAAACTGAATTTTGGGGAAGCTGGCAGGTAGCTCAGTAGTGCTCTTTCTGTCCTTCAAGTTCATTGATACTTCTGTGCTAGATTTATAGTTGTCTAGTGGAGATGACCCACAATGGAGAGGAGGGAAGTAAATAAAATGTGGTGGTGTACTCCTCCACACCAGAAAAAATTCCCTCATGGTAGATCATACCATCCAAAAATCTGACTACAAAACAGTGTTTCTGCCTTGCCTGCATAATGAATTTCTTGGAAGATATTTACAGCAGTGTTGCTGTCCTGCTCTCTCCACTTTTATCCCTATAACTGATGGAATTTCTTGGTGGGTCTCAAGATATACATGAAGATTTTTAAATACTGAGATTCACCTTAAATATTAGGAAAAGTAGGACATAGGTTTATTATAAAAGAACAGAAGGATAAAAATGGCAATTTTTCCTGTGTATGGGAATATGTGCAAGTGCGCATCTGCTCTGTACCTTATTTATTTTTTTTAGAAGGGAACACATGTCTTCGATACCGTTGCTCGTGAAAGCAGCTGTTTAAAAGCAAAAAGGGTACAGACATAGCTATCTTAGCTTTCAGATAGGGAAACACACTGCTTTTGTTATTAAGGATAAGAGAGCCAAAGATACTCAAGTAACTGGGTAAAAATGAAATAACTCCTGGGAAACAAAATGCATAGTTAAAAATAAATTCATTGTGAAAAGTTCTCCAAAAGGATCTTTTCAAGTTTATGGCAGAGAATGAATCTGTATCCTAAAAAAGAATAAAGTCAGCAATTGTATGCACTTTTCATGACTCTCATGTAAAACCTGGCAAACAGATTATTTGTTGGCTTAGTAGATTAGACATGAGGGCTTCTGTAAATTAAAAACAAAAGCAGCTTTGGAATGTATTTCACTGTCTCAGTTGGAAAACAAAGATCTCTTTCCCTCCACCCCTTCTTTTCCTTAGGATAATTAAAAATAAAAAAGTGTGCAGAGCCATATAAATAAAACAAGGGCTGGGATGAAGGAAAAAAAAAAAAAAAAAAAAAAGGAAAATCTTCCTTCAAAGAGATGTCAGCAATCACAGTTTTCATTTGTCTGTGCCAAGAAATGTTCTTGTATGTAGGTCTGAATGTAGTTTATTCTTGACTATTTATGGAAGTTACGCTCTTAGAGACCTTAATATGTAATAAAAAAAAAAGAAAATCCTTAATTACAATCTGTTTTAAATGAGCTTAACTTAAAAGCTTTCAAATACCCCTCTAAGTGTTACACAATGTTCCACTGTCTTCATTTTCTAGCATTCCTTACCGGTACAAATACATTAAAGTTTATGCTCTAATTATATAGGATTTTGTTGTAATTTACTTGAAGAAAGTGTGAATACATTCTTCATGGGCGAAATATGTTACTTTGAATTTCTGAAAAACCCCTTTGGCTATACAACTTCAAGTTTGTAACCTAAAAGAAAGCACAGTCTGTAATAAAGAACATAGAATACATTTGAAATACAGCTAACTGTTAAAAATCATTCAAGAAGAAGGAAAAACACACAGTCCAGGAGTGTGAGTGCCTGAGGACAGCCCAGAATTATGCCTTGATGTGTTATGCAATTATTTACTTTTCTCTTAAATGAAAAATATAGAAATTGCCATAACTCACAAAATACATAGTCTGACCAGGAGCTACAGTGTAACTCCTTAAAAGATGCTTGCCTAACATACGAGTTTCTGATTGTACTGAAGGCTTTTGTCAATGTTTATTCTTTCCCTTTTATTTTGTGGTAGCTTCTTGTGTTTCTCTATCTCTTTATTTCACTTATGCATAAATTTGGGCTGAGTCCTGTCAGAGTTGGGTGGTGGGAGGATGACAAGTCAAAGGAAATATAAGGTTCCCAGTCATGGAAGGTCAAAACTACGTTCATTTTCCAGAAACTGCAGAATTTCCTCTGGTGCCCGGTTCTGCTGGGCTACATTCAGCTTGAGCAGAGAATGTGGAGGAACAAGAATAACTGAAGGGCGGTACTGTCCCCCTGGAAGCCATTATCTGTGGCACAGCCACATCCCAGCCCACGTTTCCATCTTGTAAGCAGTGATGACTGAACGTGTGTGTTTTCCATAACAGTCTTTGAAAGGATGCTTCTGCAGGACATCAGATGTAGTGCATTGCTACACTGCTTTTTGTTACCTGGTGGTTTGCAGAATTCACTTCTAGTTCTCAAGATAACTCTAATGAGTTTGAAACTTACTTACTGCTTGTGGAAAAGTGGAATGCCAAGTAGGGAGAAGGAAGTCCTCAAAAAGCATATGGAAATCTAATGGACACAAGCGAACAGTTTGCTGGCATCTATACAGGTTTCATGTGTGGCACTATTCTTTCTTCCTGCTCTTTCAGGACTTTATAGAGAGTGTAACGAAGAACCAGGACTTTAGGATTTTGTATGAGGAATGCAGAATCGGTTTTTGAATCGGCAGTTGCAAATTATCGTAAGCAGTTTTGGCTAATAGAATTATCTGGCCAGTTATCAGGCATGTTCCATTCAAGACAGTAATTCTCAAGGATATTCTTGATTTTGATTGAATGTTTTTTTTTTTTATCTGTGAACACTGAAGTCTTTATGTCGAAACTAATACTCATTTTCAATTCTGGGCCAACTGGCAGATCCAAATACAAATATTACTAATTGGCTGCTCGTAAGCCTTTCTAGCAATTAATTCAGTTATAAATGATTCAGACCTTTCTGTAACCCAAATAAGATTCATGCTTGGTTTATTTTTCACAGAATTATTTCATGCTAGACAAGGATGTGTAATAAACCATTATTGAGGGTATGGGAAATTGGATGGTTTATTTGACAGTCCTTATTACCTCTGCTGCAAGTGTGGCAGCCAGATAAAATGTAACCTTCATTGTAAAGCTGTTCTTTGATTTTTGTACAAACACAAAAAATAGTTTTTTAATTTCTAACTTTTCCATGGAATATTCTGTCAGTAACTTTGAAATTCAAAATATAAGGAAAGGCTTCCTAGGGAAGACATAACATTCTAACCCTGACCACTGGTACAATGATGAACCCCAGATCTTCAGTAAAAATCAGTTGTTTCACATAAGATTAAGCACCTATGTGTTTGTGCACTGTTGTTAGTTTCCAGGTAAATGTTTTGTTACCTAAATCACTGAAATGAGAGGTTGCAAGTAATTACATTTCTACACTGCATTTCTGTATGGTGATGAACACGTGTGAAACAGAGGGCTTCTAATGGAACTCTGTCCACATGGATCCTGTGGCATTCCGTGTAAACACTGAGGCATTTCATCCTGGTATTCCAGCTGGATTTACAAGTGATTACATTTGCTTGTCTAAACTGCCTTGTAGTCACTGTTGGCACAGTGTTCTTTCTCTTTCCCAGGTTTAAACTGTTCTCTGTTGAATTAGCTGCATTGCAGCTCTGTGATGTCTACATTTTGGGGACAGTTAGGCTCTGATCCATAGAGGGGCCACCAGTTCCTCTTTGTCTGAATGATACTTAGTACCTATTTGGCTTTAATCTCAAAATTCCTCTTTAGTCTCTGTAGTGTTGCATTGTTGGTTGCTGTTTGTTCTTACTGTTTATTACAGATCATAGAGGCTGAATGAAATTCAGAGCCTATTAATACTGGAGTCACAATAAACACACATTGGTTTGTGTATAACACTTTTTTAATGATTGTCAAAAATTGCAGGGCTGGCTGGACATATTGGCTGCCCAGAGTTAAGTAAGACTGAGTGAAGCTAAAGGGCTAGTGTCTGTAGGCTGGGAAAAAGATTCAAGCCAGCAAGTCTGTGAACCGGTGGAAGTCATGCAGGCATCTGTGATGTCCTGTCATGTGAAAAGGCACAGAATGATGATGATGATGAAAGCAGAGATTGCTGTTTTCTTTAGCCATACTTATTGCTGCAGTTTTGATGAAGGTGTAGGAGGGTCCTACACCTCCTAGAAAGTTCTAGGGCTGCCTACATCAGTCACTGCTAAAAGAGGAGTTACTCTGCATTCAGTTTGCAAAGAAAATGCTTGGAAGTGTTCTCTGTTTTCTTCTGTGAGAATTTCAGAACCTGCAGGACTTCTGGTTGCTGTTCTAAAGAACATGAATGAAGTTGAGTGGTTTATAGGCATAGCAGTTGGAGATGAAGGGGAAATGTCTTAGAGCATCTGTTCCTTGCCTCTTTCCTAAATATGCTTTCACCTTGTGGTTGTGTTTTCTGAAAGTGTAACACATTGGTCTGGGTACATTTTTCTAGTCAACACAGAGTATCTTTTGTCATCTTACATCCTCTGTGTTATTTTGCTAACTCTTCTGTGACTGAAGGGGCAAAGCAGCTTCTGACAAACAGGCTTAATCTTCCAAGATGCCAAGTAACATGGGCCTATACAGTAAAGTGTGTACTTAGTTGATCTTAATGTGAATGGGTTCACTCACTTCAAAGGTCTTTCCCCAGACCCTAAGATCCTTATACATTAAGGACAATGGCCTGACAAGCAGAGTCTCAGGCACTTAGGTCGCCTTGCCTAATAATTAATTTTCCTCTCATTTGTGGATGAAGCAAATGGATGAAGGGGCATGGTTTAGGGAGAGGCTAGACATCTTAAAAGGACTGACAGACTTAGTGAGGTCTCTTGCACGAACAGCCTGCTGAATATCTTGTTACTTTCATTGTTAAACAGATGTAACTTTATAAGTCTCCGGTAGACACGTGTTTCTGTGTCTTCCACATGATTTTACTTATTAAGTTCACTGGGCATTGGATGTCACTCTTGCTGTTTTGGTGAGATTTTTCAGCCTTATGTACCGTTAATAGCTTAACAACAGATGCATTTACTGGTTATTGTCTTTTGTATACCTTCTATTTTGATGTGATTCATTAAAGAAGACACACTTTAAATGGAGGTCATCAGATTGAGGACATGGTCCTGTTGGTGACTGAGAGATGAGAGGATTTTGCACCGTGTTTTATTTCATTGTGTTTTGTTTCTCCCATGTGATACCCTGGAGAACAAAAGCGTACTGCAGAAGCAGAGTTGACTTCACAAGGTCTGCTGCAGATCTGGGTCAAACTAGTGTGAAAACCAAATCAAGACAAGGTGCAGTAAATATACAATTAAATCATTGCTAATTGCTTCCTTGTATTTACTTATTTCAAGGATCTTTACAGGATCAGCTTATTCAATTTATTTCTGGCTCAGAACTTTACGCTGCCGTTGAACACTAGGTCAAACCTTACTTGATTTACTAAATTCTGAGACAGAACATCTAGGTTTGGTAAAGTGGAAATGAATGTTCATGCATATCTCTGCACAAGCAGTTTTTTTAAAAAGTCTTTTTTTGAGAGTAATAAATTACTATATCTACCCAGGGTTGTGAAATCCCCCTGGAAGATTTGAGAGGAAAATGTTACTGCGATTACAGAAATCTCAGTAGCTTAACTAGACTGTTTGCTTCTCTTTGGAAATGCTAACAGATAGTAGAGCAGACTATGGACTAATGTCTTGCCAAGGGCCTTTTTTCATGCCAGAACTATTTTTTTCTTCCCAAGATAAAAATCTTTAAAAGGTTTTCTGAGCAACAAACTTCTTTTTCTCTTCAGACGTGTGTACCTGACCAGTTTGTGTGCACGTTTGTCCAGAAACGGTGAAAGACATGAGATCTCAAGATAGAGCTTAGTCTCGGGTTAGAGAGAATGTTTATATCTCTATTGTAAGTCTCTGGCTTATGAGCATTTGATACGTAACCACCATATAACAGCAAAATACTCATTCCCTGTTTAGCACCCAACTGTGTCTATATTGTGGGTCCTTTTACAGGTAATGAAGAGTGTTTCCAGCTTTATGATTGGTTCTCAATGGCAACTTTTTGCTCACTTAAACCAGAACGGTGTACATCTGGGCAAGCTTTTAATGTGTGGTTGGTTGGTTGTTTTTTTTTTTTTTCTACAAAGCCTAAGCATGGCCTCCCTGACTCATATATAAAAAAAGCTCTGGCACAGTTTTGCACCTCTGCTTTAAACATTGTTTATGGGCTGAACTCTTAAGTCTTTATTGTCTAAATTGTCTGGATGATTAAGGTGATTAGCAAGCTGTTTAGATTGAAAAGTGGCCTATTTTAAGTATGCTTGTTTTCTCTGCCAAAGGTTTGTTTTTCTTGAGTTTTCTCACCCCACCCCACCCCCCCCCCCTTCATTATTCTCTGAAGGGACTACTACATTTTCCTCTGATGGTGACTAAAACTATGTCAAATTGCACATGGCTCCCTAAATCTTTTGGAATTGATTATTAATAGAGTTTTGGAACAAATGAAACTGAGTTATTTAGTGCATTTGTAAGCAACATTAATGAATTCTATTCATCTATAACAAACAATTTTGCCTGATCACTCTATGCAGGGGTCCTCAAACTTTTTAAACAGGGGGCCGGCGCGTGGATGAAGTGGCAGGCAGTCATCTGCGGCTGCTTGGTTTCCCCCCCCCAAGCCCCGGCGGGTGTGTGTGTGTGTGTCTGTAAATACCAGGGGCCAGACTGAGGACACTGGGGGGCCGTATCCGGCGGGCCGTAGTTTGAGGACCCCTGTGCTATAACGTAAAATAGAAGTGGCAACAGTTATATACTGATACAACTGACATGAGCTCTGGTTTTGCATACATTCAGTACTTGGTGTGATCTTTTTGACTTTCTTCATGTGTTTAATCATGTTTCATCATCTTATCTACAAGGTTTGGGTACACTATTGTAATTTTTATTGCTGTGGCAGAGGATCCACTATAAATCAGTGCTGGGTTTATTGATCTAAACCATGGCTCAGATAGATCTCTGTGTTGCATAAATCAGCATATATCAAAGTTATTCATGTGGCTGCATCTTCTGGTGCTTCACATCCTTTTCTGTATGTATTTCTGTCATCTATAAATACTTATCTAAATTATACAGTCTGGTATCACAGAACATAGTACCAAAATACTACCTGTGTCTTGGGTTCTTTGCATGATATCCAGTTGCCATGCATGTGTGTGTGTTACTGGAATTTCTCACAAAGAAGTCAAAGAACTCTGACCATCTTGTGAAGAGAATTCTTTTTAGTGATGAATAAAACTCAGAAGTTGTAGAGCTTGGATGTTGGATGGCCAACACAGGATTAGGAACCTTGCAAGACATTCTCGTAAGAAGGACAGCACTGATGAAGGCCAAGGATCTGTCTAGCCTGGTATCCTGTATTCAACAGTGGTAATAAGCCCCAGCATAGAATAAGAACAGGAAAAAACATGTATGATAATTCTGACCCAGCTTTCTTCTCTATTTTCCAGCTCAGAATTCCTGAGCCTTATGTTATGTGATGTTTAGTAACTCACAGTGTACTTTTTTTAAGTTCAAGGTGCTGGTGTGCCTTTGCTTGAAAAACATTCAACAGGTCCACCATTCATTGTATAAAGAACCACCTTTTGGTTTGAGTTTTGTGGTGTGGGTTTTTTTAAGCTTTGTTTGGTAGTTCCTTGTGCTTGTATTGGGAAAAAGTGAACGAATGATACCTATCCACTATTTTTCGTGCCACTCATGATGTTGTAACCTTGCCATACTACCTTCTAAACACTCTTGTGTTTCAGGCTGAAGAGTCTTAATGTCATCAGTAACTTTCTATATGGAAGGAACTATTTGTAGTTCTAAAATATCCCTTTTGAGATTGGGAGCCAAATAGCATGCTGTAATTGCGGAATAAGTAAATGAATTTATATGGTTGAATAATGATATTTTTCATGTGGTCACTTGTCTTTCCCTGCAGTTCATATAATTGTAGGAAAACTTAGGTTGGAAAGGGACATCGGAGTCATCCCATCCAACCTCCTGATCAAGGCTGGGCTCATTTAAAACATCAGGTTGTTCAGGGTCTTGTCCAGCTGAGTTATGAAAATTTCCTTAGAGATTCCACAAGCATCCTGAGTGCCTGTTCCAGTGTTTAACTACAACCACTGCATGTTTGTTTTTTGTTTTTTTTTTCTTCATCTCTAACTTCCATTGTTGCAATTTGTAACTATTGCATCAAATCCTTTTGGTCTCAGAAGAGTTTGATTACTCTTCTCTATGACCTGTTTTTAGATAATGGAAGGCTGCAATTAGATCCTACCCTAGCCTTCTCTTCTGGTGAATATTGTTCCTTCAGCCTCTTCTGTATTGTTGACTCCAGCTCCTAACCATATTAGGGCCCTTCTCCTGGACTTTCAGGAGTTTCTTAATCTCTCATATTGAGTGCCAAAAACTGTACACAGTACTCCAGGTGTACCATTTCCAGTGCTGAGCACTTTCCCTTGACGTGCTGGCTATATTCTTGCTCATGCAGACCAGTAGGTGGTTGACCTTCTTTGCCACAGGAACTCATTTAAACTTGACCCCCCTATTCCCTTTCTGTAGAGCTGATTTCTAGTCAAATGGGTTCCCAGCCTGTTTTGGTTTTGTTTTGTTTGTTTGTTTTTTGCATAGGGTATTTCTTGCAGAATTTGCATTGTCTTTCAATTTCATGAGGCTCATGTTGGCCTATTCCTTGAGCTTTTTGAGGTGTCCCTGAATGGCAACCCTGCCTTCCAGCATATCAACTGCTCCCCACAGCGTGGTGTCATCTGTGAGGCTGGTGAGGGTGTGGTCTGATTTAGTCACTGATGAAGATGCCTGACAATATTGCCCAAGGAGTAGCCCCAAAGGAACGTTCTTTGTGACTAGTTGCCATTGGTCTTTGAAGTACTGGCCACTACCCTTTCAGCTCCAGCATTCCTAACCTTTCATTTCCTTTTTTGACCGCTGCTAAGCTAATGTTTACGTAACTATTCACTGTAACTTCTCAGACTTCCAGCTGCGAGTACTTCTTGTTGGTTCACAGTCCTGCATTTTACATTTGGCTGCCAGTCTAACCCGGAATGCCTTTTTGAATTTTTAACATTTTGGAACTTTGAGAAGTTCTTACATTCAGTTTGAGAATTTAAAACTTTTTTCAATAGTTTGCAATATATATATAAAAAAAAATAATTCTAAGCAACTGAAAGGGAAAGCTGGTTCATTGTGGGGATTTATTTCAGTTTTCAGTGGCTTAAATACTACATTGGATCTGACACTGGATATATTTGTGAATGATGGAAGGAAACTTTTGAATCCATGTTGGATCACCCGGTTGCTTTTATATACTTCTAAAATTCTGCTGTTGTAAACGGGTACAGAACCAGCCTTTGTTCCTTCCAGATTTTTTAGTGGGACTGCTACTGAGCAATGTCCTTAGTAGCACAGATAGCAACATCAGCTGTTTCTGGCTTTCAGTCAACTACCAGATGAGTAAGCTTTGAAACGAGGTGCAACTGAAAAATATTTCTAATTAGTTAACTACCTGCCTATTTGCATGGTTTTGTTGTCATTTTCTTTAAATCGTATTGGGGAGAGGCAACATCTGTAAAGCTTTATTTTAAATTTAAAAGCTTTATTACTGTGGTGTCAAGGACCTTCTGTGCTCGCTTTTCTCCAACACTCAAGCCACTGAGCACTGGTCATGTGAATCCTGATAGAAAGCAAATGTTAACTTTTCATGCTTGAGTACTTAGTGACAGCTAACATTAAACTTGTAAGCACATGTATTTGCCCTGGAAGTGGTATCTGCTCTATGAGAGGGAACACTGCTTAACATTGTAAGGTGGTGTTCTCAGATCTCCTTGCCAGAATATAAGAATGGAGGCTGTTAAAAAAAGATCTGAAATATCCCCTCTTAGCCATGACTACTCACATAGATAGCGTGATGGCCATGCCTGTGACAGAAAATTACAGGCTAATACATGCAGCATTTTCTGTGTGTCTATATAACATATATAAAATATGAATGAAAGCAAAGAGACAGTTTCCCTGAAGCTTTCTGCCAGACTCCCAGCACAGAAGCTGTTAACATAATCTGTCAACTGTAACAGCCTTTCACCAGCCAGAGAACTGAGCCCCGTTATCCCTGGGTTCTGTTCCTATTCTGGAACCATGAACTAGACCACATCTTAAGTCTGGAGATTCTGTCATGGTGGAACATTGTGATGCCTATTCAATAGGGCACTGTCTCCCAGCAGAATAGCCCGACTGCTTCGCAAACTGTCAAAATATGCTTTTTCCCTGCAAGATAGTTTTATTTCTATTTTGCTAGCAGGGCAATAGAGTTGCCATTACTGCCAAGCTGAATCCCTTTCTCATCAGTTTATTTACTGGATTTTTAGCTCTGCTTAGAGGTTACTGTAGATTATATTTTATATAAAATGCATTAAGTCTCAGCATTTAGTTCTGTTCCATGGGAAATCCTACAAGCCTTCTTAGACAGCTTGATGACATCGCACACTTTCTGGAGTGGTGTTTGCTATGTTTTATTCTTGGCCATACTCTACCTTTTTAAAGAACAGGATTTCCGTATTTGACTTCTGACTTCAAAGCTCAGTGATAAAACACCCCAGACTTAAATTCCTGTATGTTTCATTCTGCTTATACAGAGGCCAATGTTCAGATTTTCATATAGTCGGCTATCTTCTCAGTTAAGAACAGACTTCTTTATCAAGAAGATCCTCAAAATAGAGGAGGCGGATCTTTTGTCTTGTGAAAGGAGTTATTTTCTAGCTTTCAGGTTTTTTTACCATCAAGTCTTTGTGCTTTTTTTTTATTTAGTCAAAGTTACTAAACGTATTAGTGTGACCTGGCATTTCTTTCCTTGATACACTTTGTTGGGCTTACTCATGAGACATCTTGCACAGATGAGTCCTCTGGGGTTATCAGCTTTGTAATGGAATATAATATAGCTGATTCTACTAATCCTCTCTGTTGAAATGCAAAATAACATGTAAAACCTTGTAAATGTGTGTTGGAACAGTGTTATGAAAGAGGTTGTGGCTGACATTCAAAATCTTTTGGGTTGTCAATGCAGTTAAAGAACAGAGGATCTTTGTTAATAATACGATTTGTGAATGGCGTAAGATCCTATGTATGCTACAGAATTAACGTGCTGACTTCACATTAAATATTCAGTTGTATGAATACTTATTTTTTACCAAGTTAGTAACAATGAAGCTGTAAGAAAATTCATCTGTGTATGCAACTAAATAATCCTATACTGTCCTCAAGTAAAAATCCCACACGCCTCTGCTGTATGTATGTAGTACATGCAAGTAGGAACATTACACATATATGTTGCCTAGAGTCTCCCCGAATGTACTGACTTGAGCAGTTATGCGATACAGTGATAGCTGTAGGTGGATGAATATGTCTAATGTGCTTATGCAAAACATAACCAGAGCACTAATGCACGTTTGCACGACAGCGTAGTTCCTTGTGGTACTGGCAGTCTTAAGCTTCACGTTCCTGAATCACAGGGGAGCTTGTTCTGTTGGCAGGTGATGCTCAAGAAGAGAAAAGGTCTTGTGGGGGTTTTCTTGTTGTTTGCAGCAAAGCTGTTACATGTCTCTTCTGGTAGCTTACAAAATTCGTTTAGATAATGTTTTGCAGAATGCAATGAATGGTTGCATAATTATCAGAATTTCCTACAATAATGTAATCTAATATCCTTTTTAGGACAGGATTTATCAAGTTGGGAGTGATAACAATTAGAAGGAAGCTGTTTAATACAGAGATAAAGGCAAAATAACTTGGGAGTAATAGCATGGAAATGGGAATTAACCAAGTTGGAACTAAAATTGGAAAAACTGAATATGCTTAGGCTAGGGGAACAAAATATTTGTCAGTGTAGAACGCTAGAAAAAATGAAGCTGCAGGTCTTGTTTCAGGGGCTTGTAATACATCTGTGAATGGCACCAGATGGCTGGAGAATAACCAACACAGTATTTAAGATGGTGGTGAAAGTCTTTGGAGCATGTAAAGACCTCTGTCTGCTATCCTAGTATGCACAAATTTTTAAACTAAGGTTAGTTAACAATATTAATAAAAAATGTGATAGCAACATGCTAACTTTGCATCTATCTTTGATTTAATGGATTTCTCAGACTAAAAAAAACGCTAGTAGATCTACTGTTATTGGAATTGGTATTTGATATGGTGCAAGATGGTGAACTATGATAGAAGATGTATATAACATAATTGTGAGATGGGTAGACACCATGTGAAATAATAGAAAATACCAGTTTGGTATGAAAGCTGGAACTACCAGTTTGGGCAATGAACCTCACCTAATGTATCCTTCAGCCAGAACATTGGCCTGAGAGCAGGCTACATTCCAGCGCTGTGTAGCGATAGCTTACCAATGAATCTGGCCCATATACTTTGTCAAGAGGCAATGTGGCAGATATCCCAGCAGTTTGTCAAGACTTTGCTCTAATTTGGTGCTCCAAAGTACATAAAAAGCTAGTTAATTTTCCAATTTATGTTTGCTGTCACTCTGTAGCTAAAGGGTCTTCACAGGAGACAAAACCAGGTAGCTGGGAAGACTGGTTTCTTCTCCATTCTGCCACCCATGCTCCCTTGAGGAGTGTGGGTGCTGAGTCAGAGGTAAGGGACAGGACAGATCTCCGAACACGTGAGTTTTCTGGGCCCAGTGCAGCTCCTTTCCCCTGTACCTTAGTTGCCAGGGAAAGGAAATTTCAGGTGTGCAACTCACAAAGAAGCAGACCTGGATGTGCCTTCCAATGTATCCCTGCTTTTTATTTCAAGGCAGTCTTCATTGTCAGTCCAGACACAGTTCCTGGTGTATCCTGAGAAAATTAAGCTTTTTACTAGGCTACACATTAGTAACTTTCTGTTCTTGAGTTGCTAATATGGAGCATGGAGAGTTTATTTCTGATTCTGGTACATCAGCAGATCATTTACCTTTATTACACCTTTAATCTGGTGCCTTTTAAGGGTACCTTGGTAGTCTTTTTAGATTGCCAGAACAGTGCAAAGGACAGTAGTGTGAGCCCAAGTCTTCCTTGTGTTACTCTTTTTCTTTCCTTCTCCTGGCTGGTGCAACAAAGGCATTTTGCATACATTTTGCTCTTGTAATAGGTTTCACAGAAAATTGCATAGAATTTGCTCTGGTGTTTCTCAAAGCATGGTGACCAAAGGCTTTACCAGCTGACACTGGGACTATATGTCAATGGCTTCATAAGTGCAACTGTTTTGAACACAACTGCCCTTATTATACCGGTTGAGTCACACATATAGGTATTACCTGGCCATTTTCTGAATACTGCCAAATTTCATTTGGTACTTTTACATGGCATTGAGTTTGCTGTTGTCATTTTTTGATGGACTACAGACTTGTCTTTGGATTTAAAGCTGTAAAAAAAAAAAAAAAAAAAAAAAAAAATCAACTGCTGCATGTAAAATACTGCTTCCTAAATCCAAGTGTAGCCAAGTGCACTGTTAAGATATTTAGAAGGTTCTTAAATTATTTCCACTTGAAAAATACTTCCATGTATTCTGTTTTGTTAACTCCTTAGGTTAATACAGAGTTGCTTTCCTTGCTTCACGTTGATATAAATGTTCTCCTTCCCCCAAGCCTTTTTACAGAGGACAGTTAATTTTGTTGCTTGATACTTAGAACAGATACTAACTTTGAATAGGACATTGTTTCCCAGCCAGATCAGTAGCTACCTCATGGGTTTTTTTTCAGTATTAGTTCAGAACTGGCAATGATACAGCAGTAAAAGCAGTAAAAGTTTTGAGTATGCTCAGAGATTGTTTAGATTTAATCCAATAGCCAACACTGTTAATTTGTTCTTTGTAAGATTTCCCCTTTCTCTCCTATAACTGTGTGGCTGTCAGCCTGAAACCTTATTTTAATAAGAATTGCAGCTCTAAGTCCCTGCTGATCGCTTCTATTTCTTACTGGCTCTGAATAAGGATATTCCCAATGTGTATTAATGTCACTTGTAGATGTTTAATCAACTGATCTCAAAGAGCCAAAGTGCTCTTATGCTGCCTGCTCTCACTTTGGCTATTCTGCATTCTTAGGGTCAACTGTGTTAGAATATCCACCATTTGCACTAATTCACACCAAGAAAAACCTCTCCTTCTTCTTTCTTTTCCCCTCTCCTTCTTCTTTCTTTTCCCCTCTCCTTCTTCTTTCTTTTCCCCTCTCCTTCTTCTTTCTTTTCCCCTCTCCTTCTTCTTTCTTTTCCCCTCTCCTTCTTCTTTCTTTTCCCCTCTCCTTCTTCTTTCTTTTCCCCTCTCCTTCTTCTTTCTTTTCCCCTCTCAAGTTGCCAGGCCAAATGAGGAAACAATTACAGGATGTTGGCTTTAAAAGTGTCTGGCTTTGCCAAATAAGTTTATCTTTTTTTTTCACTGTGGCTTAAAACATGCTAAACTCAAAGCCAAGTTACTAACCTAAAACTCATGGTAACTTCAATTTTTTTCATTAGGCTTACAATAAACTTGGATAGTTTTTCCACAGTCCCTTTGCCAGTGATTAGTTTGGAAGATAGTATGTTTTGAATTTGCTGAGAGATCTACTGCTCTTAGCTTAGTTTTAGTACTTTTAAAAAGCAATCAATAATGCCCGTTTTGTAATAAGCAAAATTTATGAACTGACAAGCAAAATGTAATTATAGTGGCTATTCCGTACAAGAAAAAAGAGGTGATCTTAAAGCCATCTCAGCATTCTGTTTGCACTCATTTTCATTCATATAAATGATTAAGTGGTTCTTTGCTGAAACGTTTCTCTCTCAAGGCTTAACATGAGTCTGCAAAAGTTGTTGCCAGAGAGTTCTATAATGAGTCCAATGACCATTTGTATTAACTTTTCATTGTTACCTACAGACTAAATTTTTCACAGTATTATTTTTATGGCTAAGGCCCTAACTCAGCAGTAACTTACGACACCTTTTATTTTTTGTTCTCTGGGGACTGTCCTCTGTAAATGTGTAAATTCATGACAAAAGTGAAGTCTGCATCAAGGACTTAGGTTGATTTTGCAGTTAATGAAACTTGTCCTTTCCTCTGCTGAAAAGTGACTCCTTCCTGAGTGAACCACCAAATGATCAATCAAAATCTGTGATATAGTGAAGAAGAAAAAGGAGATTTCATCTTATAGGGTCTGATCCAAACCTCAGGTTTGTGAAAAGTCACCTATTGAATTCAGTAGGCTTCGGATCAAGCTGAACAATGGAGATGTTAGTTTCCGTTTAGAGCTGAGTCTCAAAGCTATGCTTTGGCCATGCTGTTTAGCAATAAGTGTTGAAATAACAGGAAGTTAAATATTCTGTCTTTTAACAATCAGAAATTGCAGTGGATTTCAGTACAACCTAAGCAGTTTAGGCAGTTTATGTAAAGCTTACCTAGTTTTGAAATGAATGCATTTTGACACACTTTTGCTGCTCTTGGAAATCAGCTCACAAGTCAACCTTTCTACTTAGCTTGCTGATGATACATCTTTCTGCATCATCAGTTTCAGCTGCACAAACTCTTGCCAAAGGATCCCCTATACTAGGTATGAGAAAGAAACAAACCAAAAAGCCTTCAAGTCTTTTGAGTCTTAATGTCTTCATGTATTTAGAGAAATATACATCTAACCACAGTAGACCAGATCATCAGATGGGGCTTCCAGCTGTGCCCAATATGTAATGTTGCTGGTTAAGCTTGTATGGACTGTTGCTACAGCAGCACCAATTCCATAAGGCATCCTGCCAACTCTCAACAACAGACATAAAGGGTGTTTCTTTGCAGTACCGATCATTTTATATCTGATAGTTAAAAATAAATTAGTTTCTATCAGGTCTGAAGTTGTAGTAAGAGTAACCCTGCAAGTTTGACTGCTAAACTTACTGGAAAACACAGAGCAGCTCTGGCAGGGGAGGAAACCCCCTCACTATGGCCTTCTTCAGTAATAAACTCAGAGAGCTATGTGCACATAAAGCTCTGTGGGACTTCATATGATGTTGAAGAGATCAGTCAGCACAAAAGACTTGCACTTGAGGGGATGCAAGGAAAAGATGAAAGGAGAACTATAAGCTTCCTTCAGCTATACTTCTCAGTGCAGCAGAGCAGCACAACAATAGCTATTGTTATGCTAGATGCAAAATCCAGCTATAAACATTACATTGATTATCTGACAGATTTAAAAAAAGGAACCTTCCAGATAGCCATATTCCATTTGTGTGGGAAGTAAAACAATGACACTGTCAGCTGCTGGGCAGAAGATAATTGACGTATTGTATGCGGAACTTTCTTTTTGTTCTGTCAGGCCTGGAGATGCTTATGTGGGTTTAACTTTTGAGATAAGACATTTACAATATATGCTAGTTGCTAAATGACTGCTTTGCAACTAAGTAGATTATCTGAAATGGGTACTAGCCACCAGGTCTCATATTAAGTTTATTTGGCCTTTTCGTAAAGGGGGGGGAAAAAGGCCAGAGCCAAACCCTGACCTTAGTTAAGGTTCAGCAGGCTTATCATAGGTATCTGAGATTTCTTGATGAAACGTTAGGTCAAGCTGACCTGTATGCCAATCTCTGTTCAGTAAAAATACGTGCTGATTTCAGCCTTGTCTTCGTATAGCAATGTGGCTGTTGAGTTCCATTATCCATGTATTATCATGGACTGCAGATGTCATTGTCTGAGCCTGGCAAGATGGTCTAGATATTTGAGGCCTGCTCTCTTCATGGTACATCTAAGAAGAGAGGCTCACGAGTCTTCAAAACGGAGTGATTGGCAGCTTTGCAAACCTTATTTTCTTGTCACAGAAAGGACCAATATTTGGAATCCTACTTATTTTAAAACACTGAGAATAATCCATATGCTTGTTAATTTCTTTCAATCTTGAGGTTCTCCCAGGGATGTGAACCAAACCAGGAACGTACATCCTACAGTGAAGCTCCGAGGTTTTGGAAGGCATTACTGTCTTGCCCAGCAGCATTGGCCTGTGTTAGTACAAAGTTAATGCAGACAGACTTTTAACTCCCAAGAGTTATCCTGAGGTGCTCCTGCAACTTCAGCCTCTTTTCAGGCTGTGTAGTCTCTTTGTGTCAGTGCCAGAGGAGTGATAGTAGTAATAGCAATGGGCACTTTAGAAATGCAAGACAGACCCACAAATAAGCACTCATGTAAGAAAGTGTTTTGTTTGGTGGAAAGGGGAAGGTAATCCGTGTTTCCAATGAGCCCAATTTCCACTCTGGAAATCTGAATTTCACTCTGTGTCTTGCAGCCCATATTTTCTCAGTTAGAAACCTCTGTTTGGTTCTGTGTTACTGAACTTTGTGACATGACAGCAATTAGAAGACACTTAATTGAGATAGAGAAAACAGCATGCTATCAAAACCTTTTCTTTAAAAAAAAAAAAAAAAAAAAAAAAGAACAATTTTCAATATTTAAGTGATTAGAACCTGTCATTTCATGTTGTTTGCAGGCTGACACAGATGACAGGACAAAGGACTATACATGGAAGTAAGATGAAAATTCAGAACAGATGTCAGGAAGCATTTTTCAAGCTGAACGTGCACAGTGGCCAACCAGGTAAGGCAAAAGCATTTTCCCATTTAGGAAATAATTAGATGGCCTGTCATACACAAAATGGCTTTCCCAATTTCCCTTTTCTCTTAATTTTCTTACATTCTTATTATACTTCAGCTGCTATTCACTTTTCTCTGAGTAGAAGCTTCATCATCATCCAGACATGAACCTAGTTCTTTTAGAAATGAATGAACTATTAACTGCTAAGTGAACAGCTACTTAGCTAGATATTTTCCTGTCAATACTATATCATCCTGTTAAAGGTCCAGCAATGCATACGTTTTGAAGTTCAGAGCTTCTGAAAGTTTTTATCACAGTTGCAAAATTGAGTCTAGGAGAAAATCAGAATGACAGAAAACATGCTGGCTTTATTATCTTAAAGTCCGATTATTTTAAGTAATAAAAATGTCACACAAATTAATCTAGGAGAAACTTGGAAAAAACCCAAATTAAAACCAGAATTAAATGGACAAATGTTCTCCCTGCCTACCCCCCAAGATGCATCTGTTTCTGGAATCTTCTTTTTAGTTGAGGCTTTGTTTCCAAATCTCATATAGACTTCCTCTGTAACCTTGTTGCCAGTCTTTTATAACCTCATGCCTCATCTTTTGTGTTCATAGAATAGAATACTTTTATTTTGCTAGGTGAAAGAGTGTGAAACTGTAATTATTTCGGGCACTGACATACGACATCAGCCAGCACTAAGTTAATTTATTGTGCTTGTGATCACCATTTTAGTAAAGTTTGGCCCATTACAAGTTCATATGTTAAAGCTATTTGAGAGTGATTGATCGATAATGCCCACTGAGGACAATGTTAAGACTCAGACCTAGAAACTGAGTGTCTTTGGTTTGTAATAGATTTTTCCAGGAGCCATTAAGTGAGGCCTTTAAAAGACTTGTTCAACAAATCGCTACAACAGCAGGCTGTGTTTCCAAGCTAATGATTTCCACCATGTCTGCCCCACCTCAAGCTCCCATAGTTTCAATGCTAAATGGTGTCACCAATAGTCTCAATTTAAAGCCATTTATGTGATAATTAAATAAAAGAACTTGATTTTCGTATTTGTGGAAATTGCTCAGCGAGGTTGTTTCTGGCTTGCTCCTTAAATATGAATTCCAGCAATAGTAATAAAAATTGAAAATGTCTTAATTAACAATGACCAATTTAGACATATAATTATGGATATTTAAAAAAAGCCAGTGGTGCTGAAAGATAGTAGCTCTGAGCATTGTTCGCTGAAGATGTTGTTCTAAAGAGAATGATCATTTCCATCTTTCAAGTAATTCAGCCTTCAATTGAATAAAATGCCCGAGGAAATAAAGCTAATTTTTAATGCTGTATGGTGGCAATGTCAGTTGCAGCACAGAGCAAGTGCAATTTTGTTGATTTTGGAATTGGTACAGGACTTGCTTAAGTTAAAGACCAGCTAGGGAGCTAAAATTTCAGGATGATACTCTGCCCTCATTTTGGGCCTTTTTTTGCACCATAATCCTCTCAACACCATTTCATAGTGGACAGTGAAGTGAATTAACACTGAAACATCAGTCTTGAATTGGATTTTTGTGACCTTCTGCTCACATATGTGATTCCATACTCTGTTTTCCAGGATTGAAGCTTTGGGGTGGTAAAGTGGAAAAAAAAGCATTAAACAACTCCAAAAGTGGGTGTATACTGGTGTCAACAAACCTTCTCTGTCTAAAAAAATTAAGTCATTCCTTTTTATACGCATGAGGAAACACTGACTTAAAACTGAAGTTTTCTGAAGTACAAGAACCTTTGTGTGCAGATAGGTTTGGTGTAAGTATCTGTGAGCCCCTCTTCTGGACATAAGCTCTTTCATCATGCCTTTTCTACTGGTAGGAAGATTTAAAGGTGCCCTTGTTTTTGAGGTCATTAACTATGTCGACCATCGAAAGGAAAAGACCACTGTTTTATTCTTGCATACTAAATACCTAGTATTAGATGTGAACGAATATGAACAAATGTGTGCAAATAAAATAACTGAGTCCCACTGTCTTCTTCACATAAAATTTACATGGAAGCCATCAAAATTCTGCCTAATGTGCTATGGATAAAGACAAATTCTGTATGCTGAGTAGTTATGTGGCAGAAGAAATTCTTCATTGCAGAGTAGTTGTTCCACCAACAGTCTAACTGGGCCTGCAAATGGTTTGGGCGTGGGGAGAACACTGGCTGATTTTTTTACTCTATTTCTCCTCCCTTGCTGCAGGTGTAACAGGGAAAAGAAAGGGCCACGCATATCCATACTAACTTAAAAATTGCTCTGCACTATCCTGAAGTTTTTAAGATTCTCATGCTACTGTAAAGAGAGAAAACCTTATAGTTCTTTCACCCTTGCACTACTGAAGGTGCCCATTTCCTGCTGTCCTGCTTAATGCTTCTCAACCTGTGCTGTCATACTAGAGGCTATTCTGCACCTGCCTTGCACAGTTTTGACATTATTAACAGTTACAGGCTTGAAGTAAGATTTAGCATTCCAGGTATCTGGATTAGAATGCCAGAAGTCATAATATGAATTTAGAATTACGCATTTTTATTTCAATTACTTATTTGCATTCCTTTTTGTATGCTTTCTTCATTATGTGCTGGTTAATTGACTTTTTATTTGCAGGTTAATTTACTTTTGGTCATGTTTGCAAGGCTTTTCCCATAACCATGAGGCTATGACCTTTATGCTCTTTTTTTTTTTTTTTTTTTTTTTAAAGAAGAAAAAGGGGTTTTGTGAAATGATGTGATGGAGAAACTGCATTTTAAAAGGAAGAGATTGTTGGAGTTCATCTTACTTGATATGACTTCTATTAAGTTCAATAACTACTCTAATTGAACTCTACAGTTGAGGGAGTCAGCAACGTCACCAGTGAGTGCCACAATTCCATAGCAGTACGGGCTGAATGGATCATTAGCAGGATCTAAGCAGTTGTGTTTGTAACACCTCCAGTTAGGGCGCAGTTTCTCCCTTCAGAAGCAGCAAAGATCCACCTAAAACTGAGAGATTTGGCAGTGTTGTTTATGGAAATTAATTGAAAGCTGTATTTGCACATATTGTTTTCAATTTACAGCTTATATTTTCTGGGATAGGAATTCTGAGTGTTTTAACTTCTCTGATTCAGTTTAGGAGAATTCCTTATTCTTAAACTAAAATAGTATGTCCAAGTCTTCCCTGTTGTTTTTACTGTGAATTCATGGTGCTACAGTACAATGTAAAAAGGTTTCTGTTTAGTGGTCATTTTGGCATGCATATTTCTCGATGTCTCAATTTGACAAAAGTCTGTTAAATGTCATGGAATAACTCTAAAATTGAGCCATATTAGTATTACAATTAATGCCACATATCATGTGAAGTATTCCACAGGCACCAATATACTGTAAAATCAAAGAACAAACGAAAAAAAAACCTTATCAAACTAAGTACCAAAAATATAGCTTAGTACTATAACTTGCAGTCACTAAGCAAGCATGCTATTTTATAAACATTTTTTCTGTAATATTAGGGAAGACAAAATATTGCTTTAATATGGCTGTGTTTACCTTTAAGATACAAAATATATAGATTTACTTTTATAGCTAAGGTTAACCTTCTGTCTATTTATAGGAAAAGGGGTGTTAATTTGGTAATATCTGTACTGCAGAAAAAAAACCCACCGTCGGGGAGAAGGGGCTTGGTGAGGGACAAAATTCATTGCATGCTGCAGGAGATTACAAGACCAATTGTTGACTTTCAGACCTTTCTTAGGTGTTTGACTAGTTAGAAGGTGAGAGCTGCATGAAAATCCAGGTTCTGTCACAGGTAATTTTGTGGTATCACAGGGAGTCTAGCATTTTGGTACCTTTACTTTTTGACACCAAGGGAATAGTAAGGTTAAATTTGTAAACATATTTTCAAATTCTGAGAGGAAACCTGCTATGTATGTGCAAGCATTATTAATAATAAGATCACTATATTGTGTCAAAAATTCGAATAGTTTTGTTCTGGAAAACAGTTCCCATATCGTTATTAGCTATGACTATTCCAAGAGGAAATATTAAGTACAATACTACAAAATGGAGCCTCTTTCGAGCATATTTTCTTTCTGTTTATGCACCGCTGAATCTAATAACTGACCCTCTTAAAATATAAGGCATTATTTCCTTTTTGGTTTCCAGCGCTGAAAACACTGACTACATTAAAAAAAAAAAAAAAAAAAAAAGATTGTGTCGATCATTCCTCTTTTCTTCCACATAATTTGTTGATGTATACAGCCATGGAGAACTTTAAGGCATTCTTTTGATGCGATGTAAGAACAAATTATCTTAATTCAGTCCAATTTATACATGAGAATGACTGACTCAAAACAGTCCTGTGATCAACGTGGCAATGACTACCTTAAATACATTCACTGAATATTACCTCTACAGAAAATAGCCTTGTGGGATTAATTTTTAGACAGGGTTTTTTTTAAAAAAAATTGGTTTTAAAAGGTCAAAATTTTAAAACGATACTGTTTAAATGTAGTGCGAAGGTTTAAGTGCAAATCACTCTAAGGTAACTTTTTTTTAAGAGCGGACTAATGCAGTATTATGTTTTATAGTGCAATAAAATTATGTGCTAAAATTATGCTCATAAATGCAGGCAAATGTAAACCAAGCTATTAGTTATGTTTTCTCAGATAAAAGTGATTAGCATAGCTATCAAACTCTTCTCCCATTTGAATAACAGAATTATGTCTGAAATCTAAGGCTTGTTTGCAAAAGCTGAGTCTTAAAAAGAAATGTAAATCCAGCTATCAATGTTGTATTTGAAAGCGAATGCAATGGTCTGCCCATCATTCTCCTAACAACTAAGAGCAGAGGAACATGACCCAAATTGCAGAAAACACATCAATATGAAATGTGCCTGAAATACTATTTTAGAAGTCATTCTTAGCACTTTATCATAATCTCCTTACTGTTGATCAGACTTATTTAAAAACTATCATGGTTTGTTTAAACATAAGAGTGATGAAAGAGTCTTTTAGCAACAGTCACTGTGAGACAAAGTTTCATGTATAATTCATGAAGTATGTGGTCATCTACTAGCAAATTAATTTCCATCTGACAGCTATACTTTTGGTAGTGTCCTCTCAGGAAAGCACATGGTATATAATTAAAATCTGAACAGAACAAATTAAATTCTGATTACTTCATAAACAATTTAAAGGCTTAAATATTGTTACCTGTCTTTATAGAATCAAACCAAGATATTTTGACAGTGTATATACGAATGGATGTATTTTCTCAACCCCGTATCCCATTGTTTTCTAATGCCTAAGGGCTGCGGTTAAAATTGCTACTGGGAAATCCAACTGTGAAAAAAACAAGTAAAAAGCCAACCCCCACTCTTAACCTGCAAGGAGCAAATAAAAACTGTGTCTCTACCTGTAGGCGGCTTTCCTGTAATAATGGTGTTGATTGGTGACAGGTGACATTTAATACTTTGGATGCTTAGACAGGTGCAGTGTTTCCTTTGCATCCTCCTTGCCTCCCTCCTTTATCCCCATAAATTTGGTTAATCAACATCATTTGAATTGTTTAATGGGTGTTTGCCACACTGGTGAGAAAAAACCTATGGATGACCAACACCAGTGATCATAAAGGAGGTCTCCTCATGGTTTGCAATAAAAACTATTACAAGAAAAGATAAACTATTAAATAAAATATTACAAAGGTTTTCAAGCAGTCATGGAATGAAGTATACCGCAGGGAAGTTTCATACACGATCTTACCAAACAGGAATTTTTTAGAGGTTTCTGCCATGTTTTGCACTTGCATGCAATGAGAGGTTTAGCTTGTGCTGGTGACTGCAATGCCAAGTCCTGAGGACATGTAGCTGGAGTCTGTCGCCGCTTTCACTCTCCTTTGCCTATGTTATTTACATCAAGTTAGCAGAAATGCACTACCATGTCCTAAAATTTACCTTGCCTAGGCACAGGTGTTTTGCCTGTTGTTGCAATGCTGGATGGACAGGTAGACTTGTTTTTTATATGAAGGCATTTTCTGTGTGTTGACACAACAATTTATCAGTCAAATATATTTCAATTTATACCATCCCCCCATGATCTTTTTCTGGAGAAAACAACTGAAGGCGCAACATGTATAACATGTGCGGTAACAAGTCCCTGTACTATGTAGTGATAGCAAGAGTCTTTCAGTAATGCAGGCAGGACAGTTTATCGAGAAGGAAAACTTCAGTTTAGAGAGAATTTGAAAAGATGGCAAGAGTAAACCTAAAAGATTCTGACAATAAATGTGCACACAGATGTGGGTGGTGTGTACAATGTTATAACATTTATGCATGAGTATTTCATGAAGATAAGACTAGTAAGTCAAACAGACTTAAAAACATTGAGCCTCAGGTAGTGTAATAGGTGTGTCTGCTGCACTGGTGTTTGTAGGTAAAGCAGTTGGTACTATCTGTTCACAGTTCCTGTGGTTTTAAGTAGTGAATGAACAGCTCTTCTCCTACACTCCCTACCACCACTTTTGTAGACAGCTTTCCATGTCAAAAAGTTTGTGGTACAATCCCTTTATCCTCTTCCACTCCCTTTCGTGAGAAGCTCTGCAGGGTAACATTTGACTTCTCATTTAACTTCAGTAATAAGTGTTCTGGCTCATGCATCTGCTCTTAGGTCAGGCTCTCCTTACTTGACTTCACTAAATAAATGAGATCTTCCTATGGCTATAATCACAAATTCATGATTAGAGATACAGTTTAGGGTATTAGGCAGGTTGTAGTTGATGAACAGAATTACAGAAAAACTTCAGTGGAAGGGACCTCCTGAGGTCAGCTGGTCTGCACCTTTCCTCAAAGCAGGGCTGATGGAAGTTTGATCATGGTAGTGCAGATCACACCCAGTCAACTTCTGAAGGGTTACAAGGAAACTTAGTAGAAATTGCCTGCTGTTGGATTTGTTTGTTTTTACTCCAATGGTAAAAGTATCTAAAATTAGCTGACGGCAGAATACTGGATTAGATAGCTTAGACAGTTCCTCCATTTTGAACGCTATGAAGAGGAAAATGGTTTTGTAGTATCAGTGCTGGGGTGTATACACTGGGTTGTGTGACATTCTTTCCTTTTCATAGTTAACATCAATAAGAAGTTATTTTCTGATCTCAAATGGTAGGCTGGTGATGGGACAGGGAAGAAGAGTTTGGAAAATGTGGGGAAACATACAGAAAGAGTAATCGGAGCTGGCCAGAAATGGCATAAACTAAGCTCTAAGCTAAAGCAATACGAAATCTGCCGATAATGGGAAAATACCCAGGTTTAATAAGAGTAAAAAAAAAAAAAAAAAAGTGAAGACTGCATGGGGGTGAGAACATCAGCACTGTGATTAATGGCGATCAGTGGCAGCAGCTGCCACATCAATACTGTAATAAGGTTGGAAATACTTTGAGCATAAAAATTCCATGTGGTAAATTTGAGTTCATGCCATCCCATCTTCAATTTTGTAAGACCCACTGGACAACAATTATACCTAGTAAATTTTATCAGATAGCCAAAACGTAAGACATAATGTTACATGTGTTGAAAAATCTATCATGCTGCACTGTCTGTTAAACACAAGCTGAAAGAACAGTATCAACTGCCAGTAAATATAAAACAAAATGAAAACGAACACTGCAGTGCATGACTTCCTGTGGGATTCGGTACTAATCCCCACTTACGAGGAGTAGTCTGTACAACATATTTTCCCTAGGGGACTTGTGAGTTATCCAGCTAGTCCTTATTCAAGGCATATGACTTGTATCCGGCAAGAAATCACATGATTTTTTCAATCGGCTCCAAATATACCGTATTGATGATAAAGCCTGTGTTACTGGATTTAAAAATAAAAATAAAAAATCCTTGGAAAGCAAGCTTAATGTGCACATTTGATTATGCAGTCCTCAGCTCTATAACTTTTAAACAAAGGTGCAGTGTTAAACAGCTGATTATCTTCTTTTTAACGTCTGCTTGGATTTAGTTAGTCTCCTTTATGCATTCAAGAATTTCTTATGCTGTTATTACCTATATTTTTATTGGATACAAGTCCCAATTAGTTGTCCTCATCAGTTCTCTTTTTGCATCCTCTGATGGATGGGCTGTCTGTGCTCGTTTTGAAGTCACTTATGTTTACCATCTTAACACAGCTTTTCCAGATTCAGATTCTTCTGCCTGATGTGTTCCTACTTCATTGCCTAGTGACAGCATTTGTATCGTTCCCATCCTATGGAAGAGAAAAATAAAAAGCTTAGAAGAAGGTAGTTTGCGGAATGTCATATTAAAGACACTGGCAAGCAGCTTCATTCTCTTTTTCTAGTCCAGGCACTGTTAGATCAAGACTACATACTTTAAACTATGTTTGTTCCGCTCTTTGAATAGAATGATATTTAATTGCAACTAAAACTAATTTACTTCTGTTGTTATGAATGCTGGAACTTCTGAATGGACCTTTAAGAAGAGAAACATTTCTGTCCCTTGTGAGCAAAACCAAGTGAAGTCCACTGTTCTGATGGCTTCCTGCCACGAAGTAGGCCAGACAGGCTTGGCTGAAACATTAGCTGGGGTTCAGGGCTTTCAAAAAAGTCCTGTGTTCGTGAGATGAGAGAATGGCTTGTGTTCACAATTAGATCATTTCCTAAGTTAAGCCTGGATGTACTACTACTAGATATTGCACATTTTTAGTTTGTGCAAAAATACCTCACTTGCTTTTCGTGTTTTGAGAGCGGAACACAGAATTCCCAGTTGCTACATATTTGTTATTTCTTGTAGTAACATGTATGTGGTACGTATGCAGCAAATATTCCAAAGACTAAATCTTGGCATGAGACTACTAGTATGGTAAATATAGAAATTACATTGTTCAGACTTTTATTTTAAGAGTTCAGATTTTGTATGTTGCTGCTGATTTAAATACACATAAAGAGACGGAAAGGATATAGGGATACTTCAAGTTTTCCCAAAATGGTATTTCTTTAAGCAAGGTTTTCTATGCAGCTGGCAGCTCTTTAGTTCCAGTGACATGAGAACACTTGCTATAAAATTGTTCCTTGCTAATGAAACATAGGCTGAGTTTGTCCATTTATTTGAAATAAATTATGAACTTACTTTTTTTTTTTTTACTGAACAGTTTTAACACAGTTAAGCGTAGGTAAGTGCTGAATGCCTTCAGAAAGGTTGAATACCTTTGCCTTCTTGTGAACATACTCAGGACCGTTTGTGAATCTTTGGGGACTGTAGAGAATTTAGCGATGTATTGCAGTTGTTAGGCGCTTAGTGTTATAACCTCAGCTCTGAGAAGAGCCTACTGTGTGTTTGGGTGACTTGATCTGCATTATCTGTTAGTTTCTATGTATATGTGTAGAGTAATACTGGGTTTATGTTTTTGATTTATTGGGTAGGAGCACAGTTTCTTCTATATGCGTTTCTACAGTGCTGGAAAGGGAATATTTTAGCTTTGCACCCATGATTTTCTCATATTTGTTTAAGATGTGGGGTTTTGTTCTGATCTTTGCATATCTCTTACAAGTGGCAGAAATTCGGATCCTGAAACTGGTGATTTCCCCAGTTCATTTAGGGAAGATGCCACAGAAGCTATAGTCCATTAAATTTTACTTTCTAACTTGTTCATGAGACTGAACTACTATAATAACTTTGTCTGTTAGCACTGTGGACTTCAGCTTGCTGTTTGCTGAGTCAGGAGAAGTACTATCTGCTTGGTCCTTTTTGCTGCTGCATACAACAGTCAGTTCATAGTGATCTCAGTTACTTATTGTTCATATTTTCCAAAAGAAACATGCAAAGACATTGAGATGATCCTGGCTTCCTATTGTTAAATAGGTCAAGTTGTTACTGAGGAGTAAAATCCACTTATATTATGCATCAGACTTTTATTAACTTGGGTAGACAGACTATCAATTCAGTGTTAGGTCTGTAAAATGTTCCAAGCCTTTAGCAGTTCTGTAAACATAAAATTCTTAGTTGGCTTAGGAAACCCATAAATTTAGTAAAAATCAGGGAAGTATGTGTGTGTCTACCAGTTGGGTTACTATTAGTTGATGCGTTTGTTTCCTGACTGCTGGAAATAGTGTGTCATGAAATGATCTTTGTCCAGGCACTCAACTCTTATATTACACTTAGTTGTAGAAACATCTCACTTTCTGTAAGTTGTCTTTGTGTGTCTGATGAAGGTAGAAGGACAAGGTGGGGAAGTAAAAGGAAAGGCATATGCTGTCAATTCTGAGTAGACTTAGAGTCTGGTTCCAAAACTGGAAATTTTGTTGCAGGTAATGAGTTCATCAGTGGCATCAGCAATGATACAAACTTACTTTTCCAAGTATTTAGCTAAGAAACATTTCTTTCTTTATGTGCTGCAGTCTTAGTCCTAAATACTTTTAAAACACTTAATTCCTCTGATGATTTAACAACCTATACAACAGTCTAAATGTCTAGAAAGAGAACCCATTTGTTCTCCACACACCATCTCTCTAATGAAATAGAAACTAGTAGATGGAAATTCTGAGAACATGAAATTCTTGCCAGTATGAGGTTGGACTCATGCTGATGGTTAACTTGCTGAACACCAGGAACATAAGAAGTGCCAAGACTATTTCCTCTCTTTTACTGCATAGTAAAACTCCATCAGAAAATTCAAGGAGCACCTTTTGAATACTTCAACTTTTTTGTGATCAACAAATAGTCTTAGATGATCCAAAGGACTTTTCATCCTTACAGGTAGGGTTGAAAAAGCGTAAGTTGAAAAAGAGAATGACCTCTGTGGTATTGTTGTCCTACATATGTAATTTAAGTTACTTAAAAGCATAAAAATTGTAGTGGTGGGGGGTTTTTGGGGGGTTTTTTTGGCACTCACTGATTCAACTACTAATGGGCAAGTTCAGTCTAATGTCTTACTGTAAATTTCAAGAGCCTGAACTGTACTTAAAAGTGAACTCAATATATGGTTCCCTAAGGTACGATTATTGTCATAATCTCTCCTCACTCTATCAGTAGAAACTTGAGCTCAGTAAAGTGTTTATTGTATGTAAGCCACGTAATAAACACTTGTATATGTGGGTGCTACCTAATGGACCCAAAGTTAAGAAGCCATTATGAGTAACGGACGATAAAGTAGATAGCTCTGTACCTCTGCCTGGTCCCAGTGTGTGCTGAAATTCCTAAGGCTGCAGAAAGAGTTGTCTGTTGGCACAGCTTTGTCAAAGTAATGCTGACCACTCTAGTGGAATCCTAACAAATTGAAATCATCTGGATGTGCTGGCAGAAGCCAAAAACCTGACTTTATACAGCTTTTTCCAACAGAGCAACCAGACCACAACACTGCACCATGTGGGTGGCCTCACCCACTTACATATATGACACTTCTGGAAGTGAAACGGCTATGAAATCACTAACTGATTTACCCTATGTGTGAAACAGCTAGTTTGTCTTGGTGACTTAACAGGCTATGACGAGCCATCCTTATGGCTAAGATTCTCAAATTCAAGACAAGGAAAGTTTGACAATTGCACAATTACTTTTCTTCATGTGCAGAGCTAAGTATTGGAGGACTGCACTTACAAAGCACTTGGATACAGGTTGTGTATAGATATGTTGGTGTGTATACTTCTTAATGACTAAATAGGGTACTTGAACTGTGTTTCCCAGAAAAAAAAATAATTATTTGTGATCTAGCTACAAGTTATTTGAAGAATTAAGGTAATCAATTAGATACCCTGTGTACGTTTTGCTTCACAGCTTTTCAAGTTGTATAACTATCCCTGTCACAAAGACAGGAACAAAGCCATAGATCTTATTTCTCATTTGTATAAATACAGGCCTTTTAAATTTATGTTAAGATCACTGAGAACAGAATTTGTCCCACTGTCTTACTTTAATGCTTAAAATCTGAAGACAAAATACTTCAAAGAATACCTGAGAGTCGAGTGAGCACAATTCTGTAGTTGACCAAAAGGTACACAAATTGGTCTCAGAATTCATTAGGGAGTTGACCCTGCCTGTTCCCTGAGCTATGACGGTTTGAATAAAGTGGAAACTAGATCCTGCCAAACAAAAGCCTGTGGTCTCTGAATATATCTCTAATGAGAAAGGATTAAATCCTTCACTGAATTTAGTAACAAATCTCTCATTGACTTCAACAGGGAACTGAGGTGGGGGGAGCAGTGACAAGGTTTCACTAGTATTTAGTATATGCTTTGAAGAATATATGAGGAGTAAGAGCATCACTTCATACTCAGTGCTTTTCAAGGGCAATTGTTCAAGCAGAAACAAAATCTTGTAGGTGTTAAAAGCAGTGTATAAAACTAAAAAGATATTTCGTCTTCCTGAGAAATTCTAACTTTGTTTATATTACAGTAACATGGAATAACTCCAGTGAGGTAAAGCAACGTGAAACCCACTGAGCATTCATAACGGTATACTTTTTCTTGTTCCTTGGCCCATCATAACGTAAATCGCTAAATTTGTGTGCTATCATTTCTGATCAAAAGTGCATCTAATGACCATGGATTTTATGGATGCTCGCATTAATGATTTGTTAGACATTCTTTGTTTGCAATTTTTGGCCTTTAAGAATTGATGTTTTCATGCATTTGTCCTGCAGCTGCAATACCATGCTTCTACTAATGGTATTTGCATGCAAAATGTGCAGCAAGAGATTGATGGATGACATGTGCGCCCGATAACGGCAAGGAGGTAAAAAAGTAGGATAAAACAAACTTCTCCACCCTAATAGGAGATTCAAATCATAACTGCCTCAGGAGAGAATTGTTTCCTCCTTCAGTAGCAGTCTGAATTCTTGATCGTAGTGCAGCCAAGACATATCCCCTGAAACACAGTGACTGAGCGTTGAACGGTGCTACATCTCTTTTATGAAAAACATTCTCTGAAAAGCTTGCATAAACAAGAAGCACACATGTTCTACTAAACTATTTTTTGGCGCACTCACAGTATTTGTTGACTCATTTGGATTTTTGCATGTGTGTAACTCTTTAACTTCCACACTCCTTGTACTATAGGCAGGTTTTGATTTTTCCTTTCTCAGTCATCTATGGTTCATGAATTTCCAGATGGACCCTATACAGATGTTATTGTTTCAGTGGTTGCCATTAAAACATCAATGCATGATAGCTGTTCTTGCAGTACTTTTATAACTTGGTTAAAAGCTAAATAAGTTACTCTAAATTAATGTTTGTCAAATCTTACTAGTATTAGCAATGGTAAAATTATGTGTTATGTTTTCAGTGCTGGGATTATTACTAGAATTAACATTGCAGCCCGTTATAGAATTAAAGGGGGAATTAGATTTCCTTGTTTTGCATTGGAAAATATGGGTACAGTTGTGAATATTTTGAGTGTTTTTAATGAAAGCATCATTTCTATTTACAGTCAAATCTAACATCTCTTATTAACTATATGAGCTTTTTTCCTTGGCTCTTTTTTTTTTAAAAAAAAAAAAAAAAAAAAAGAACCCAAACACTACCCCCCTCCCAAAACCCCAGTGTTTGCCAGATGTCAACAACTGCAGCAGACAAGGATTCAGGAAACCTAGAGCCAGTTCCCAGAAGTGCCAGTCATCTGATGTACACCTTGGTCTAGTTCTGCTCGCACTTACGGTTTGCTTGCTATCTTTTGCTTTCTTTGCCTTGCCAGTGAAATTTCTTCATAGTGGAGTTTCTTTCCATAATGTGTTCAGACCGTATATATTATATATTGCAGTTGGCTCCCAACCTTCATTTGGGCCTCTAAGCTCTACTGCATCAATTATTTGTATCTCAAATGACTCTGCACATGTATTTTCAGGAAGAGAAGAATAGTAGAAATAAGCTTGTTGCCCCTCCATTGTTGCTGCTTTAAAAGTCCTTCTGTGAGCTGTTGGAAAAGTAGGCATAGACTATTTCAAGGAATTCCATGTGAAGTAAAGACTTGATAAAGCCTTCCAGGATTAAATACCTATTGAAGAGGCATTTGGTGGAGGTGATGGTCTTCCAATTGCTGAAGTCTGGGTTTAAGTACTAATTTGATTTTGTAAATTTTCCTATGACAAGCAGTTGTCTGATTTCAAGGTGCTGCCATGGTCACGCAGGAGTAGCCCATCTGATCAGTAATAAAATGACCACTTTTTTTTTTTTCAACCCGTTTTAAATATTTTGTATCTAAGGTACAAAGATATATCTCATAGAATTTATTATGTATTTTGATATTTAGACTTCCTGCCTTGTATTCCAGGTGTGGCAGTTCACAGTATTCAGTACATTTAGTAGAGAAGTGCAAGGATAAGGATAAAAGGCTGTTTTCCTGGTTATGGCACAAGATTATTGTCTTTTACCGCAGCGTTTTCATCAAATCTCAATCAAACTGTGCTTTTAAGGAGTCATTATTTGTCTGTCGTCTTTTTTCAGGGGTCTAACTTGAGATACGGTGCTTTCATCTGCTGAAGTATGCATAGTTGCAAATGATTGAGTGATATATAGTGCTAAATAGTCTAAATCAGGTACTTTGAACCTTATATTTAAAACTAAAGTAGCATAGATACCTTTAATCTCTGTGCTATAGTTTCTCATCTCTAAGTACTGGTAATATTCCTTTCACTCATGGTGATATATTAATATGAAACCCTGGAATACTGTAATGATAAGTATCACCAAAAGTCCACAGAGGAATTGATTTTATTTCCGCTCCCCCCACCCACCCAAGCCTTGGACAATACTTGATATAGTCAGAGACAGGTACATTGAACATGGAGAAAAGAAAATTCTGTTGCACCAGTAATCCTTTGTATTCTTTGATGTAGGATTTTGTAGAAAATCAAGTAGTTACATTTTAAGTAAGAATGCTGAATCAAGTTTATGCAGGCCACTTTCATTCTTAACACAGTTAGTTAGAATACAATACACAAACAATATGAAGATCTTTACTTCCAGTTATTATGTTCCGAAAGTAGTTAAATGTGTGTTTCTGAAGAAAGAGACCAAGTATATTTGAGATAATCTAGATTACTTGTTTGTAAAGATTGCTATTTCTCTTGCTATTTTTATTTATATGTTCAGTTTGTCAGGAGAATGTATGCAAGTAGGAAATGTCAAAGCCTGAAATGGCAATTCCAAGTAACGATACTTTTTCTACTGTACTGCACTGTTGCTGATACATCTGAATGAATGTCTGTTCAAATCTCTGTGGATTCAGTGATGCCTTAGGCAATCTTGTATCTCAAATACACCAGTCTGCCACACATGCAGACAAAATGTTTGAGCACCTGCTCTAAATATCTCTGAGGCGGCAAATTCACGATCCAGTGCCGTACACTGTTGTGAGATTCAGCATGTTGAGTGTGAGAAGAGCTTTGAGCTAAACAACCCTGCATCTCATAGGCAATAACACTGCAGAACAAATGGCCTGAGTGAAGTGTCTGGGTAGGTCACGTGGCCCTACAGATGATGTGATGGACTTTCTATCTGTCTTCATGTTTCCAGGGCAAACAGTGGTCCTAGATTCGTTCCAGCAGTGGCCAGGAGAGAAAAGTTCCATTCTGCTGACTTGTCAGTCCTAACTTGTTCAAACAGGATGTTTAATGACATGAAGGTAAATCAGATGATGCATATGAAAATACTGTACAAGATGAAATTCATTTAGTTATTAATACATTTAGAAAAAGTTCTGAAAGAGCTTTCAGCAAGGGGGAAGCAAAGCTGTTTTAAAATTATGGAAGAAGTTTTGTGAGAGCGAGCAACCGCTCATCAAAAGTATTTTGCTCTCTTGTTGCATTTTAAAAAACATAGTTTATAGTCATTATTTGGCTTGTTTTGCATTGTTTTATAGAACTAGCTTGTTGATATTCTTTTTGTATATAAACGCCTACGTGGGAAATATGAAGAAGGTGAATCATGTAATGGCTGTCACTACAGTCCATAGTGACTAGTCATTTGTGTACGTGTATGTTTTGACACCCTGCATAAAGAAATCAGAAACAAGTATTTGACAAATGTTCTTTACAAGCTAATACCTTGCCTAGTCCCTGTTTTTCTGACCAGGTTAAGGAAATTTTATGGGTAGGAATGAGTATGTGAAACTGAATTTAAAACAATTCTTCTCCTGTTCAACTTGAAAATAGAGGTAGCACAATTTTGTTTTGTTGTTACTTGAAAAAAATTTTCCTTTTCTCACACACACCAAAGCAAACATTTTTCCATAGTACTTTAAAAGAACACTACAAATAGATGCTCTAGCATTGATCCGTATTTCACTGCTGGTGGCTTCTTATCAGTAATTGTAATGTCAGTAAAGCCATTTCCAACTGATTTACACCGGCAGAAGAGCAGACCCTTCTCTCTACAGCAATGTAAATATACCCAATACCTGTGAAAAAGAATATTGCTCTGCTCCATCTAATAAATTGACATTAGATTTCAAAATTACAGTCCTGTTCCTGCAAGCTCTTCTCTTTCCTATCTCATTTCCTCAGTCTATGCAGCAGCTCTTCAGAATATGGGCTGAGACCTAGGCGTTGGTGTGTGTCCCCGATGTGTCCAACACAGCTACTGCTTTCAAGAGTAGGCCAATGCCTCTTCAGATTCTTCCAACAGACTGCCCTGGGGATGCAAGTTTTTATTAGCTAAATGCAGTTTTCTGAAGCACTTTGATTAAAATATGACTAAGGAGGTATTCTGGCAATTCTGCTTTTGTTTCTATTTAACCAGGAAAAACAAAAAGGAAGGGAAAAAATGTTTTGCTGAATTGCATGACCTCATGGACCATATTTCACGTTCCTCACTGAAAAGTGGTTAAAATAATCTTGTACTTAACTAGTTCCAAATCTTCAAACAGCAACGTCTTTGGTTGTTTTTTGTTTCTGTTGGTTTTTTTGTTGGTTTTTTTTTCTTCTTTTTTTATAAATGTCAACTTAAAAGATGGGCTATTTTGTTTCTTTGGCTGTATTTATCAAATACTTCCACAGACAAAATATTCACCATTAACATGAGCACTGTAATTCATCTAAAACAATTACAGCATTTAGAGTTTTTAGAGGAGCTACTGTTGCTGCCTTAGCCCTTTTAAAAAATATACTCCCAAAGGAAAAAATGTGATCTATTAATATGCACGTATTATTACTTTTTTGTAACTCTGTAAGACTGCTGATGCCTGTGAATATGGAAGCATTTCTAGGTTATAGACGGTCCGTTAGTTGACTTGCAGTTCTAAGTGCAGTATTTTCTAAAACCTAAAAAGCAGTGTTAATTATCCTCTGTCTATAGTAGAGCGTATAATATATTTTCTTCTGGAGATTTCACATTTCCTGTGATCCTGCAATAGCAACACTTGAACTTGTTAGGTTATTTAGAATAATTGGCAACACCGGGATAAAAATTTCTGTTGACTACTAATTGCACAAATTAATAAAAATAATTCATCTTACATCACTCTAGCCTTTAAGGAGCTTTCTTACTTTTTTTGAATCCAGCAGTTCTGAGATAATACATTCCCACCAGAAGGAGTTTGCCCTCTTGTTGTGTTGCAGTTGAAGGGTGGAATCTTTATGTGTGAAGGCTTGTACAAAGAAAAATTGAGCTAATTCAATCATGTGTACATTCCTCCCAACTAAAATGAACTAATCTTAATTTATTTTCTATTCTATATTTTACTGAGCCATATTCAAAAGTATCATGTGTCCTAGCTGTTTAATAGGGTTGATATAAAAGGTTTGTTACACAGGTCTGGAACTGCAGGGAAATGATTGGCTTCTTTTAGACGTATTAAGTGTAGTCAGTTTGCTTTTTATAAATGAAATAAAAGAACTACTTAAAAAATTTTCAATTCTTCTCCATGATCAGTCTATTGTCACATGCATTTGGCATTCATTATATGTTAGCCCCAGGCGCCTCCAGTCTTGTACTCAGGCCAGCAGTAATTTGGTTTATAGAGATCATATGGCAGGGAAACAGACCTTGAAAGACAGAACTCTAAGAAGCATATTTGATGAATTTCCTATGATTTGAGTCTGGGTTTATTCTTTCCTGTTGTGGAGCAGACACCCTACAGCACACGCGCTGAGGCCCGATGCGCCTGAGCGAGGGGCCAATTAAATGACAATATGCGCAGTGTTTTTTCGCACATCTCGGGTTGCATTTCCTATCAGAGAAAGGGAAGGGATGGTGGGAGGGGGAGGAGAGGAAGAAAAAGGGGGGCCTTGTAAAGGATCCAAATACGGGCAGGAAACCACACAGAGTGAAGGTTGCCTTTGTCATTAACAATTAATGTAACCACAAACGCTGGAAAAAAATCTGCTGCGTCTGCTAGTGGCAGTGGCGTAGCCAGCGCAGCATGTCTCCTGTCTGCCCCTCTTCCCAGCAAGGCTGGCATCCTGGTGCAGCCAACTCCGAGGCCTCTGCGGCTCTAGCAGGCAAACCAGCAACTATTTAACCCTTATACCTAGATGGGTCCGAATCCTTGTTTGAGTGTGCCTAACAGGTTGTATAAGTGGCAGAAACAGATCTGAGAAATTTCCATAGTTGAATGTTTTTTTGGCATTGGCTCTTACCCTCTCGATCTGCATGTTAGAGTCCCTTATGGCTTTATCGGCTGTAGTGCAACCTAATGCTCTTGAATGACGTGGGAGATGTTTGCACAGAAGTCTCTCTATGCTAAATCAGGCCTAAGTGGGACTAAGCTGGTGAGGCTGGATTTGATACGCTTGCTTATATTCAGCAACACCTTGGTCCCTGGCACTTATGGAATGCCGTAAGTAGGGAGCTATGCACCACTATGAGTGAACAGATACAAATGTAGACGCAGGCAGGCAGAATTCCTGCTCCAGGTCCCTGGTGCAGCCTTTACATCCAAGCAACAGCACGGACACACGTACATGTGCACACGTGTAGGGAAAACTTCACTCTGGGTTTTATTGCATTTTAAAGTCTTAATTTCTTTGATGATGTCCAGAGACTGTCCAGGTCCCTTTGTTGTTTTTTTGGTTTTGGGTTTGGTTTTTTTTTTTAGTGATTTTAATTCCTTTTCCCCTTCTCACTTCTCCTTTCCTCTCTCTTTGCCGTCTCTTCTCCCAGCCCCCACCTTTTTGTAGTAGTTTATAAACGCCACTTTTCATTAATGTGACCAAAATGTCATCAAGTAGTTTAATGCTCTTTAATGTCCTTGTATCGTTTACGTTTTTTGAACAGTGTGGAAATGAATCCCATCTGTGGGTTTGCTAACATCAAAAAAGTTTGACAGGCTATTTAGACGTGCTACTTCACATTGCATTAGCGTGTACAATGTCAGGGAGGCAGGAGCCAGAGTGAGGCCATACTGCGCCACCTCCCTCCTGACCCCTCCTATAACTGCTTGGAAAGTGACAGATCACTTACCTCAGAAAATCAAAGTCAATTGCGAAGTATCTTGGCCTGGACAGGAGCCCAGAGGCCCCAGGAAAAGTGTGAAGCCTAAATAAAAAAGGCGAAATCGTTCCGTAAAAAAAGAAAACAAAGTCAAACCCATTCTGTCTCCCTTGCTAGTGCCAAGAGATCCTTATAGTATCAGCTGGGCAAATGGACATGTTTTAACGTTGTCTGATGGTTCATTTTTATTTGTAATGGTGTTTTTTGTTTTTCTTGTGGATGCTTGAATGCTTCCAAAGTCATCTGCTTAAATTGTTCAGTTTTTTTTTTTCTTTATTATTACTTCTTTTTGCATATTGGCCAACCAAAAAAAATCTTGTTTCTAAAATAGGTGATGCCATGCCATCTTACTGAGGACTGTCCCCACCCCTGGAAAGGCTTATCATGCTCTTTTTTTCAACTCTCAGCCTTTTTGAGGTGATATTTAAAGCTTCTATGCACCAACTCTGCAATACCCTATGCAAGTTAATACTTATTAGGAAAGTATAATTTCATATTTTTTCAACTTGTATTTCTGTTAATGTCTCATAAAAAAGGCTTATGGATTTAACTTACTCTTTAGTATGTGAGGGGTATCTTTATCTGGCTTTGTGCCACGAGAGTGACGTGCCCCCCTTTTAAGGCATTTACTGTAAAAAGAAATGTGGCTTTTTATTTCAGGGAAACAAAAGCTTCTGTTCTTCCTGAGACACAGCAAACATCAGAGTGTGCGTTTTAACCGTTAATCATTATGGGTAAATGGATAATAATTTCCACCTCTGAGTGCACTAGGATTTACTTGCCAGTTTTTTTAAACCCTCCCCCTAGTACATTTGCATACACAAATATAATTTAATTTTAAGTAGGAATGTAAATAAATATCCTTGTATAGTGGCATCAAGTTTTCAAAGCCAAGGTAATCTTTTATAAGCATGAAATAAAAATGCCTTTAAGGCAATTACTGTAAGTGCGCAAGTCCTTTAGTCTCTAACAGTTGGGTTTGTGAGAGGTAACATGCAATTCTGTTGTTAGTCGTGTCACAGTGAAAGGGTAAAACACAAAGTATGGAAACGGTAAATAATACACCTTACTTTACTCTTAAATGGGTAGGATTGTGATAATTTCACTAAAGGCAGGATGAAATTGGCACCATTTCATGCACTGATCTGAGCACTATTTACACAGTTAGGCTCCAGACATGAAGGAGGAGACAATCAAAGTTATGTTTAAATTCATTTAGCAAACACATGCACTTGAGATGCAATTCTAATTGTTTGATCTTGTGTTTTTTAGGCTAAATGTGGATAAGCAGGTTGGACCCTCTTGTAATTTTCAAATGATTATCAGGCAAAAGAAGCACATGGATTTTCCTTAAATGTTTCATAGGAGATGGGGAAAGAAACCCTGAAGTTTATTTTAGAAGCATTTTCCAAGTAGCAAAATCCAATTTTTTTACTCATGATGGTATGGCATGCATTCTCTTTCCGTTTTGAAATCTGAAACACAGTTTCAAGCCTGTTCAGTCCAGGAAGAATAAACCATGCAGTCACCAAGCTGTAGTTCTGTAAGAAAGCTGTGAGGCTTCCCTGAAAACATAGCAGGCAAATTATGGGTCTGCTGTTAGAATGAAAATTTACGTACTTTATGCACACATGCGAAACTCATGTATAGAGAGCAGATAGATTCCTCTGAAAAACTAGCCCAACCATGAAGAAACCTCAAAAATTACCATTGGGCCAAAAAATTAAGCAAAGCCTCAGTATAAGAGCTTAATCCCAGAGACTACATTCTCAATCACAGTTCGGATTAATGAAGTGCTCATGTCTTTCCAAACATGCTTTGGAGACTTTAGAATAATTTAGTTGGGTACTTGCAGCTATGTGGGGCACTGAAGCAGCATGCTGCTCACTTCTATTTCTGATACCTATTTTAAGCTATTTCTGATACCATACTGGGCCTCACTCACCGCTGCCTTGCTTTCTGGTGTTAATTACACCGCAGCTAGTGGATATGAAATAATATCCTCTTGAATACTGGGGCTGCTGGTGGTGTGTGCAGCCATTAATACTCATTAAAAGTAAGATCAGAAAAGAACCTTAAATATGTCCTTTGCTATGGGCTAGATTGACAGATCCAGCCTCAAGGTTTGATTGATTACACCTAAACCGCTTGCTTTAAAAGTGAGCAGGCTTGGGGATGCCGCAGTGTTCCTAGTCAATTTGGCTGGTAGCCTACCATCACTGCTGGAAGATTGCATTCCCTAATGCCTGACCTGAAACTGAAGCTTGACATTGTTGTCCTATCCTGAGTGGACAAGGAGAAAACTTACTCCTCTCTGCTTTGGAACGATCTTTTGTGTAAATGAATACTGCCCTCATACTTTCCCTCAGTCATCTTTTGTCTAGACTGAACAGCCCTAGTTCTTTCAGTCTGTCTTTAGAGAATGTTTTCCAGGTCATCGTTGTCTCCAGTGGGCCAAAGGGAAGCTGCTTCCTCTTCAAACATGATGCCCCAGCCCAGACACTGTATTCCAGTTGTGGCTGTAGCACAAAGTGTACAAATTCTGTGTCTTCCTGATGATGTTCCTGTTTATGCTTATTGCAGTGAACCGTGTTTTATTTGGGATTTTTTGTTTTCCAGCCCAGCTGTGGAACTGCTGACTAACATTCTGCTTGTGACCTATGACAGCCGCTCCTTTGAATCATTATTGGCAAAATTGGTCTCTCTTGGCTTTTTCCAATTGGAGTTTAGAACGTTGGGCATTTGCAACTGATATGTTTATTTTTAGGTCGTTCCTAAATGTTCATATGTTCATTCTGAACTCTAGTTCTGATGTCTGCAGCCTCTCCTGTTCAGGTGGCAGCTGCAAATTTAGTGTGTGCTAATTCATCATTAAGGTCATCAACTTTGCATTGTGTACAAAACTCTTTTTTTTTTTTTTTTTTTTTTCTTTTACTTCCCTCTGTGATTTCCTAGAAAGCATTCTCAAATAGATTGGTTTGGGTTTTTTTTTGAGCACAGTACTTTCTCAGCTTGTATTATGTTTGAGCCTTAAGTTAGCGGAGGTGATGTCTTCAGTTCTCAGACTACAGTGACAGTGATAAACAGCTGAGATGATCTCAGGTAGATAAACATGAAAATTTTCTGCTTATAAATTTAAAATGAAATGGGAACATACTGGTCATAGGAAGCTACACAGATTAAGATAAGCCGTTTACAAAGAAGCTACTCTGTAACAGACCCAGGAGATACGCATTTGACTGCACTTCTCTTTGGATATGTAAACCTGAATTGTTTGAATCGTTTGCCATCAATTGCTAGCTATCTAGGCTATATATCTATGAAGAAAACAAAAGAGAAAAAGCTTCTACCAAAGTTGGAAAGAATTGCTTTTACCCCTCTGCAACATTTTAATGGAAATGAAGAAAAATAGTAGTGTTGGTAGCATACTTAAACAGCTAACTTGACTTGCTCTGATGAATGAGCTTGCTGAGAGTTGAATGTTTTAGAGGAAAAAAAAAATTTACAAATGAAAACATTATTCTCATTTAAAAGTTTCTATTAAAAGTATTCAATAGGATGGTTATTTATTGAAAAGCATTAATTTTTGAAGAGAATATTTGTTTAATCAAAAGCTTCTCATTAGATGCCATAGAATGCCTGATTTTAAGCCCAGCTCTATTCTGTCAAAAATGAAAATGTGACGACAGCATGTCTCTTCTTCTTCCCCCCTAGGCTACTGACAGTAGATTGTTCTGTAGCACAAACTAGAGCTGCTTCAGAATAGTTTGTACAGGCAAATTCATCTGTACTGGATTAAGGGGCTGTTAACGGAGAAAGCTCTGGAAGTTCAGTAGCACTTTGCCTGTATGTCTGATATATGGCAAATTTTGAGACTTCTGTGGTAGATGAAGAGGGACAGGAAAATAGTTTTAAAACCAGTTTTTGTACTATCTCTTAGCAATATCTGGGGAAGTGGCAAGAAAACGGGCATAGTGTTCTCGCTATAGTCTTTGTTTCTGAGAATACAGACTACTCCTTTTTGTACCAACTGATGGGTTTTTAGGTGGGTCCTACATCTGCAGGGTACAGGGTTTTATACCTATAGTGAGTACTTTCATCAAATATGGTGAAATACTCTCATCCAAAGACTTTTCTGATTTGTTTTGGGGAACCTGTACCAGGTATCTTGTTACAGAAAAGTAATGAGGCAAAATAACTCTATTTCATTGTTTTCCCTGTATAATAGTGAATGTTTTTTGACAGAGCTACAGCTGTCATCTCCATTTTTCACTTGCTTGCCTGCTACTGTTTTTTTCTTTTCTTTATCTTTTTTTTTTTTGTGCCACAGCACTTAACCTTATGATTTATTTCATTTTCATATAGTTAGCAAAATACTGTGCTAGGTGTGACTGCCCAGTAAAGTATATAACAATGAGGTTGTGTAAATGAACTGTAGCCCTAGAATGATCAGGATTTATTATGTGATTAAAGAGGTCAGCAACTGCCAGCCTGACCTTAATTCTTTGACCAATATTACTTGATGAAAAGCCTTGGTTATAAAGCTAGTTAGAAGGCTAATGTGGCTGTAGTTACAACAAGGACAAGACAGGGAGAGCTTGGAGGGTGTGTGAAGCAAATGCAAGTACGCAGCTCTGTCAGCTGCTGTTCCTACCACTTAGCGTTTTTAAAAAAAATCGAAGAAAACCTGCACCTGCTTTCCAGTGTTGCACATAAAGTTTCAATGTTGCTCCTATTTTGCCAGGGTTTTTTTTAATCAATTAAACTGTCTATCCCTATTAAGATGTTTCCTTGACCGAGATAATACTGGGTCAGGCTTGGATGTTATTTGCAGTACACTTCAAATTTCTGGAAAATAAAATACAAATGAAACCATCAGTGCAGCAGGAGGCAGCTGGGCATAGGAAAGGAGTGGTAAAAGACAGAGAAAGAGGAACATCCCAAGTATCAAAACACTTTGTGTGACTGGGTGCAGTGAAGAATGTCTCCTGTCCCAATAAACCTCCGCTGATTTAGCCTGAATCTCTGTTTTGTATCCTATCAGGTACAGCTTTTGCCCTTTGGTGGGCTTAAAATAGTCCACTGTATCTGTGGGGACTTTTAATAGAATACTTCTTTAAAATAGTTGATCCTTCATGCTTAGTGAGAGATTACTTTCTTTTCACTCCAGTAATATTCTGAGGACTATTATTATCACAATCTAAAAGAAGCAATCTTGAAGGAAGAATCTCTCTTCCTTACTAGGACACTAAAGCTGGTAGTAACTCTAGACTTTTTTTAAGTTACCTGTATTTTGTATATTTGGGACAGCAGATAATCTTTCTTCATGTGGTGACGTAAGAAACATACGAACTTGTCACATTCGTTGTAATGATAAAGCATCTTTCATATCATTTTATACTTTAAAATAATTATCCTGTTTGATTTAAACAAATTGATCTGTTATGTAACCCTATAATGACATTTAGGTGACAGATAAGATGGGACATCTATGAATGGTGCTTGAAACCCATTAAAAAATTATTTATTTTTTTTTGCAAGTAAAACAAAAGAAAAATGGACCTAAGCAGGGTTATGTAGAACATTAAGTCCAGTCCCTCCTCGCTATCCCTTAGCTGCATATAGATGGGCAGTGAGCATTTAGTCTAGAAGGGTCCATACAAGCACCGACTGTGCACCCCTTGCATGGTCACCAAAATGCTTCATAGTGCTCTAGCAAATATTTGAGACTTACAGTAAAAGATCAAATGATTTTGTTATACATATATGTATGTGCACATGCACTATGAAAAGAAAGTTTAGGCAAAATTTCACAGTGTTCACCGAAAGAACCTGGTACATAAAGAGAAGCAAAGAAATGTAATATTTTAGCTGTATTTGTTTTATATAAAGGTCTCACAACATAAAGTTATCGTAACTCTGTAGATTCTTAGAAGGTCCTGACCACTGTAGTACCAAGGCTCATAGCCATCCCAAGTGGACACAAAGCTGCTGAAACTCAGCATGTATTGCTGGAATACTTATTGAAGAGGCAACTTTTAGGCCAGCTGGCAAAATACCTCATTCTGATGAAAATGTAAACACCTGTGACATTTTAGGAAGATGTAGTACTATTTAGGAAGTTCAACAGTATCTTAAAGCCAATTAGATTCATACTGAAAGGTACTCTTGAAGTCTTAAAATGCATTTGTTCTTATTTTGAGTTATATGCTCTAATAAAGCTGTCAGCATTTTGGCATCCCTTTTTAGCAAAACTTTAAGAATCCCTGCGAACTGGTTTGAATTCATTTTGGATTGTAGATTCTCCCTCAGTCCCAGCAGGGGTAGTAGGCTGTGATTCATAACGTACACCTTAGTTGGAGTCTCCTATTCCTATTTGGACTTGTCAGTTTACCTGAATAGTTTTCTTTCTTGTAAAATGCCATAAAAAGTCACTTGATTTACTGAATTCTTGACAGGATTCCATGGTTAGTATTGGATTTCCTCTCTAAAATACAAATGTAGTTGTAAAATTGACTATAGCAGAAGTTGGTTATTCTGAACAGAAACGTCTAAGGCACGAGCATTGCATCAGGAAATACGTCCCTGAAGCTCAGGGCACTTGATCCGAACTGTGCTTTGGGCAGGAGACGGTATGCCTTTTCCCTACTCTTCTCTGCAGGGGACCCACTGGCTATTCATTTATCTTGAAATCAATGCCAAAAATCCCAGCAACTTCAACAAGAACCTGGCTGGCCCATATTTTATAAAAGAAGGTAATGTGCCTAGCAGAAACTTGGCCAAGTTGTCTATGCTTTAGTAAAGTAAAATCTCCACTAATGAAATGGGTCCTTCCTCCTGAAGCCGATAAATCCAAACAACATGGCTAATCTCTGCACTTTCAAGGTCTCAGATGTCCTTTTGTCTTCTCCTTCATTTGTGGCTATTTCCAATGGATAAGGCTGTCTCTGAAGCTCAGTGATTTATTTCATTTTTAGACCACAGCATTTCTCTTTCCCTTAGAACTGTGACTGTACAACATTATAGCATTTCAATAGGCTCTCTCTTTCCATGGTTTCCTAAGAGGGGGAAAAAAAAAAAGCAAGAGGCTATGCATCCTTGTATTATAGATATAGTTACAGCTGCATTATTGAAACTGTAATTTTACTAGCCTTGTGCAACCAAAATGTTAACACTGCTCTAAAAATGTACTGAGATATACATCTGCCTTTGAGTTTAACTGCTTGGAAAACTTTGGAATAAATATGAGGGTTCCCCCCGCTTCAGGAGCAATGATGTGAGTGCTGTTACAGTACTAGTTTTGTTTCAATACAAGACCTGTACTGTAAGCCTTTGGTGGCTGAAAGGTAAATTACATTCATGCAAAACAAAACTGATGAACTACTGAAAGCTGTAGCTGCTGAAATAAATTCCTGTGTGCTAAATTTATGGGAACTATGTGCTGTGTACACCACAGTACATTCGCTTGTAGATTCCACTTTCAAATGACTTTCATTACCACAATAAGTAGCAATACTGTGAGAACAAGGTCCACCAGTGAGGAGTAGAAAGGCATAATTTTGTTGTTGGAAGTACTGATGCTCATCTGCATAAACCTCGTGTGGATCAAGGAGTATTGCCTGTGTATTTATTTTCCTTTCCCTTTGGTTACTGACACAGAGGCAGTAGCAGGGCCTAGAGGCACGATTTCAGAAGCACCCTGCTGTATTAACAGGCTTGACCTTGAAGTTTAGGGCCTCCAGTGCCAAGGTTTCCTCCTACACACTGGGTTTTACTTTGTCATTTATGAACATACTTGTTTCCTCAACTGCAGTGTCTCATGTTTATATTCTGTATCTTTCTTCTCATTGCAATGACCAGTTTACTGAGGGAGACTGAAAAGGAGGAGGCTAAAGAACGGGTAATGTCTTCCTTTCTTTGCACAACCTTCTGCAGCGTAGATAATTTTCATGTTTGGACAGCAGAACTGGAAGATGGTAAGTTTATGTTTTCTCAAGGTTTGTGCTGAATTGGGTAACTGTCGAGCATAAAATTGTTCAGTATGATGCTGAACTGTGTGTGTTGTACTTCTCACAGCAAATAATAGGGAAGACAGCAAGTGTTGGTCTTCCAGATCATAGCCATTTAATACAGTTGTCTCACATGCCACTTCTTATTTATTGTTCTAAAAGCAGTGAGTCCTTAAGAGCTTACAGACATAGTAATGGTTGAGATGTAATTGTTAAAGAGCAGGTACTTCAGACATGACATTCTGCATAATTGATTGAAAAAATATAGACTACAGGACAGCCAAGACAAGCTTAAATTTGAATCTAACTTGTTACACAGAAGTTCTCCTTACCAATGGGCACCATTAAATGAACACAATCGTTCTTAGTAACACTGTCAGCCCACAAAACCAAAAAGGATTTATATTTTGATTATTTTTAAAGTTTAATGACAAATCCTTTCCTGTCTTCACATTAAAAAATAAAGGCTGTGCTGGAGTCCCATTAAGGGACTGCTTTAGAGCCTGGTTCTCTGAGGCACTTACATTGTTTAAATTTTAATTTCTAGTCTGAAATTTTTATTTAAAACAGTACTTACAAACAAAACAAAACAAAAAAATTTCCTCATAGTCTTTGGCTTCTACTCTTGCAAAATTTTCTAAGCTTTTACCTGTCCCAGTGAATTCTCTGCCAACTCCCAAAGGCATGTTTTCCCTTCTTTTGGCCTCCCCTAGCCAGTGCTACAGTACTGTGGGAAAGCACTCTACTTAATGCCTTCCCGTGGTATTTTGACTAGGAATAGAATATATGGAAAGAGGTAAGACTACATTCACCTTTGGTGTAATGCCATGGAAGGCAGTTCAAATGGCAGTCAGTGAGATAGTATCACAGATAAATGTGTTTCACGCAACGCACTTTTTTTTTGAAATTTCTGACACAGATGCAAAGTTGGGAGAAGGGACTATAACCAGTACTTTATTCTGAGCCTCCACCTCTCTTCCGGCTGCAAAGTATGATTTTCGTCATAATTAGAAATTACTTGGAAAGTAATCTTTTGGTCTGTGATTTACTCATTGCAAATACCTAGCCTGTACAAATCGATATTTAAGCTGTTTTGAGTAAAGAAATGGGTCAGACATTACAATTCTGTTTCCTAACCAGAAGCAAAACATCTCAGAATTCAGTTTTTATGTAAGATGCTGCTACATCTGAAGTTCTGTGAATGCACTATTGCGTATCAGTGTAAGGGTGCCTTAAACACTTCCATTAATTCTAGTATTCGTTGGATCAAACTCCAAATTCCATAAGTAGGTGAACATTCCTGTTCTTTGACAAGCCTGCTAGAATATTGATGAAATTCTGACCGAGTGAACACGAACAAAGCCAAAATAAAATTAGAAAGAAAAAAATTCCCTCCTTTCAGAATTTACATCTTGAATGGCTGTGGCAGCAAAAACATATTTATTATCCTCATCTTCATTGTGCAAAGCTCCCTGAAATCCGAGTTAGATTTACACTGCACAACTCAACAGTTAAACACAAATTTAATTCTAATTTACCGCTGAAGATGAGTTTAGCTGAGTGAGATAAGAGCCCATATGACCTACCAAAGAACCAGATGCATCTCTCTTGATTCCTGTTCAGATACCTTAATGAAATCTAGCTTGGATTATAGCACTCTTCGTCTACAGATCTCAAGCCACTAGGGCAGCTGTGGCTAATTTCTGTAGTTGGCTGGAGAGCTGTACTACATGTGCAGCATTGCCCAGAGGTTCCTGTGCTATATTTCAGCATCTCCTCATTGCTTTTGCAATAGAAGCACTCTGAGCAGATAGACAACAGACATTGCCATTGCTCTCTGCTTGCACACCTCTTCCTTATTCCTGGTGCCCAATGGGGTGCTGTGACTGAGAAAAATCAGTCAAATAGTTTTAAAATATTTCAAATGAAACATGAACCTGCATTATTTCCCTCTGTTCTTATACAGGAGATTCTCTAGGCTCAGGGCTTGCAAAACTACTGTACTTAAGAAACAAATACTGTACTTTGAAAAGTCTTGCTCACTCCTTTTGTTGGTTCAATGTCCTCCAGAGTTTTGATGACTAACACTTTAAAAAAAACACACTAAAACCCCCAAAACCAAGCAGAAAAACAAAAAGGTGCCTGGATTAGAGAGACCAGGTTAGGTTTGAAGTCTGCAGGTGACCGTCCTGTGTATCTTATTCTATTCTATGACATTGCTGAATACAAATAGGATAAGACTTCTTGGTGCACTGGTATTGCTCTTCAACTTTAATGGAGTCTATGGAGTCCATTTTTTTTTTGCTTCTCATCAGAAACACCTTATTGCCTAACACTTAGAAACCAGATTATTTTACAGGCACTGTGCTGTTCAGAAACAGGGCTGTAAGGAATGCTGTAGTCATACAGTTATATTAATGTCAACAAGAGTGAAAATTACCAAATGAATACAGACATTTTTATTATTTCTCCTTTATGTTTTTAGGGCTAAGTGTTGAATGCCTCAGCATAAATATACAACTATCAATGAGTACTCAGTGCTTGTAACTACAGAGAAGTAACTCCTTGTATTTGTTTAAAGAACCCCGAGTGGGCCAGTGACAGGTATGTTCTTGAGTTTTGTGTGCGGAAGGTGAGTAGGTTCAGTGAAAGACTGAGCTGGAGTTGTCTGGGAACGAGATGAGCCCATGGCAGCATAGTTCTCTCATCCTGTGCATCGCCACGTTATGACACTGAGTATCACTTTGTAATATTCCACTTCCTATCTATAATGCAACGCTTCCATATGAATGGATTATTTTGAAATTAGCCATGTGTTCTTTCTGCCCTAAATCAAAATATGCCTGTGGTATAAACCATGACAGCGGTCGGAAAGACTGAAGATACTCTTAAAAAAGGACTGACACACACCTTCATTTTAAAAAAAGGTTTGGAAGTAAATGACGTGCCTTGCTAGGATTCTTCACGCTCTTCTCCCATCCCAATAGAAATGACAGTGTTACCAACTACTCACTAACGACTTCAGTAGTCAGAATTTCTCATCTGCTTCCTGCTGAAACAAGTTGGGGGTTCAGGGTTTAAATGGAATACATGAGAAAATAAGAATCTGTCCTCCTAACTTCTCCTTTCTTAAAAGAACTTTGTAGAAGAAAGGGACAGTAGAAGAAGCTGTTGAGGGTTCGGGGCCTCGTGCTCTTCTGAACAATGTCAGCAGCCTAGGTTTCCTTAATGCCTTTTCCATATGTGATAATACTTGCACTCTCCCAGTATTCTTTCAAGGATGGATATATCATGAAAGCTCTATGGATTTTACTCTGTAATAAGCCTCTAAAAATAATTGTGATAGCTTTAGCTGTCTTCAAAACCCAGTATGTTTATCATTAACAGTACAGTTTAACTATTCATTGACTTCTGACAAACTATAGCATAAGCCAATACACCATCCATACTGAGGTGAAAGACATTGATAGCTAAGGAACTGTGCTAATGCAAACCACCAATACAGAAGATCTATTGGAAATTAATAGAAATATGAACAGTGATAATTTACGTTATTACATCTTGCTGCCATCTCAGGACTATACTGTTGTCTGTTTTCAGCACATAGATGTTCCAGAAATATAATTTGTGATGCACTACTCTCCACTGACCTGTATCCTCTGCTTCTGTTCGCTTTAATTGGCACTTACAGGTTTGGGCCCTTAAAACTGGCACAAGAATGAATTAATGTGATGTGTTTTAACCTTCTGATCTTATCAGTTTAATTACAAGAATAAATTAATCTTGAATATTTTTCAATCCTTAAAAAAAAAACTTTAAGAACCAAAAAAGGGCGATCATTCCATTCTCATTATGTCTCCAAGATTGCCATGAGAAATAAAATAATTAATATCTATGCTTATTCTTTATCATTAGTCTTTGTCCTAAGAATGGATTAATGAGAATATTCAATGAGAATCAGAACATCCTTGCATTCACTTCTGTGAAAACTCATTCTTGTGTCAAAGACTGTAATGAGGACTGATAGAAGCATACAATTAATTCACAGCAACCTTAAGGTTGTAGTGAGAAAATAGTACATCATTCCAGACTGATGACCAAGGTCAGAATAAGAGAAGATGAAGAATGAATATGAGAAGATTGAAGTAACAGCATTTTAAGTCTGCATTATAAAGCCTTTGTTTGACAGCGTATCATTTTAAAATCCACATTAGTTTTTATTGACTACGGTTTTGATTGCATTAGTGGTTTTTTTTCACATCTCCTTCCCAGATGTTTCTTCAGAACTAAGCAATTACCTATCAAACTGATTTTCTCCATCTCTCCTAAGTAAGAGGTTGGCAAGAAACAAAAGAAGATGAAACTACTTTTTGTGTTCCACATCAGAGGCTAAGAAGTAAGAACACTGTGGAACAAAACGACCTGTAGAGAAATTTCCGTCATATCTATGGGTTTGAAACACACATAATCTGGTTTTGGCCCAGTATATATTTCTGAGGTATTCTTTGCTGCAGTGATTAAAGCATATAGTACTGATAGGGGTGCTCATTTTCTGAACTGTTCACAGCAGAAAGTACAAGACAGCAGCTCATGCAAATATGGAGTGCTTGGGTGGGCAAAGCCATAAGGAGGAAGAGACACTAACACAGGAAGACAAGAAGATTGCACAGCTGGTTAGTTCGGTGGTTTTGTTAGGCCTTGTGCCGTGTGTGTTGTGGGTATTATTTCTCATCAGTGCCCTTGCAGTTGTGTGTTGCTGGCTTTGAATGACAGTTACTGATATAAAGTAACGTATAGTAGCAAGAAATTAAATGAGCACATCTCCTTGAAAAATGTTTAAAATGGGTGCTTTGCTTTTGATTAATAATTAACGTTGCTTAGTTTCTGTAGGTTTAAAGGAATTATTACAGCAGCATGCCTGCTCCATTCTATTACAGGTGGTGTCAGGTTTTCCATTATTAAGCCCTGTATTTTTTGATTTGTTTGGTAACGTGGCTATAAAATTTGATTCCAGATGTGAACTTGCCAGGAAAATATCTCAGCTTAGCAGACACTTAAAAAAATTATTTTAATTTTTAAATAGCTCAGCTATTTGATGGTTAGCAGAGGAACGGAAGCCTGGGATAACTCTTCACAGAGAGCGCGCTGGTGGTTCGAGCGTGGCCTTCTCACAGGATGCTATGCTTTATGCTGTTTGTTTCTTGTCACAGAAATGCTGCTAGAAGATAAGCAGAGAAAGTTGCAGTGAGAAGCCTGACAAAGGAGGGACTTCACACCATTAATGAATACCTGGTTCAGTATTACAACAAAGCAATTCTTACTGTAGCTCTTCTTTACAGCTCCTGGTCAGAGCCGAACTTAAATTGAGGTAGAAGGTATATACAGAGGGGGAAAAAAACATTCTTAGTGCTGTAGTGGCAAAATATGGACCATCACTATGGAACGTGGCATCTAGTGAGTGGATGAGGCAGTGAGCACAAACCGAAATACAAGAAATACTAATTAAATATAAGAAATAAATATGAGAAAAAACGGTCTGACTGTGATGGTGCTCAGACACTGGCACAGGTTGCCTAGGGAGGTTATGTAGTCTTTACCCTTGGAGAAATTCAAAGCCCAACTGGACATGGTCCTGGGCAACCTGCTGTAGCTGACCCAGCTTTGAGCAGGGGAATTGGACTGAAAATCTGCAGAGGTGCCGTCCAACCTCTGCTATTCTGTGCTTCTGTGAATAATACTACTGATAATAATAAATAGATCTGGAACCAGATTAGACTGGTGCTTTCCTTCTCAGTTTTCCATTGCTTTCTGCCTGAGTGATGGTAAAGGTATCTGTGTCTCAGCAGATGGTTGTGCCTGTGTATCTGATTGTGAAGACAGCCTCCTGTAACTGTGTTACTATGCAAGTACAATAGAGTAACTTTTCTGTTTCATATGTTTCGGGCTGTCTTTGAAAAGCCGAAGAGTTAGGCTTTTTTTTTTTCTTTCTTTTTTAAAGTGGCCTTAACCTTGGTGGGTTTTCTTGGTGGTTTTTTATCTCCTTTTTTTTTTCCCTTCACACTGATTCCTAGTGGGATCTGTCCTTCAAGTAAGAAGGAGGAATAAAGAGGTGGCAAGCATAGCACAGAGGTATTGGCAAGGCAGTTTGGAGATTTTCTGTACTTCTCTTACACTCCATCCCTTTGGGATTTATTACAGGATCAGAGGTGTAACAAGCAAGTGGGACAGGAGGAGCCGGCACAGTTTTGAATCCTACTGCCAGAACTGTTTGTGTTGAACATCGCCCTGTCAGTGGCTAAAATGCAGAAATAACCCTAAAAACAGACAAGCTATGAGCTGAGTAAGTAAGATTCCAGAGGGTTGTGGTTTAATGCAGTCTTTACTGAAGTAGTGTTCTTCATACCATTGACTGCAGAAGTGCCTATTCTTTAGTGTCATTCCAGGTACCAAGGAGCTGACATCACACAAGCCACCATTCAACATGACAGCAGCTTGCTGAAAAGTATTTTCTTTTCCCAGCATTAAACAAGGCCTGCTTAGCCAGTGACGTTGGAGAGGCTTACATCTTCACATTTCACCAGGAGCCCGATGTTCTGAACCACTAACTTTACAAAGATCTCTCTCTTCACAGAGGCTCAGAATGGAAACCTTATGAAGAATTCAATTTGATGTAAGACCTGCAAGAAATGCTGCTATGCTAGAGAAATTTAAGAAACCAAACTCTTTGCTTAGGATATCAGCAAGGAAAATGTGTAGTGATAAATTAGTCATCTCATATTGGTTTATTCTTTGACAGCAGAGCCCTTGAAGGTGAGGTGGGAAGCAAAGAGACCATGTAAGGGAGACCAGCCTGCGTTCAAAGGTTTGAGACTTTTTTAGTACCTCAGCAAATTAAGAGAAGGGGGTGGATCATGGTGTCCTTGCAGTAAGTGAAGGAGAGAGCTCAGGCTGTCAAAAATCCCACCTCTGTAACAGTATTTACTGCCAGAGAAAAGCAGATGGAAACAGTGCCTGAAACATCCTTTGTCACAGGGCCTCTCCCTTGCTTGCCCAGCTGCAAGTGTTCAGAATCTCCTGCAGCCAGCTAGTAGGTCTTAACAATTATTCAGCTTACTCTTATTTTAATTATTCTTATACAGCAGGAGCTCATGAAGGGCTCTTGGGAGGTAAGACACCTGGCAGAGCATCCTCAGGGCACTGAGAGATGGTTAGGTCCCCAAAGATATATAGTGTTCTGATGTCTAAAAACCTCTTTTGCTTCCCTTCTGTACCTGTCTTTAGTGCAAAAACATGAGCCTTTGAAAGCTGGACCCCAGCTGTCATAGGAATAAACCCAAACTACAGCCCAAGATGGCCTTTGAAAACTGCAAGTTCCTTAGACCACAACAGAACTGATGAGTACAACTTCACACAACCGCCTTTTGATTTCTTCACTTACATTTTAAAAATAAAACTACTGGTAACACCAAAGTGAAGAATGTTAGGTAAAAGCTGACTCCTTTCTCCTCCTCCTTCCCCCTTCCTTCCCCTTTTTAAATTCTGGAGTAACACGTATGGAGACAGCGTTGCAAGTGAGGTCTTGCGTGTGTCTGTGTGTGTGCATTAAACTGATACATTTAATTAACGAAGACACCTTGGGGCTCAAACCTCATGTTGAAATCCCAGTATAAAAAATTAAATGCATGTGTAACGTGTGTGAATGGTTGCCACTGAAAGGCAGTGAAGGAGCCAGTGAAATATCAGCTGCGCTCCTGCTTAAGAAATAATTTTTAAAATTACTGTGATGATACGGTGTCTTAGCACTATGCCTGGCAAAAACGGAGCTATGCAGTATTTTTCAACAGTGAAGTACACAGTGCAAGATTCTTACTGTTTTGCTTGCATGCATACATGGTTTGTTGAAATGAGAACTGTCTTGTGTGCTTGTGCAGCATTTAGCACAAAGAACACAAAGTATTTGGGGCATCTGTGCTCTACTTTAAGACATGTACAATTGTAAATAGTAATTAACATGCCTAAAACCAGCTACATTTAATAAGGTAATCACAGACAGAATCACAAATTGAACTTAGGATTGTAACTTTTCTTTGTACTGTGACACGGTTCTTTCAGGTACTTTGCCATCTTGGAGAATTCCTGTTGTATTTAGGATCCAAACTTTCTATGCAATGCAAGGACTAACCTAAGTACCAAAGAGTAAAATTCACAAGGAGTGATGCTTCCTTGTGGTATTCCCACACACATGACTGGGAGCGGTGAGTCTGAATGCACGTGTTAGTTTCACATTGTTTAAAAATTCTTCCCATCGTATTTGCAAGTGACATCCCAGGCATTTCTGACAGAAATGTGGGTATCTGAGAAGTGCGCTAAGGAAACAGCACGGAATGCACTATCTGTTCCAGCGCCCTTCTGGGAACAGACCCATTTTGTGGTAGGAAATACACTGTCTATTGTCAATATTATCAATAGAACTTAAATTGTCGTTTTCAGATTTTGTTTTAGTTTAATATATTTTCTTCAGTTAGTGATATTCTGGTGAGTGTGATTAAAATCTTGCCTCCTAGAAGAGCACATGGGTGAATAGTAACGGAAACTCATTTTTTTTTTTGCAAGATTTTGGAAGTCTGAATGTTCATACAGTCAAAGTGTTTGGCACAATCTCCAGCGTGAACACACATGAAAATACTAGTTAATACTATTAAAATGTGAGATTTTGCTGTTTGTTTTCATTTATAGATCCTGCCTGTTCTGCAGCTGTTTCTTATTATACAAGCTGACTAGAAGCTGAGGTATAAACATGAGGAAGAACAGAATAGTAGTACTATCTTAACCTGTTCATTTTATTTTCCAAGTTCCATATATCAACCCTTGCAGTAAGTATATGTCTTTCTAGTACAAATCCAGTCCAAGAGCAGTTCAAGGTAACACAAGTCCTATTAATAGACGCAGCAGGCTGATGTTAGTCACAGAAGTCATAAACCATCAGGCTTCTGTTATTCCTGACTGTGGTCTTATTGTATGTTAAAACCAACTGAAAACCTTAAATATAAGGATTTCCAAATCTACAAATTGCTGAAGGGGGGTGGGGAGGGGAAGAGATGGTCGGTTTTATTCTTGGAGAATAAAAATTTCTAATGAGAAATTATTACATGTTAACTGTTCTTGTTGTGAAGGTTTTTGCATGAGATTTTAAAGGGCAGAACTTCCCACCTATCTTATCTTGTGCTATAAAACGCCATAGCTCTAGATGGGAATTGTTTTGTCCACACCACCATCAGCTGGACCATACAAGCATTGTTCCTTATTAGATGAAAACAAAAACTATGAGAATCGTTACCATGAAGTGCTGGTATTTCTTGTCACCCTGATAGTGCATCAGCACCAATTCCTCAGCTAATCGAGCCATGCCGCCTGGGTGAGAACTATCCTGTTCTTCATGTGCACCTGCTCAACACCTACATGATGTATAGAACTTACCTGAGCCTTTCAAGTAGACAATCGGAAACTTTTGCCTGGGGGTGGGGGGGTGGGGGGGGTGGAGGGGATAAGAAGAGTAAGGACAACTTGAATATTTCTTCAGCACAGTCTGCAATGTGCAGGTCTGTGGTCTGCAAGACAATACTTGGCTCAGTATTCTAAAAAGCTAGATGGGGAATAACTTCCTTTCTCTTCATTAAATTAGGGTCCTCTTAGACTAGTGGTTTATGAAATATGGAGGAAAATGTCTGTATCTTCACAGCTATCACATAAGCTTGGGTTGGGGTTCTCCAAATGAACTGTTTCTAAAATGATACAATTCTGGTTCTTACTTAGCAAATCCTCTTCAAAACCACTATCAATATCAATCAAAGAGCACTCAAATCAAAATGAAAGCGATCTTAGTTTATGGTTCTGAGATGTCCATTGTAATTCAAGTACTAGACTGTTTGGTATTTTTTTTCAGACAGGGGAGTGGTGTTTGGAAAGATGATCTAGGAAGTGTTTTACTGAGCTTCAGTCTGCACTGAGCAAAATGGATTTCTTACATTAAGCAAAATGTCTTGCTAAGGGGACACTGAAACTCCAAAATTTGTCCCTTTTTGGAAAGGCAGCATCAAGCTGTGGATTCCAAAAATGTTGGGGAAAAAAATAATGGACAAAGAGGTGGGGGAAGTCTTTATCATTCTGAAAACAAAGAAAATTAGGTATGGCTAATAACATTTGCAGCAATACCTAGAGAACGAGCTGAGGGTGTGAGTCCATAATTCTGTATGCTGTTTGTACACAGAGTAAGAGAGAGTTCCTGCTCAAATACACTAGAATAAGCAGAGAATAACACAAAATGAGATGATGAAACACTGTGTTATTAGTCCAGATTGTAGGGCTAGAAATCTCTCAACAGATCGTGTATCAGACCTGGGAACTTAACCCAAGCCAGTGCCTCAATTACACGGTCAGCTGCCCTGATTTTAAGAGGAAGAATTGTATGGGCAGCCTTCTAGAGCTTCAAGGATCAGATTATAATTCCAGTTTTAAATTTCTTATTCAAACCAAACCCCAAATCCAAACCTCTTGAGCGTCTCTCAACACTGTTAACGCACCCGTCACTCCATATTCCAAACAGCATGTGTGTTCAACAGACAATAGTGATTGTTGTGGTGGGTGGCAAAATACGCAGTGGGTTGCAGTAGCAGGGATTATATCCTGGATCTTTTTAATATAATACATGGCTCATATTTCAAAAACTGTTTATAATTAGGGTATAAAATATGACTCTGATTAATATTTGCATCCAGTGTAATGCCTTCATTTGTTCCATAGTTTCATTTGAAACAATTGTATGCAAAAGATTCTGATGTTATGTCAGCTGAAGCTTAACAACTCTTATTATTGATTATAGACTTGATGGAAACTTCTCAGCAGTTTACAATATTTAGTTAGGATATTTGAAGAGACCTAAAGTATTATTATAAAGCAGCAAAGCTAGGTTTGGCAAAGAGCCTTTCTTTTGTCTCTGAAACTTTCTGCAGTAAATTTAGAACAGAAGAGCATGTCTCTGGAGTAAAAATATATGTATTGCTGGCTACAAGTGTATGTTTGCTGCTTCACAATTTTAGAATTAGATGATGGACTTATTTAGTAGACATTGGATAGTAAAAAGTAAAACCCTTAATTTAAAACATTCCACATTGCCACATTCCAAGAAAAACATGGACCGGTGAACAAAACCAGCAGTATTGTAATAAGAAAACAACTAGGTGCATTTTTTCCAAAACCTAAACCCAGAAATCTAAATGTATGAGTTACTGGCTAAAAATGCCATTTTCATGTCTAGTTTCTTCATGAGGTGAAAAAAAACAACCTAGATGAGAAAATTAAAAAATAAGTTCTAAGACTCTAGGTCAAGCTTTAGAGCACAGCTCTAACTTTATAATCATCTTTTCTTAATCTTCATGTTTCCCTTTTAATTTAAAAATGTGCTTTTTTCTTTGCAAGAGATTTATTATGACAGCATTATTTTTAATGTAAAGGTAAGACACCTTTATCATAATTCTTTTTAAAAATTACCAATCACTGTGACCAAAGGATTTCTGTCATATTCTGTGCACTGGCTTCGTTATCTAATCTAGGAAAGGGATCACTTTTGACATAAGCTACAGAAGAAAACTGCTGACATTTAATACGAGCCCCATTTCAGCAGGCTGCATATGCCCCTGATTGCTTGGCATCCATTTCTGATTACTATCAATTTCTGAGCATTGATCGTAAGTCATGACTGTTCAGAGGCTCATACCTACACTCAGCTTGCTAACATTCCAGCCCCACTTTCTACAACATCAGCTTAATTTGAGTTTTACTGAATCATAACTGTAATAACACTTGGAAGTGAGAATGGAAGATTGTGGGAAGTTCAAAGAGAGAGAAAACTTGAGCCAGATTCTTGAATCCCTGCTCTTCCCAAGAGTGCTAAAGCTGCTTTACTTTGACTGACTTTCTAACAGGTTTTACAGAAAGAGAGAATCTGTACCTGTGCAAGAAGGTACAGATGAGAGGAAGGCAGGAGGGACATAACTTCAGAGATACTTGTTCAAATTAAAGGAAGGCCCTGAAAAATGGAAAAAAAAATACTGTAGGAAGGTAGGGCATGTACAGGCAAGATGCTGGAAATCAGAGGTGCACTTTTCTCCTCCTGGATATCGCTGTGCTGCCTGGTGGAGTTTACCCTCTGTTGAACATTTAAGAAAACACTTGTGATGGCTGTGTGGATGACAGACATAGATGCCGATAGAAGAAAGGAGGTAGGAGTCAGGGACGTTGCTGCATCTACAAGGCTCTGTGTTACTGTTATGCCTTTGGGAGGAGGACGTTCTCTTCTCCTAAACTTGCGCAGCAAAATTGTGCTCAAGTGACTTAGGACTTTTGTCCTATAGAAGTCCATGCTTCTAAATAAACAAATCATCGTCTGCTTTCTGAAGAGCAACTTCTCTTATGCCTAATCCATGTGGAGGAAATAAAACAAGAGGATTGGAATGCTACTCGCTTGTTGGTACATCTGTATGATGCTATTTGTACGTGCTGATCGTGGATATTTCACAGTCACTTCCCTGTGTTCCAGATTTCATATTTAGTTATCTTCCAATAGCACACAATATCTCCTGAGGGCAGAAGATTATTTTTAAATATAATTAGTTTTGATGGGGTGAGGGCAAAGGGGACTCTTGGATCCTGGACTTGCTCAGCTGTTTGAGCTCTTGCTGTTTGTGGATAGTCCAATATTAATCAGAAGGATGCTACATGTAAAATAGAATAATCTTTATGGTTACATCTTTTATCTCCCTTTTGAAAGCCAGGCAAAAGGCAGCCTCTTAACTGTGCTCAGTGCTTTGGACAACTCCATGACGGCCCAGAAAATAACACCAAAACATGGTGTGTCAAATGCATCTCCCTTAGGAGGTTCGGTGTGACCACTCCATTATGTGCCCTGACCTTCACTGCCTGAAGGACAACAAGTTTTGTTCTTGAATCTGTTTCTTTCGACCTCTGCCTCGCCCATTTTGCTTTGATATGCATTATAAATACAGCTGCCATAAACAGCTGTTTAAATAACTAGTATGGATTATTTTGTTGTACTTGCTGTGATGTGCAGAGGGAATATAGTGCTTTAATACATAATGAGAAGTACATTAATTGAATTATAGCCCTTCAAAGTTAAGAAATACAGTTTGATGAATGATATCTTCATGTTTAGAAAACAGGGGATCAGATTCCAACTTAGCTGTAATATTACATATTACTTATGTAGTAACAGGATGAATCACTTAACAGTCACTACTTGACCTGATAAAATGGTGGTATGAGTTAAACTGATGCTTCTAAACTGCTCTGGAATCCTCACAGCACATTGCCAGTATTGAAAGTAGTCTTGACTGAAAAATCTTCACCTGGACACCTACAGAAGAGGCACACTGCAGCACTGGCCCGTAATGCCACAGAGGCAGTACTGTGAGCTTTTCTGTTGCAGCTTGCTTTTTGGGAACAACTAACTTTTGTTCAACAAGGCAGTGGTCCATATGAAAAGTAGGTGACATCTACTGTGATGGGTAATGGTGATTATGCCTCTTGGAGTCTGAGTTTCTAAACTGGGTGCCTAATCTTGAGGGTTTTAAACAACTTGGCATCTAAGTCCATATATACACTAAGATTATTTTCACCGTGCAGAACCAAAGACTGGCAGGCAAAAAGGAAGTGTCAATTCATACTTAACAGGTTTACTGAATTATTTATTGTCTTTACTCAAAGTTTGCTCTTCTAACCTTTACTCTCTTCTCATTTTTTCTGTTCTGTTTCCACCTTAATTTATATGTGATCTGTCTTTCCTTCTCATTTTCCTTGCATTGACTTCTACGTAGAAGATGGAACAGGTAGAATTTCAGTTTGAATCCACATTTTTAGCATCTGATGTTCAGTTGTTTGAAATTAGGCAAAATTCCAAAAAGTGGAAGCATCTTCAAATCAACAGATGCACAGGTTATTGTTATAAGGACTGCATCTGCAGCTGCTATCCTGCTAAGTGATATGCTTTTTCCAGGCAGTTGCTAGGAAAACTGAAGCGTACAGCACACTTGCTAAAAGGCTTAAGGCGTTGTGCAGTATAAAACCATTTTTAAATATGTTACAGACTAGAAGACTAACCTCTAAAGAGAAAAAGAGATTGCGTCCATGGGGTCCAAATAGGGGGGACGCCTATATAAGAAAAACTGTACAAAAGTAGTAAGTGTGAAGCCAATAAAATACATTTCTGGTTGTGGCCTAAAAAACACTTAAGCTTATTGTATTACAATTGAATAAAACAAGAAGCTGGGTTATTGTCTGAATGACAAATCCTTTGTGAGGCACTGAAGCTCACTGCACGTTATTCCTGTGTGTCCCCTCACATAACTGTGCTATGATTTTATGAGTTACAAGCAAGATGTGCACCTCAAGTCTCGCGCTTTTAAAAAAAAACACCCAGCAATATTATCTATTTAGAGAAGGCCTGAAGCATTTTCAGAACAAGTGCATCATTTTAAAAGTTTCTCCATGGGGAATTACTTATAAAAATATGTATCTTTTGGGATTTGTACCAGGATATTTCTTAGTTATTGCTGACATGCCCCCCATAACACCATGAGCTTCCTCAAAGGGCAGGAAAAGAGAATCAGTCTCCCTTAATCACCAAGTATAAACCAAATAAATTTAGCAACTACCTCATGCTATTGAGGCAACAAATTGATGCATTCATAGTTCCCCAATGACTTAAATGCATAAAAACTAACAGAGAAAATAAGTACTGCATGTTGCCAGGATGAAATCTCAACTTTTTTTTTAGGGCACCCGCTGGCTTGGAAACCTGCAAGTCATGTGTGACCGAAGATCATCTAGTCAGTCAGCAGAACCATTTGGACTGTCGAGGTAGGTAAAGTGAATTGGAGGGGTAGTAAATGAGACCTGCAAGTAATCATGATAGGGGTCCAGTCCTGCACCTATTTTAATACCTAGAATTGCATTCAGGAGTTATCTTACTGTTTTGGGCAAGACTATTAAAAACAAAGAATAAAATCTATGGAGTTTCAGAGATCATTAGTAGAGACCATTCATTCAGGGTGCTTGATACCATCTTCAACACAGAGTACAACTCCTCTGAACAGCCCACCTATGCTAAATCAAGTATAACATGCAATTTTGGTCTATACTAGTATTCTACTGTTTATCCTCATCCATTGATTTGTGTTGACTATTTCAGGTTTGAATAAACTCAATACTCAAAAGAGGTTTTCTAGCATGACTCTACTTTTTTATACAATGATAGCTTTGTGGTGTCCCGTGGGCACTGAGGTTACATTGTGCTATTTGCTTTGTATTTTTTAAAAAGACAAAGCCGCCCCAGGTAGTCCCTTGCTATTTAAACTGTAGTTGGCTATGAGAGGAAAGAAATGTAACCATGTGCTTCACATATTACGTATCAAAGCCATCCATCAACACCATCTTACTTGAATCTTGTCTTGGATTGAAGTCGTGTTTTGCAGAAAAGGGCTTGAAACCAGATGAGTTTTATGACAAATGTTTCTCACAATGTTAGATGTAACCCTCGCGGATTTATTTATTATTATACTTTGGAGAATGTTTAGATTCTTTCAGGATTGGGCACTCTTTTCCAGCTGACTTTATTTAAAGTTATAAGTCTTGCATCTGACTAGGGTCCAATGACCCTTGCACATAGGGCTTTACTACGGAGGGAGACAGTTACCGTCCAATTGCACACGAGCCTTCACAGTTGCATATACTAGTAGGAAATCTGTTCTGTGCTTTTTTATCACTGTTTTCTAGTGATCATGGTGAAAAATGTATGTACCTATACAGAGACATGTAAAAAAAAATAATCAGTGTGGTTATATTCATCCAGGGTTATTTTATCTAGTAATTTACTTTAAAGAATATATTTTTAAATTTTAATTATCCAGTGCTTTAGCAAAGAGAATAAGGAGGCAGAATGAGAGCCTTGTCCAGCTGTAATCTCTAACTTTTGCAGGTTAAATTTATTAGTCTGTTATATGGATATAAGCACAGGCTGAGACATTGTAAAAACTTCTGCGTGCATTTGACCCTTCTCATTTTGATTTACCAGCCTTTAGGAGTTGTCTAAATACTGGAGGGTTTTTTTTCAGGTATATTTTAATGTTTTTTTGGAAGGAATTTGAAGGACGTTTAGGGCAGCTCCACAAAAATATGTGTATCTAATTTACTCTTTCAGCTTCAAAACTCTTCTAAATCCCTGTTCAGATGTCTGCTCACCCTAGAGTCAAATAAGATTCGTAGCTACCAGGTTATTGTCCAGTACAGTTCCTTAATACATGCTGTTAAAAAGCATTTAAGACCAGACAAGACAAAACCCTAAGAAACTTCTCTCAGGTCTCTGTTTCTATTGTTTAGAAGGTAAATAAGGCATAGGTGTTTACAGTATTCAGCACTGACAGTCTTTTTATTGCTACCTAACTTGGCCTCCATAAACACAGGACATGGGAGGAAGTTGCCCTCGTGATTCTGGGTATTTGTCTGATGTGGTAAGCTTCTAAGTAACTTTGCATACCTGTGCCATGATTGTTTGCCTCTGGGGACCTGGAAGGATGTAAGAGCACCACTGTTAGACAATGCAGACGTGACAGTAAAGTTCTGCTCACATTGCATAATGGGTTGATTTCAGGTCTAGGGGCTGGGGTGTTTTTTTTTTCAATTTTGGAAGTTTGACTTCTAGTTTTCTTATTCAACCAATGTGTGTACTGTTTATCATATGTATGAGGGAATAATACATATTAAAGGCAAACCATAATAATGCTTTAAAGTTCTTTACAGAAAAGAAAAGACCCTTGTCAAGTCTGGAAAATGTGATCTTTCATTCCTTTCTCGCTCTTCATTAAAGAAGGAACAACTTGCAACTGCAAATGTAATTAAAACCATTTCTAAAACAAGAACAAAGACAACGTAAATGAGGTAGTTATCTAAGTTCAAATTGTTTCTATGGAAGCATAAAAGATTTTTGTGACTTACAAAAAGATGACTTAAAACTCTTCTTACTCAGAAGATTTTACCACCTTTTAAAACTTTATCAAAATACTATCATTGCAGACATCACTGATGTCAAAAGCCTGCACTGTCACCAGAGTAATTTGAATAAAGACAACTGACATCTATTACTGAATGCACACTTCTGTAGCATATTTATAAAGGCTTCTCGACTCTGAAATCAAACAGCAGCTGCTCAGCAACTAGGCCCCAGATCAGCTGGACTGTGGTGACAATCAGGCCTTGTCTTATTTTAATAGACAAGTACAACCATCACCCACACAAACAGTGCGGCAAGATAAATGACCCCGTTCTTGTAAACCACCCACATCCAACATAATCCTTAAATGTTCTTGAGGTAGAGGAAGAAAAAAGCATTGGTGCTATTCCGTGTTTATGATCGTATTTGTAAGTTAAGCCATCCAGTCTAACAAACTGAAATGCTTATTTTTCTAATGTCTGCCTGCATGATCTTCAGTGCTACCTATTTTTGTCTGATCTTTTTGTAAATTTACTTTCCTAATAATTTAATCTCCTACTTGATATCTTGATTTGATAAACTCTTTGTTCACTCTAGTTGTATCTTGGTTTTCCTTCAAGTACATATATTTTTGACCGAACAACCTTGCTACATGTTGTCATGAAACAGATCGAACTGTCCCCAAGGGGGACAGCTGTCTGCATTCTAGGAATCCTAAGCAGCAGCTTAGACAGGAATTCTCATTTCTTTAAGGAAGTTGGTCGTGTGTCCCCCCCCTTTTTTTTTAAAAAAAAAAGCACACCCTATGTAAATATATTTATGCAAACAAATAAAGTTACAATCCCGAAAAGGTCCCAGGTTTTATGCTACTGTTTCATATCTCACCAGGGTGTTAGGCCCACTGCCAATGCTAATCCATTCCACATCAGAAACCTAAAACCTCTCAGATGTATTAGGCAGCCTACCAACGCTCAGCTGCCGTGCTGGAACTTGGCTTAACTCCTGATAGGCAGCCCCTTGCATTTCTTCAGTGGGGAAAAGGCTTCTTAAAAAAAGAACTTGTCATTGGTGACTGCTGAGAATGTTGGTGACAGTGGTTTCATTAAAGTAGTTGCTGAAGCTGTATTGTTGCCATCTTGCCTGTGGTGGTCACTACTGAAAAAACTGAAGGCTTTAAGCCACCGATTCAGAACATGATATATTTGCCAGCATTTACCACAGTTATTTCCTTTCTGAGTGTGTGGAAACAAGACAGACACAATTGATAACAGTTAGCAAATGTCATATGCTGTACTATTTGCAGGGAAGCTCCTGATAATTAATGAGTAGTCCAGAGGTATGGATGTTCTTTGCATTCTTGTTAGTTTGAAACACTTCATCAGCTATTTGTTTTTTTTAATCTCTTTTGAAGCTTTGATAATAGTGTTACAACACCACCAACATACACAGTAAGCAATGATTTTTGGTTTTTTTGAAGCTTGTAGATGCAAAAAGGAAAAGTAGCACCTACTGATTTATATAGAAGAAGTAAGCATTCTATTTGAAAATACAAATGGATGCTAACAAACGTTAACCAGTCCCTGGGTCTAATAATCCTGTTTCGCCTATTCTTGCTTTAAATTGGCTGCAACACACAAAAAAGTTTTATTTAAACAGGAATATCATGGTCCTAAAGTGTGAAAACACTAAAGCAAGCTATTCAAAGGGCTAGAAGCAATTTCAGAGATATTTTTCCCTAAAACCCCCTTAATGCCAGAGGTGCCCATTTCACCCTCTACATCGTCAGCCAAATAGCTTGAAAAGCAGTTGCCATTTTTTAGATAATTAATACTCTAAATCAATTCACGTTTGTTTTTATCTGGGTGTCCATTATGCGATCTGTTGCTGTTACCCAACACAACAGCTGGGTATAATTTGCTTGTGGCTTATTTGGCAGCTTACAGGCATAGAATTTAAACTTACATATACTTCAAAGGTGTTGGGAAATGGTTAATATGAAAGTAACCCCTTCAGCAGAGAGTGCTGTTTTGCCTGGCTGTGTTGTACGTTTTGCACCTTTTTTGCGCAATCTGTGAGCCTCTAACTGCTACTAACCTGCATCATTCATAGGGTAGCAAAATGCCATCAGATGATATTCACACTATTTACCCAGCTAACAGTTTAATGGGATGGTGTGGGCATTTTGGGAACACTCTACACAGACAACATGTAATATTGACCAAACACTTGATGTTCCAGTCCTGCTCTTTTCTGGGACAGACAGTGCCCAACTACACCACGCAGTGTAATTGCTTTGAGTTGTATAATGTCTTTTACTAAATGCTAAAAACGTCACTTTTGTGCTTACACAATGACAGCACTATTTTACTGTGACACCTGTTTAATTTTAAAAGATTTGTATGTGTTTTGCAGGGTGGACCAGTAAAATAAGTTTTGTTTACCCCAGACAATGGCTGGCTGAAAAATGAAGTGGTCCGGTACTGCTATTGGTTATGTGGCATGCATGGGTGTTCTTAAAAAAGGGATTTGGCTGACACAACTGTAGAGCCTTAACCCAAAAAGTCAGAAGAATGACTTCCTTTAGGTCAAAATGAGGAAACACTGTTAGGTGCTGTGCTGCTTAAAGGAATTCACTGTGTCCATTTTAAGGTTGAGATCAGGAGTGGTACATGGGGAGCTGACTGGTGAACAGTTACCAAAATCTGCCGAAGTCCTCCTGCAGATCTGGTCTGAAGACTCTGTGCTATAAGCAGAAGGTACAACAGAGTGCTCTGACAGCCTGGAAAGCACTACCTGGAAAGGACTGTAACGAGAGTGATGAAAAGTAAGCACTTTACGTTTGTGGTCCGTATACCTGGTCCCATGTGGATCTGCTGCACGTTTCTGTACACCCTGGAATTAACCACACACGTGACGTTGTTAACAAACAACTTTTAACACACACGGAATGTAACGTGCTGCTGGTTGGCACGTTTGTGTCTGACATGAAGTGCAGCACTGCCAGCTAGAGAGCCTGATTGCCGTTTGATGGTCTGAGGGCCAGGGCTCAAAAGACAAAGAGGAAGAAGACTGGCCCACAACTTCTGATCAGCAATGACTGAAAAAGAGCTGGCCCATTCAAGGTAAAAGAGTTAAAAGTTAATTCAAAAGAAATACCCTGTATTTATGAATATTGTTAAATAAATATACCAAAATATTAGTAAAGCACACTTGGAAACCAAACTCGTGTATGAAATGAAAAATGTTGGTATTTAAAAGCTGCTTTAAAATATTTTTGTTTTGTAAAATACATTTCTTAAAAAATGAATGTGGCATATAACCACAAACATACATATACACACATCTGCACACGCATACTTCCCAAACCCGTAAGATGTCTGTTTGAAAGATGTCAGTTCTTTCAGTGACTTAAAGTTTCTTCAAGGCAGAAAACTATGGAAGATACAGTATAGCTGAACATCTGTCTTGTCATGTAGGCAGATATTAGGATTAAATTAACTAGAAATGAATAGAATGATATATGACAGGGTGCAGATGTCCCAGCCACAGTGTGATAATTTCATTGCAAAACTATGTAATGAATTCCATACATTACAGAAACACAAATATACCACTTTAGGTAATTGTGATGAAAAGGTATAATATGGAATGGATAAACAGATGGTGTACCCAAAGGCATTTTTCGTTTACTGTTGCTCTTTAGTCATTTTGAAATTACTTTATTTGGTTACTGTACGTCTATTATTACATCTTTCTTTTTAATTTTTTCTTCTCTTAGCTCTTCTGAATCTGGAGTGCATGAGGAGCATTAAGGACCATTTTGCATGTCTGCTCCTGATAGATTGGTTAGCTTCTATTTTCTTTTGTAAACTCCACATTGCTATGCTACATCTAAAGCCAACATTTCCGTGACTTCAGAACAAATTGGATTGATTCTAGAAGCATTTTGGCTTTATATAGTTTCTAAATTGGCACATGCTGCATCTGTGCTACTTGAATTAGCAGAACTGTTCATATTTTACCACAGATTATTGGCAAATTTTCCTTTATTATTTGGAAATGGGTACTTTGGATAGTGCGTGCCATTGCAGCCTATTCATTTCTAATAGGTATATTAAAATGTGATTACATTAGGTTATATTTTATGATAGGATTACTTGACCATCCCGAAAAATAACCCACCTTTTTACATCTGGCAACAGGTGTTTTAAAGTGCTGTAAATAGTTGAATATACAACATGGCTTTCCATCACTGGTCTCATTTAGAGCCTATGGTCAGCCCAGGACTTCATTACTGTCCGAAGCTGAACTGCAGGGAGACCAGTAACTGAGGAGCTGCATGGAGAGGTACCTGCTCACTGTACCCACCCATGGCTGTGCTCTTAAACTGCGCCTGTGTCCTTGGAGGCTGGACTAAGACCCATTTGAAAATACAGAATTTTAGTTCTGCTGTTAGCTGCAGATTATTTAGCCAATGTCTCATCGACCTAGAAAATAATAGCAAAACATTCTCAAATGCTGTTGAGATTATGAAAAAAAAATCCAAAATAAACTATTATTTCTTTTTCACTGTTAGCATCTTGATTCATATTCTAGTATCATAGCAATAATATCCGCAGCATTGATGTTCACTTGCAATAAACAGCTTCTGAGGTTATCAACTGTTTCAGCTTCAGTTCAGCGTTTAATCACCCGCAAAAGATATTTATTGACTTGTATTCTCCAATGCCATGAACGCTACCTCTTAATTATTAACCATGTCTCTAATTTTATATCTATTTTTAAGAAAAAATGTTTACTAATTGAAACAAAACATGCGAGTGCTGTTGCTGATTTTATTTCTTTCCTAAAGCAAGTCAGTGACTAAATACAGCAGTATTTTTATTACCACCAGTACAAACACACACAAGCACCCCACGTATTTCAATCACTTCTGCAGTGGTTGGTTTTATTGCTAGTTTTAATCACTTTAATTCAATACAGTTTATATAGTGGTTTGATGAAGGGTGCTAGTATCAAGTTCAAGTTCCAGTACATTAAAATGTTACACACTGGTTACTTAATTTTGACTTAGGATCTCCTTGTTTCAGTTTCAGTTTTAAACGTTATTATTTCTATTTCTTAAGCTTTCAAAGGAAGTTAATCTATTTAGAGGCATATGTTTTTAAATATGGAGATAGCACAGTTCATTTTCTCATGATGAAAGCATATTTTGGATAATCATTTTTTTCCAAACAGATGCCCAGTTTATCTCACTTAAATCAACTGTTTCTGACTGGACCAATTCCTGGATGAGTTAATTGAGCATGGCTAAACCCAAAATGCTGGACTAATCAAGGAAATAGGAAGAGGTGATGACTATGAAGATTCTCAGCTTTCAGTAAAGGTGTTTAGTTGTTTACTTATATTCTCACAACAGAAGGAATGTAACAAACTCAGCCCACTGGAAATAATTCTGGATAATCTCACTCCATTACTTTCGGTGAAATTGAGTCTGCTCACTCTACCCTGGTGAACCAGCATCTCAGGGAAACAGGAAGGTAATAGCTCATTCAGGCGGTACAAATAAGTGACAGAAGGAAGGCAGACTGAAAGCTGTGTGTCTTTAGTTTCTAATTTATGTTAGTAGTCCGCCATTAATGTATTAGCTTCTCATTGGCTATATTCAGCATCAAAAATCAGCGCATTGGCCATGCTGTTCATTAGTACCAGGCAAATGCCCTGCTGTCTTGCACACATCACAGCTGTTCATTCATGTTCGCTTTTCAGACTGGGAAACGTGAGTTTGGAGAATACTGATGTCTTGTTTGACCCCCCCCCCCTCCCCCCCAGAATCCTCTTCTGAGAAATGCATACTAAAAGTAAAAGAAAATCAGATTCTTGGATATCTTAGCTGTCAAAGAGGGTAACTTTCTATTCTTAGTGCTTTGAATATACTCATCTATCACTTTCTGTGATATAGTTCATAGACAGACAGCTCATGGGACCATGCATAGAAATACATCATCATTGCAGCCTTTGTATATAAAAATAAAATAAAATAGTAAGGTGGCCTCTAGAGCTGATGGTTGGAAAGGACTTTTTATGGGTCAGGAACTGCATCATGAATATTTTGGTTAATTAATAATTTTGTACATGTGTATAATTATACTACTTTTGAGTTCGGCTTTAATAAGCATAACAAAGATGATGATAACTGATGCAGTTATTTCAGTTACCAGTTGTTTGGTTGTTTCTGAAGTCTTACTTTCCTAGGTTGCACATTTAAACTTGTCCTTAATTTGAAGTAACCAAAAAGTGCATCCTGTTCCAGGTCTTTTGCTAGATCATCAGTGACCACAATTCTGGACAGGTACATCTGCAAACTAATAATCTCAGTTGAAATTAACTAGTACCATTACTGATGTGCCAACAGCAGTGCAGCTGTAATTAATTTGTATGGTATCAGGGAAGAATTTGGTTCCTCTTGCTAATGCAATAACCAAGCAAAGGCTTTTGCAACTGTTCTGATGCCTGTGAACAAAAGGGGATAATGACAAACTTCTAGCTCAATTAATTAATAGATACAGACACATTTAGAACCTTTGAATGGATCTTTTTGGTCTCCTCATGGAGGGTGCTGTAACTGCTAGGTGGCACATAATGTTTTCCTAGGGCTCTTCCCTTTGGTTTCGGATTTGGAGCACAGTCGTAGAGTGATCTGCCTGAAAAGTTCACATCGCTCCTGTGCAGTAGCAGGCCAACGGTCAAAAAATTAGCTCAGGATATGACAATCAAGAAACACTGTCAGGCATCTGACAGCTACTAAATGTACAACTTAATATATACACCTGGAATTATAATTCTACCACTGTCTGTCAAATTTCCATCTGTCTAAGGGCGAGCACTCCATCCCTTTGACGTGCTAATTTTCAGTTTTAAAAAAAAAAATATTAAAATGTTTTTCTTTCAGAAAACAAAAATTACTTTAAAGCCACCAGTCTACTACTCATAGGCACTTTTACAGAAATGATGCGGTGCATTTGCATAGAAGAAAAATCTCAAAAACTTTCAGAGTTATTTTGCAGACCTACTAGAGTGAGTGCTTCCACTACGGAATGGTTCTGCTGATAGGAAAATATGTGTGCAGCTGCATGCCTCCAGCAAAATTGTACAAAAACGGTGTTCTTCCTGTCCACTAACCTCTTAATTTTTAAGTTTCAACAGATTATTTTATGACTTACTGCATGTAAGTCATTAGAAAAGCAGAAGCAAAAACCCCGAAACAAAAATTTCTAGCACCTTCCTCCCACCATAAACCGATCCTCTCCCAATACTTTGTAAAGCAGACATGCAAGGAATAGTCCTACAGCTTACACAGTCTGTTTTTTTCAACAAGGCACCTCTACTAGAGAAGGAATCAGAAAAGAGCTGGCATACAGGAATAAAATAAAAAATAGCCAGGCAGTCATTCTGGGAGGTGATGGCCTGCTGAGTCGTATGAGGCTATCAGCTAAACAGGTTAGTGGTATCACCCTGCATGAATAACAGACAAGACTATGCTTATGAATGTTTATTCCTGTGCAAAGGCAAAACCTTTTTTTTTCTTTGTTATTATTGTTTGCAAACACTGAAACACTCATGCGGACTTCTGAGGCTAATAATAAAAATTATAAGAAATCTAGAGATTTTAGGTTTTATTTTTTCTTTTTTCCTGTGTAGCTATTTACAATCAGAACTTACTTTCCTGATAAATGAAGAGAAGATGCAAAGTGGATTTGTCACTATGAATGAGAGCCTTGAAAGTTAACTTCTTTCTGAGTATTCATAAACTAGACTGGTTGGTCTGTTGTATGGTAGCTGTTTTATCTACTTATTCCTGGTCTGAATGTCTTAAGCAAGGATCTGCAGCCTAACAGTAATTTTGTCCCTGTTCATGGGTAATCCATGAATGCAAAAAAACCGGAGAGCAACCACCACAAGCTATTTGTAGTGAATTCTTTACACAGCTGTACATGGCAGACACTTGCCTTTGTGTAGAAGACTAAGTGGGTCCTAATCCTCTGTGAACATACATACTTCCAAACAAAGGTGGGTAGGGCACACACTGGCAAAAAGCATCCTTTTCAGTGGGCACCGTGAGGGGTGATACTCTGAAGTAAGTATTACCTCACTTTTATCGGTGTTAGGTGTGTTCAGTAACAAAGACCCAAGACAGGGGCTACTGAATGTGATAGAAGATCTTACAACTAATTAAAGAAGAGCACAAAATCCTTTTCTTTTTCCTTTTCCTTTTGCTGTTCTGAGGGACATGCAGAAGTCCAAGTTACCACGTTTCTTTCTTTGCTCTCTCCCCTCCCCACAAGTAGAAAGCTAACGATAGGCATCAGGCAGTTTTTCACTGAAAATGTTGAGGAAATCAATAGGTTTCCCCCCACCTCCAAATTTCAGTATTGATCAAATAGCACTGTAGGACAAAACTGTTCCAGACAGGTTGAGTGTTAATCCTTAAATCCCCATGCATGTTGTAGGACCACCAAATTCAGTATGATGATTTCTGTCATTAATGCTATATATAAGCATAAATCTGAGAAACTGACTTACAGTATCTTCCCCATAAGGCCCGGCCTGGCTTATCTTACCTGTTACAGCGGGAACAGGCATGAATATCTGTCAGCTAGCTGTGAGACAAGAGCCCTGTATTCACTGAGATAGATATGTCACCTTGCTATCCAGTAGGATTTGTGAGTGCTCAGGAATGCTAAAACTAAAGTACAATGGATATTTAATATGCTATTAAATCCATGGATACACACTTACACCTGTTCCAGCAATATAGCAGGGCAAATTTTATTCTTGATTACTGTATTACAGCAAATTTTGTAGTCATGCTGTGTGTCATTTTGGCAAAATGACAGTAGTAGCGTATGGATGTTTAAACTTTATTTTTTGCAGCCTTGATTTATTTATGCAAGTGAGATATCTTTCATGAATTTTAATCTAAAAACTGGGTTTACAAAATCTCAGTGCATCTGCAGTCACCAATAAGGCCTCTTAGCTGAAGCAAAGCTATGAAAAGAGCTAATGTCGACTATTTGTAAGCTCTGTTGGGTTTGTTTCTCATCTGAGGCATTGTTGCATAAAATGCATTTCATATTTTGAAAAAAAATTTTGACTACAGTCTTTAGGTTTTTTTAATGCAGACTGGGGGACCATAGGGATTTCCAAGTTTTCTGATAAGAATGCTTCCCAGCCTCTGTGGTGAAATATACTGTTATAAGTCTTTATTCATTTATTTATCATGCTGCAATTCTCTAAAAAAAAAAAAAAAAAAAAAAGACTTATTCTATAGTGAAATCATTGATCATATGTAGAACTAATCATGGATGAAATGTAAATAATTTATATGTAAAATTAATTTGCCTAATGGTACGGGAGGTCCGTTGGCTATATGGCAGCTTTAATGCTGTTCTGAAGCACTTACTATTCTGGGGAAAAAATAATAATAAAAAAGTAAAGCAGAGCAGTGATTACAGTCTGAGCTTTGCAAAAAGGCTTTTTCCACATTCAGGATATACTCTCAGTTTAAGAGCTCTAGTTTGGAATGCATATTGTGTTGCAGTAGGTGTGTTTATCTTTTTTAAGTACCCAGCCTGACAGAGGTCTAATTTGGCTGGATCCACACTGGTACTATCAAAAGAAGTCTTTCAGCTCAGTTTTAGGGAGACTTGGATGAGGATCTTGGCGTGGGAATGTGAGCCATGTATGCAGTGGCCTCCATGTTGTGTATTTAATGAAGGGCCTGGCACACTTCTGGGCACTTAAAAAAATAAATAGTAGTTGCTGCATTTAATCTGTTAGCGTGTACAAATGTGTGCGTGTATAAATGTGTGCGTGCACGTTTGTGTGGTGAGTGCATGTGTGGGGCTGAATAAAGCACAAAAAATGTCCGCTACCAAATGACAACAACTCCTGGAGGGCAGGGGAGGAGCTGGAGGACACCCTTTCCCAAACTTGTGGTACTCCTGTGTTTTGTGTGACAGCAGTGCTTGCTGGCATTTCAAGCTGGAAATCGTGGTGTCAGTGATGAGCTCTGCAAAATATGCAGGCTTTGACCTCATTGCTTAATGAAAGAAACAGTAGACTGCACTAGTGGGATCATCGTAAGGTCAGTGATTAAAACAGTATTGTAAACAATACTGATACCCTCGTGGTATTCAAATTAACCTCCTACTAAGATTATCTGAAGCTGAACAGGTCTTTGTTAAGATTGTCCAACCTGGTGTTAACAGTTTACTGAAACCCAGATGAAAAAATCCTTCAGGTCCAACATGCTAGGAGATGGATTTATTTTAAAATACTGTCTTCTGAACAAAAGCTCTTATTCTGCAATGGATTACATGTATCTAATAAACTGCTGCTTTTGTATCTTACAAGTATGCCCCCCCTTCCTGGGACATGATTACTTTTATTGAGTTCACTTGAATTCCTTGCTTTTACCTTCAACTAAAAAAGTTGAAACAACCAATCAAACAATAAGTTAGGGAAAATTGGATAATGATGATTAAATTGAAAAAAGAATTATAGATCTTTGGGTCTAGAAAATGAGTATTTATAGTAAAAAAGCCTGCCAAATTTGAAAAGGTGTCATTTGCATTACTTTTTTTTTCCCCTTTAATGTTTGGGATTGTCTTACTGAAATGGTTCTGTGAAACGGAGATGAGTAAGAGATGACAAAAATTCATTCTCCCTATGTTGGAGCTCCAGTGTTAACCATTCATATTCCTTGAACAGGATAGGAAAAGCTCCCTAACTCAGATGATTTATTTTTTTTTAGCTTAATGGGGCTCAGAAGGTATTTTCTGGAAATGCAAAACCTGTACATCAGCAGGCTGTTGACTTGCATGGGGCTGAGAAACAATTCTCTATGCAAAGGACAAAAATGGAAGGTGCCATGGGGCAACAGTACAATTACCACCAAGATGTCCCTTTCATACTACACTAATGTTCTTAAAAGATGGATTGCTTTGCTTGGCTTGCTCCAAAACCTGGGACTGATAAAGTCTGAACAAGCCTTCAGACTGCTCCATCAACACACATATATGCCTCAGGCAAAGTGAACGACGGAAACAACCTACCTTGTACACACTCGTATTTCTATGATTTAGTGAGAATCAACTGTACACCGTCTCTTTGACTCATGAAAGATAAGGAGACACCAGAAACCCAGACATAATTAGATGATAAATTGAATGTGGACAATAAGAGGAAAAGGAAATGATCCCAGCTGAAAGGAACACTGCTCTTCTACAGGAAGATGGTGATAAAAACCAAAAAGGTAATACAAACAATAACATCTAGAAGCTAGGCATGTGGTATTCAGTAACAACGTCCCCTTTTAGGACTATGAAATGGACAAAAAAAGAAAGTCTAAAAAACAATGTGAGAGTGGAGCATGGAACCTGGAGAGACAGGGAGGATCGTGCATGGAAAGGTTATGTGTATTTACTCTCCAGTGATCCTGCAAACTCTAACATGAGAACATGGGAGTTACCTGGTTCCTTCCCTCCTGACATTTTTCTGTTTTCTGAACAGAATTTAGGATAGCAGAAGTTTTACAGAGACATGAATGCAGGACTCACCCAGTTTCCAACTTCCTGAGTGCCCAACCCAGCCCATGTTCCTACACGTCCAATTTGCAGGCTCTTTTTGATCCCACTGACCTGTTCCTATGCAGCAGTAGCTGGTAATCCCTGGGTACAGCTTTGCCTCCCTGGGGCACCGAGGGTTGGATGCCCTTGCTGCACTTGTACGATCCAGCCAGGATCCTGCCTCAGGGCTCAAAAGAAGCGATGGCAGCAGAACTGAAACAGCTAGCTCCGAAATGGGAGTAGCGTTAAAGGTGCAGCAATGCTACCTGTAATACTAGTAAATTCAAGTAGTGACAGTAGTAAAGCTGTAACTTTAACAATAAGGACTCACACAAAGGCAGTAGAGTACAAATGATTCTAGCAAACTGTGAGCAGTGTAATAAAATCCTGTTCTAAATGTCATTCTAGTCAAGAGATACAGAACTCTCACTTTTGAATAGTCCTACAAGAGACTGAATAGTACTACTAGTGTTCAGATGAGCATGAAATAAGGCAAATGTAGCAAAGCTATGAATTCTAACACAACTACAGCCATGGATGTTCCTGAAGCATATTTTGCCCTGCAGTTTTATAGTACTGAGTAACTTCAAGCTCATTTTTCTATGTCTCTCTAATGTTCAGTTTCTTAAAGCTGGCATCAGAAATCAAAGGCAGAGATGCAATTCCGTACAAGGGTTTGTTTACTTTTCCCGTTGTCCGTAACCAACATCTACCTGGTGTGAGTCCTCCCCCATTTATTCTCCCCAGAGAAGGAGAATTTAGAATTTGACTCAGGCTTTTTTATGATACAAAAGATAGAAAAAATATTTTTTAAGAAGTGTATGATCTACTCCACGTATAGTTAGAGAATACTAAAAGAGGTCGCTGCAATTCTGTAGCATTACCAACTCTGGCATAACTCGCTGTTAGATCCTAACTCCTCCCATATACCCTGAAGTCACACCACCGTCACTGCTCGCTTTTCTCCGTCTCTTCTAGAAGAGAAGAAAGGGAGCAAGGAAAGAGGCAGATACCTGAGCCCCTTCCCTGTATATCAGCTTAAAAATGTCCCACCTTGCCCGCACAACAGGGACCGCATCCCTTTCCCGCTCACCCCTGTAAAGGTGTAAACCCTTTGCCCTCTTGCTTAGGATCCCAAGTCCAACAGCAAGGATTCCCAGCTGGGGAAGCGAGGCTGTGGTCTGAGAGGAGCTATGGGTAGGAAGCGCTGACAGCAGTGAGGCTCACTCTGTTCACTAGAGACCTCTTCAAAAAGTGACTGGTTTGGCCCAGACTGTCTCGAGCAGGTGGCCACGTGGAGCAGAACAAGGCCACTAGAGTAACCTGTCCCCAACCCCCTCCAAGTCTTGCCATGCAAACCCCAGAAATGAAGACAGCAGTAAAGCTAAGAAAGGCTACTAAAGAAATGTTCTCTCATTTATTTTTTTTTGTGGTGATGGATTATATTAGGGAAGGTGAGAAGAAAATCGCATTAATTACGGTGAAAACAATATACTGTACCAAAGTACAGCACTGAAGTACATGCATGAAGCAGTGAGGAAAAACATTGTCTGTACTATACATGTTCTAAAATATTTCCTGCATTGACATGAGGTGCTTTTTTTTTTTACCTAAAGTTATGTAAAATCATGTAACCTGTTGCACATGACTTTCTTCTGCCCTTGGGCTAACTCACACGCTTTCTCTTTGAACAGCATTCAAATTTCATTCCCTAGAATGTGCATAATGTGCAAACAAGCCGAGGCAAAGGCTGTTCTGGTTTTGGCTCATTACAGGCGTGTGTGTGTGTAAATATATACATTTTATTTTACACACATAAAGACATAAAGTGGTGCAAGCACCGATGTTAGAAGGCGCAATAAGAAACTTGTTAATGGGGAAGGGAGAGAA